>NC_135179.1:52603-371353 GCF_041146795.1 Maylandia zebra
GGGACGAGGCACGGGGAGGGATGGGGTCGCCCGAACATGAGACGTGTCAGACAACAAGGAGGACAAGATGCTCCCGCACCAAAGCGTGCACTTGATGCCGACACAAGGAAGAGTGCGAAGAATATATTTAAATTAATACGGACAGTACACCATAAAAGTGTGATTGTAGAGGCACGCGACACGGGCTTATACCCCAGGGGTATGATAAAACAGGTGTCCAGGCTCTCTAGTTTTATAAAACCGGCTGTGCCCACAGAACAAGTTAGGAGGCAACTTGATCAAAACACAGACTCTTGGATGTCTAAAAACTTAGATATTCTTTATGATCATTATGCCACTATCATTGAATCTTTAAAAGAAACTAGAAAGACTGAGGTGTCATTTCAGGTGGCAAAGACGTGGGCTTTTAAAAGATACGGGGCTCGCTTACGTGTTTCTACAATGTCAACAGTTGAAACTCTGCTTAAATCGTCAGGGGAAGAGGGTGGAGGGAGGGCCCGTTCGGAGGCCGGCCACACACGGGAACAGAATACAGTACAGAGGGGGGGAAGATCGGGGGTAATGCCGATTGATTTGAGAGATGATAATGAATTTCCGCCCTTACCTACAGTGGTTAAAAACCAGACTGCTAGCAGCAGTAATATACAAAATGTTTCCTATCAGAAAAACCTATCGTTGGGAAAAAGGAAAACTATTGTAGAAGAGCTGAATGAGCTTCAGACTGTGAATGCCCGTGCGCCGGCCACCGCGGGAGCTCTCCCGAAGGGGAGAAATGTAGATGGGGGGAAGACGGGAGAGGGTGGGAGTAGGGTGGAGATAACAGCCAGAATTAGATCAAACGTGGTGGTTGATTTAGATGAAACCGATGACATTCTGCCTGCCTCTTTGTGCTCTCCCCCTGTGCGTCCTAGAAATATTGTGCGCTGTGACTTGCCCTTAACGGCCGCGAACAGGTTGACATCTGAGCCTGCCACCCCTTCAGTTTCCTGCTCCACGTCTCGCGCAGGAGACCGGACGAATGGTCCGGACCCTATAATGAAACAACAAAAGCGAGTAAAAATCCAAACCTCTGCTAAAACAGGTGACAAGGTAGTGGGTGAAATGACGATTGAGGCCCTGCAACAGCAGGAGCCGGCGGGAAACCTGAGCAGTGACTCATTGGACCGCTCTGATCCCCACTATTATAATATTAAGAGTAATTTTCACCTGAATGAGGAGGATAATGAGAGCGAGGGCTCGGTGGCAGAATTTAGAACCGTGCGGCAAATAGAGCAGAGGGAGTCTCATAGCGGGCGCGGGCTTACGGGAAAGGGAGAGCCGGTCGGGGCGGAGGCGGAGACGAGGGGCGCAGAGGGGGGTTACCATACACCTACGTACCATCGGGCGAGACCTAGTAGGAAATTACAGGATTGGAGAATTAAAGTGGATAAACCGGTAGTTTTCTTGGGGGACTCCAATCTAAATAGAATACCCCCCTTCGAGAATGATCAGATTCAGGTGGAGAGCTACCCGGGTGCGAACTTTTACCATTTCTTCAACCTGTTGGAAATGACGCCGGTGTGTGAAATTGCGGAAATGGTGATCTTGTCTGTAGGCCTTAATAATAAGGATCAGGACCCCCAGAAAACCTCAATTAAACAACTACGAAAGGTGGTGAATGGGGCGAAAGCCGCGTTTCCGAATGCGGACATTTTTGTAGCCCACATTCACTTTTCCAGATCACTATCCAAACTCCAACAGTCAAATCTCACTATGATCAATAACTTCATCAGTACACATTATAATTATTTACCGTGTATACCTCAACAATACTTCCATACCACAGCTGATGGCATTCATTGGACGAGTGAGACGGCTAAAAGTATCTTTGACAGCTGGTGTGAAGGCCTGCGACTCAGCGTGGGTCTTACGATGTAGTATTGTGGGCTAATGTATGTGGGGGGAATTTGGGCCTGTTTGGGAGTGCGCTTGCAGCAACACCGGTATGCCACACGGGCAGATCAGCTGCGCTCCACAGTGGCCACTCACTTCAGGGAACGCACAGAGGAGGCCCTGAGCATCGTGAGCCTACAGGCCAACCCGGGCTGGTCGGTCGGTCAGCGGAGTAAGATGGAGAGAGTTTGATGCCAGGATGTTATTGTCATCTTTAAATATTTCTTTTGTGGGTATAGAATTTTTAGTACGATTGGTATTTCTTTGATGTTGTCAATATTAAATATATGCAGTATATGGTTTGGAATAATCAATTAAGACTCCAATGTCTGAGGGAGGGAGAATCCTTAGAATTACAGGTCAGGCTTTGAAAGTATGGTGAGAAATAAAGAAAGTTCAAAAAGAAAAAAATGGTCTGGAAACCTGTTGTTTGTTTTATAACATAGAAGTTCTGTGAACAGATCATATGGGTATTTCTAAGCAAAATGTCACCGAAAAAAAAAAAAAAAAAAAAAAAAAAAAAAAAAAAAAAAAAAAAAAAAAAAAAAAAAAAAAACAAAGACTACTTGTCAATGTTGAGTATGTTTCCCTGATAGCCATAAGTCCCCATGACAGAACTGCATGGAGGTTGTTTTGAACAGAGTGTAACACTAACAGTGTGAGGTTTCATTATAATTACTAACTGCATGGAGTGTGATTATTGTTGAAAATGAATAAGAAAATCAAAAACGATAAAAACCCTTTCTCTTGGAGGTCACATCCCCTCCAGGGAGTCATGGGAGAAATATGGCTTTGGGACCTTTTTTAGTATTGGTGACAGGGCTGGAACTTTCAATGAGTCTGCCTTATGGCCTGGGGGGAATAAAGACATTGGGGGACGGTTTTATGATTGACAACATATGGAAGAAGGTACAAGACGCACCCAAGAAGAAGAGGAGTATGCTGGAGAGAAGGAGAAGAGCGGAGTAAGTGGAGATGGGATGCTTCAGTAATTCCTAGGACCGTGCACCAAAGTTTGAATTAAAAAACATCTAAGCTATAGTTTCCTAATACCTAACCCTAACCCCCTAACCCTAACCCCCTAACCCTAACCCTAACCCTAACCCTAACCCCCTAACCCTAACCCTAACCCCCCTAACCCTAACCCTAACCCCTAACCCTAACCCTAACCCCCTAACCCTAACCCTAACCCTAACCCTAACCCGTGAGAGAAGATGAGGTTGGACAGGACGGAGCATCCATCTTAGCACCTACCTCACAGCGGTCAAGGGAGGATCCAGGGGCTCCTGGTGATGCACAGGATGATGCAGGGGGGAGCCTGGTTATGGATAGTTCGTCTGGGCCGCAGAACCTGACCTCGACCCCGAAGCAGTACTATTCTGTTAAACGCCATATTCACACGGAGAGGAAGATGATTGATTGGGGGCTGAGCATTCGGAAAAAGTGGGTCTTCCTGGGGGACTCGAATCTCGCAAGGTTTCCCACACATGTGTTGCCGGACCTGCAGATAGATAGCTTTCCCGGGGCCAACTTCCGACATGCTCAAGCACTGGTTAGAAAGGCCACCGTTCATTCAAATGTAGAGAAGGTGGTCTTGGCGTTCGGGTTGAACAATAGGAATCAGGGTGCAAAAGAAACAGCAATTAAGCAGATGTTAGGGGCCGTCAGAGCAACGAAGAACCGGTTCCCTTACTCTGAAATCTGGATTCCTCTCATTAACTTTTCCTCGGGTTTGAGCAGGGAGGAAATCCAGACGCTCACGACCATGAACGCCTACATTTCCAGGAATTTGCCCTTCGTCCCCAAGTTGTCAGAAAACGATTTCTTGACAGAGAGGGATGAGATCCATTGGACCAGAACTACAGCGAGGGCCATGTTTAGGCACTGGGTCTCGTTTTTAAACTTGAGGTCCCCTTAAGCCTGACTCAGGGGGGGCAGAAGGAGCTTCGGCCCCTTGTGTCACAAAATGTGGTCAATCTGGCCAAAAATTTCACCCTTACGGGGGCGCAATGTGCTTTGTTAAACAGAGGCCTGTCTTTCGTGCCAATGATTGGACTTCACAAAAATCAAAAGACAACACTTCAATTGGATGTCCAGACTTACCATAGGCGTATCAAATTAGCGACCTACTTCAAAGGCTCACAGAACAGAGCAATTCCACCATTTGTAGGAACATCTACATGGGAACCACCACTAGACAAGTTGCCACCTGAGATTGGCTTGTTAGTTGATAAGGATAAAAACATGTTGAATTCCGGGTTTAAAGTTGTTAAAAGAGCTCCGAACTTATCAGTACGAGAGGTGAAAGCCTTGAGAGAGTTGATGGGCAACAAGACTATTGTCATTAAGCCAGCTGATAAGGGGAGCGCGGTGGTTATATTGTCTAGAGAGCAGTATGTTACAGAGGTTAAAAGACAGTTGTCAGATAGTATTTATTATAAAAAGTTAAAAGAGCCGATTTATTTACAGACTATCCCTATGGTAAGTAGGATTTTGGATGAGCTTTACAATAAAAGGGTCATAAATAAAAAACAGAGTTCATATTTGAAAGGAGAGGGGCAACCGAGGCCCAGACGGTTCTATATTCTGCCTAAAATCCACAAAGAACCTGAAAAGTGGACAGTTCCCCATGAAATCCCGCCAGGCAGACCCATTGTCTCCGACTGCGGTAGTGAGACCTACCAGACAGCTGAATTTATTGATTTTTATTTGAATCCGCTTTCTGTTAGGCATCCGTCCTATATTAAGGATAGTTATTATTTCATTGATTTGGTTAAATCCCTGACAATCCCAGCTGACTCTTTTCTTTTTAGTATTGATATTGATAGTCTATACACTAATATAGACATTGCAGCGGGGTTGCAGGCGGTAAGAGAGATCTTTCAGAAGTATCCTGATGCCAAGAGACCGGATAAAGAGATCTTAGAACTTTTGGAGATCAATCTTAGACGCAATGATTTTGAGTTTGATGGAGACTTTTATCTGCAGGTTAAAGGGACGGCAATGGGGAAGCGATTTGCGCCCGCTTATGCGAACATTTTTATGGCTAAGTGGGAGGCAGAGGCCTTGGAGAAGTGCCCAAGGAAGCCCCTCCATTATTTACGGTACCTCGACGACATATGGGGGGTGTGGACATATTCAAAACCTGATTTTGAGGAATTCATTAGGACTTTGAACGCACATGATTGGTCAATACAATGTAAATATGAATTGGATGATAAGAAAATTGATTTTTTGGACACTACGGTGTATAAAGGACGGAATTTCGAAGTGCATAATAAATTAGATATAAAAGTATTCTTTAAAAAGACTGATACACATGCATTGCTGTATAAATCTAGTTTCCACCCCCGTCATACGTATAGAGGTATTGTAAAAGCTCAACTCCTTCGATTTCATAGGATTTGCACGAGACAGGACGACTTCCAGGAAGCAGTCAAGGAATTGTTTGTCGCTTTGAGAAAGAGAGGATACTCTCGTCAATTTTTAAGACAGTGCTTGAGATCCTTTTTGGACCGGAAAGAGGCACTGGAAGGGGATCGGATCCCACTTATAACCACATATTCGTTATTTAATGTTCAAATGCATAAAAAGTTGAAGGAAAATTTTGATACTCTAATGATAAACACAGGAGTTTTGCCAAATAGGACAGTAATTTCAGCGTACAGGAGGAATAAAAACTTAAAAGACTACTTGGTCAGAGCAAGGCTGACGAGTCAGCAATTTTTGAAGCCAACAGTGTTGTTCGGCACTTTCTGTTCCTTGACCTTTGTCAAAAACAGGGTCAAGAAGACAATTTTTCCTGTACGGCAGAGATTCACGCCACAATCCACAAATTGTGTATATTTGATCTTTTGTGTGAAATGTGGCATACAATATGTAGGAGAGACTAAGAATTCGATTTCATTGAGGATGACACAACATCGTTATAATATTAAAAATCGTAGAGAAAGGCAAACTCCACTGGTAGAACACTTTATTAGTCATAGCTATAAGTCTCTGAGAGTTGCTGGTTTGGAAAGGAATGCCCTATGGACGGATTGGGAGAGAAAGAAGGTTGAAAGAAGATGGATTTATCGGTTGGATACTAAAGAACCAGATGGGTTAAACATTAGATTCCGGTAATTTGGATATTGGTAGGATAACGTTGATGGGGAGACGATGGTTAGTGGATTGGTATGGCCGGGTTTGGTGTGATCGGGCGAGACTTTCTGTCTTACCGACCCCTGACCTGAACTTAGGCCCTAACCTTAACCATTCCACCTTGATTGGAACCCCATCCCCAATCTGAGCCCTACCCATATCTTTCTATGACAGCCCAACCCTGACAACTGGCCCTAACCTTAACCCCACCCTTATATCTGGCCCTAACCCTAACCACACCCCCCACACCCAGCCCGAACCCTAACCATATCCCCCCTACCCCGTTTCACTCCCCGCCCCCCATACTAACCCTTATTGGGAAGATGGGAAGAGGAAGGGGTTCAATGTTTACAATGGGTCATTGTAATCATACAAATTAATGGGGGAATTGCGACCCTTCAGAATTTAATTTGGATAATTTGGATAATTTAGGGTATTATTGGATTTAAAATTTCATATTTGTAGTTCACGTGCAAGGGGCATGCAGAATTTGGGGGTCTAAAAATTTACAAGTAAAAAATTCATATGTAATAACATTTGACATAAATTTTGGGATAAAAAATTATTATTAGACATTTCATGTTAAATTGGACTTTTAATATTGGGTTTAAAAATGATTTGGGCCTACATTAATTAAGTACATGCTGGGAATTATCATAATTCATGGAGTAAGCATTTTTAAAAAAACTAATGGGAAAGGGCTATTTAAATAAAACGGCACTTGGGATAAAAAAGACGAATGAAAAATCTAACTGGAGCAGAGGGTATAAAAGGAGCTGCTACACACAGAAAGGGCATTTCGCCTTGAGACACAGAAGGAGCAACATCACAGAGACTAGACAAACACACAGAAGTTTGTTTTGCTTGTTTTTTGTGCCATAGCCTGAAGAAGGCCCTTTTCAGGGCCGAAACGTCGCGGCGGCACATATTGCAATTTGCTTTTATTTAATTTAATTTGATTCACTTTATTTTTAATTCATAAATACAAAACTAATACGTAACAAAAGAACTAAAAAAATTTTTTATTTCATTTTATTTTATTTCCTTCATTACCATTCTTACTTTTTGATTACTTAGATACCAAAGGCGACATTATTACTATATAACAAAGGCGATACCACAATAATAAAAATCAACACATTTCATAAGTTGCCAAGAACAACAAAACATTAAAAAGCCCATCGGGCTCGATGGCTTTTTTTGATGATGAGGATGGGTGGACGGTGGTCCGTCGCAGGAGGCGCCAGGGGCGTCCTGGGCGGTCCAACTTCCAGCAGCAACGGGTCACCTGGGGGATGGACCGTGCACGTCCTCCTGCCTTCGAAAGAGGGGGGAGGAGTCAGTCTTCATTCCCTAACCCCCTAACCCTAACCCCCCTAACCCCTAACCCTAACCCCTAACCCTAACCCCCCTAACCCTTGCCCCCCACCCCCTATTACCTCTGACCCCAAATTTGGACCCCAAATTTGTCCCCTATGCCAATTTGGACCTAACAACACTATCCCCATCCCAAATTCTGATCCTAACCCTAACCACAGCCACAATCCTGGCCCTGACCCTAGCCCCATCCATGGCAAACCCCTATCCTTAACCTCAATAAAAAACTCTAAGGGCCACACAAAGGAAAAATATATATAAACAAAACGGACAAACAAAAATGAAGGCCGTGTATGTCATTAGGAAAGGAGGGTGTATAAGCCAAAGGAAAGGACGCAGGAATTAGGAGAAAAAAGGAAACACAAGGCAAAGGAAGGGTAGGAGAGGAGAAATGGAAAGGAAAAAGATAGTGTTAAGCAAAAGAAAGCAGTGGAAAAAAGGAAAAAGAGAAGTCACGTATATCCGGCACTTTGGCTGCTATGCAGTGGGGAGGAGCCAAAAGCTATAAAAGGAGGGGGCAGAGAGGAGTCTCCTTTATTTTGATCTGGCCACCGATGCATGAGCACAGCCTGAAGAAGGCACAACACCGCCGAAAGCTAGCGCAGGCCATGCATCACAAAAAATGTTTTGTTTGTTGTTTTAGTTTGTTATTTTAGTTTGTTATTTTTGGGGGAGGTTTATTTAAATTTTATTCATTTTCATGTTTATTGAGGGCCTAAAAAACTAATTTAAAAACCTAAGATTGGGAATTCATAAAAACAACACGGAGACAACAATAATTGGGAAAATAGAAAATTTATTACAAACACAGTAAAAACAGTTAAAAACAATTGGAAACCTGAAAGAAAAATGTTAATTAGAACAATTTGGTTAAAAAACAATTAAAATATGGTACTTACCTGGGAAGCCTAATTAAGGAAGGTACTTACCTGAATTTGGACCTGGAGAGTGACGGACACGGAAGACGGGGTGGCGATAACGTGGTGGGCCGCGGGAAGGGTCACGGTATGGCCCGTGCACCACTCCTGCCCTCCTCGTGCAGGGAGGAGTTTCATTCCCCTTACCTAACCGGCCAGTGCCTGCCATGTACCCGCTGGTTTACCAGATTGACCGAGGCCTACTGCCGAAACCACCTACGGGCCCTGCCTGGTTGCCCCCCACCCCCTATTACCTCTGACCCCAAATTTGGACCCCAAATTTGTCCCCTATGCCAATTTGGACCTAACAACACTATCCCCATCCCAAATTCTGATCCTAACCCTAACCACAGCCACAATCCTGGCCCTGACCCTAGCCCCATCCATGGCAAACCCCTATCCTTAACCTCAATAAAAAACTCTAAGGGCCACACAAAGGAAAAATATATATAAACAAAACGGACAAACAAAAATGAAGGCCGTGTATGTCATTAGGAAAGGAGGGTGTATAAGCCAAAGGAAAGGACGCAGGAATTAGGAGAAAAAAGGAAACACAAGGCAAAGGAAGGGTAGGAGAGGAGAAATGGAAAGGAAAAAGATAGTGTTAAGCAAAAGAAAGCAGTGGAAAAAAGGAAAAAGAGAAGTCACGTATATCCGGCACTTTGGCTGCTATGCAGTGGGGAGGAGCCAAAAGCTATAAAAGGAGGGGGCAGAGAGGAGTCTCCTTTATTTTGATCTGGCCACCGATGCATGAGCACAGCCTGAAGAAGGCACAACACCGCCGAAAGCTAGCGCAGGCCATGCATCACAAAAAATGTTTTGTTTGTTGTTTTAGTTTGTTATTTTAGTTTGTTATTTTTGGGGGAGGTTTATTTAAATTTTATTCATTTTCATGTTTATTGAGGGCCTAAAAAACTAATTTAAAAACCTAAGATTGGGAATTCATAAAAACAACACGGAGACAACAATAATTGGGAAAATAGAAAATTTATTACAAACACAGTAAAAACAGTTAAAAACAATTGGAAACCTGAAAGAAAAATGTTAATTAGAACAATTTGGTTAAAAAACAATTAAAATATGGTACTTACCTGGGAAGCCTAATTAAGGAAGGTACTTACCTGAATTTGGACCTGGAGAGTGACGGACACGGAAGACGGGGTGGCGATAACGTGGTGGGCCGCGGGAAGGGTCACGGTATGGCCCGTGCACCACTCCTGCCCTCCTCGTGCAGGGAGGAGTTTCATTCCCCTTACCTAACCGGCCAGTGCCTGCCATGTACCCGCTGGTTTACCAGATTGACCGAGGCCTACTGCCGAAACCACCTACGGGCCCTGCCTGGTTGCCCCCCACCCCCTATTACCTCTGACCCCAAATTTGGACCCCAAATTTGTCCCCTATGCCAATTTGGACCTAACAACACTATCCCCATCCCAAATTCTGATCCTAACCCTAACCACAGCCACAATCCTGGCCCTGACCCTAGCCCCATCCATGGCAAACCCCTATCCTTAACCTCAATAAAAAACTCTAAGGGCCACACAAAGGAAAAATATATATAAACAAAACGGACAAACAAAAATGAAGGCCGTGTATGTCATTAGGAAAGGAGGGTGTATAAGCCAAAGGAAAGGACGCAGGAATTAGGAGAAAAAAGGAAACACAAGGCAAAGGAAGGGTAGGAGAGGAGAAATGGAAAGGAAAAAGATAGTGTTAAGCAAAAGAAAGCAGTGGAAAAAAGGAAAAAGAGAAGTCACGTATATCCGGCACTTTGGCTGCTATGCAGTGGGGAGGAGCCAAAAGCTATAAAAGGAGGGGGCAGAGAGGAGTCTCCTTTATTTTGATCTGGCCACCGATGCATGAGCACAGCCTGAAGAAGGCACAACACCGCCGAAAGCTAGCGCAGGCCATGCATCACAAAAAATGTTTTGTTTGTTGTTTTAGTTTGTTATTTTAGTTTGTTATTTTTGGGGGAGGTTTATTTAAATTTTATTCATTTTCATGTTTATTGAGGGCCTAAAAAACTAATTTAAAAACCTAAGATTGGGAATTCATAAAAACAACACGGAGACAACAATAATTGGGAAAATAGAAAATTTATTACAAACACAGTAAAAACAGTTAAAAACAATTGGAAACCTGAAAGAAAAATGTTAATTAGAACAATTTGGTTAAAAAACAATTAAAATATGGTACTTACCTGGGAAGCCTAATTAAGGAAGGTACTTACCTGAATTTGGACCTGGAGAGTGACGGACACGGAAGACGGGGTGGCGATAACGTGGTGGGCCGCGGGAAGGGTCACGGTATGGCCCGTGCACCACTCCTGCCCTCCTCGTGCAGGGAGGAGTTTCATTCCCCTTACCTAACCGGCCAGTGCCTGCCATGTACCCGCTGGTTTACCAGATTGACCGAGGCCTACTGCCGAAACCACCTACGGGCCCTGCCTGGTTGCCCCCCACCCCCTATTACCTCTGACCCCAAATTTGGACCCCAAATTTGTCCCCTATGCCAATTTGGACCTAACAACACTATCCCCATCCCAAATTCTGATCCTAACCCTAACCACAGCCACAATCCTGGCCCTGACCCTAGCCCCATCCATGGCAAACCCCTATCCTTAACCTCAATAAAAAACTCTAAGGGCCACACAAAGGAAAAATATATATAAACAAAACGGACAAACAAAAATGAAGGCCGTGTATGTCATTAGGAAAGGAGGGTGTATAAGCCAAAGGAAAGGACGCAGGAATTAGGAGAAAAAAGGAAACACAAGGCAAAGGAAGGGTAGGAGAGGAGAAATGGAAAGGAAAAAGATAGTGTTAAGCAAAAGAAAGCAGTGGAAAAAAGGAAAAAGAGAAGTCACGTATATCCGGCACTTTGGCTGCTATGCAGTGGGGAGGAGCCAAAAGCTATAAAAGGAGGGGGCAGAGAGGAGTCTCCTTTATTTTGATCTGGCCACCGATGCATGAGCACAGCCTGAAGAAGGCACAACACCGCCGAAAGCTAGCGCAGGCCATGCATCACAAAAAATGTTTTGTTTGTTGTTTTAGTTTGTTATTTTAGTTTGTTATTTTTGGGGGAGGTTTATTTAAATTTTATTCATTTTCATGTTTATTGAGGGCCTAAAAAACTAATTTAAAAACCTAAGATTGGGAATTCATAAAAACAACACGGAGACAACAATAATTGGGAAAATAGAAAATTTATTACAAACACAGTAAAAACAGTTAAAAACAATTGGAAACCTGAAAGAAAAATGTTAATTAGAACAATTTGGTTAAAAAACAATTAAAATATGGTACTTACCTGGGAAGCCTAATTAAGGAAGGTACTTACCTGAATTTGGACCTGGAGAGTGACGGACACGGAAGACGGGGTGGCGATAACGTGGTGGGCCGCGGGAAGGGTCACGGTATGGCCCGTGCACCACTCCTGCCCTCCTCGTGCAGGGAGGAGTTTCATTCCCCTTACCTAACCGGCCAGTGCCTGCCATGTACCCGCTGGTTTACCAGATTGACCGAGGCCTACTGCCGAAACCACCTACGGGCCCTGCCTGGTTGCCCCCCACCCCCTATTACCTCTGACCCCAAATTTGGACCCCAAATTTGTCCCCTATGCCAATTTGGACCTAACAACACTATCCCCATCCCAAATTCTGATCCTAACCCTAACCACAGCCACAATCCTGGCCCTGACCCTAGCCCCATCCATGGCAAACCCCTATCCTTAACCTCAATAAAAAACTCTAAGGGCCACACAAAGGAAAAATATATATAAACAAAACGGACAAACAAAAATGAAGGCCGTGTATGTCATTAGGAAAGGAGGGTGTATAAGCCAAAGGAAAGGACGCAGGAATTAGGAGAAAAAAGGAAACACAAGGCAAAGGAAGGGTAGGAGAGGAGAAATGGAAAGGAAAAAGATAGTGTTAAGCAAAAGAAAGCAGTGGAAAAAAGGAAAAAGAGAAGTCACGTATATCCGGCACTTTGGCTGCTATGCAGTGGGGAGGAGCCAAAAGCTATAAAAGGAGGGGGCAGAGAGGAGTCTCCTTTATTTTGATCTGGCCACCGATGCATGAGCACAGCCTGAAGAAGGCACAACACCGCCGAAAGCTAGCGCAGGCCATGCATCACAAAAAATGTTTTGTTTGTTGTTTTAGTTTGTTATTTTAGTTTGTTATTTTTGGGGGAGGTTTATTTAAATTTTATTCATTTTCATGTTTATTGAGGGCCTAAAAAACTAATTTAAAAACCTAAGATTGGGAATTCATAAAAACAACACGGAGACAACAATAATTGGGAAAATAGAAAATTTATTACAAACACAGTAAAAACAGTTAAAAACAATTGGAAACCTGAAAGAAAAATGTTAATTAGAACAATTTGGTTAAAAAACAATTAAAATATGGTACTTACCTGGGAAGCCTAATTAAGGAAGGTACTTACCTGAATTTGGACCTGGAGAGTGACGGACACGGAAGACGGGGTGGCGATAACGTGGTGGGCCGCGGGAAGGGTCACGGTATGGCCCGTGCACCACTCCTGCCCTCCTCGTGCAGGGAGGAGTTTCATTCCCCTTACCTAACCGGCCAGTGCCTGCCATGTACCCGCTGGTTTACCAGATTGACCGAGGCCTACTGCCGAAACCACCTACGGGCCCTGCCTGGTTGCCCCCCACCCCCTATTACCTCTGACCCCAAATTTGGACCCCAAATTTGTCCCCTATGCCAATTTGGACCTAACAACACTATCCCCATCCCAAATTCTGATCCTAACCCTAACCACAGCCACAATCCTGGCCCTGACCCTAGCCCCATCCATGGCAAACCCCTATCCTTAACCTCAATAAAAAACTCTAAGGGCCACACAAAGGAAAAATATATATAAACAAAACGGACAAACAAAAATGAAGGCCGTGTATGTCATTAGGAAAGGAGGGTGTATAAGCCAAAGGAAAGGACGCAGGAATTAGGAGAAAAAAGGAAACACAAGGCAAAGGAAGGGTAGGAGAGGAGAAATGGAAAGGAAAAAGATAGTGTTAAGCAAAAGAAAGCAGTGGAAAAAAGGAAAAAGAGAAGTCACGTATATCCGGCACTTTGGCTGCTATGCAGTGGGGAGGAGCCAAAAGCTATAAAAGGAGGGGGCAGAGAGGAGTCTCCTTTATTTTGATCTGGCCACCGATGCATGAGCACAGCCTGAAGAAGGCACAACACCGCCGAAAGCTAGCGCAGGCCATGCATCACAAAAAATGTTTTGTTTGTTGTTTTAGTTTGTTATTTTAGTTTGTTATTTTTGGGGGAGGTTTATTTAAATTTTATTCATTTTCATGTTTATTGAGGGCCTAAAAAACTAATTTAAAAACCTAAGATTGGGAATTCATAAAAACAACACGGAGACAACAATAATTGGGAAAATAGAAAATTTATTACAAACACAGTAAAAACAGTTAAAAACAATTGGAAACCTGAAAGAAAAATGTTAATTAGAACAATTTGGTTAAAAAACAATTAAAATATGGTACTTACCTGGGAAGCCTAATTAAGGAAGGTACTTACCTGAATTTGGACCTGGAGAGTGACGGACACGGAAGACGGGGTGGCGATAACGTGGTGGGCCGCGGGAAGGGTCACGGTATGGCCCGTGCACCACTCCTGCCCTCCTCGTGCAGGGAGGAGTTTCATTCCCCTTACCTAACCGGCCAGTGCCTGCCATGTACCCGCTGGTTTACCAGATTGACCGAGGCCTACTGCCGAAACCACCTACGGGCCCTGCCTGGTTGCCCCCCACCCCCTATTACCTCTGACCCCAAATTTGGACCCCAAATTTGTCCCCTATGCCAATTTGGACCTAACAACACTATCCCCATCCCAAATTCTGATCCTAACCCTAACCACAGCCACAATCCTGGCCCTGACCCTAGCCCCATCCATGGCAAACCCCTATCCTTAACCTCAATAAAAAACTCTAAGGGCCACACAAAGGAAAAATATATATAAACAAAACGGACAAACAAAAATGAAGGCCGTGTATGTCATTAGGAAAGGAGGGTGTATAAGCCAAAGGAAAGGACGCAGGAATTAGGAGAAAAAAGGAAACACAAGGCAAAGGAAGGGTAGGAGAGGAGAAATGGAAAGGAAAAAGATAGTGTTAAGCAAAAGAAAGCAGTGGAAAAAAGGAAAAAGAGAAGTCACGTATATCCGGCACTTTGGCTGCTATGCAGTGGGGAGGAGCCAAAAGCTATAAAAGGAGGGGGCAGAGAGGAGTCTCCTTTATTTTGATCTGGCCACCGATGCATGAGCACAGCCTGAAGAAGGCACAACACCGCCGAAAGCTAGCGCAGGCCATGCATCACAAAAAATGTTTTGTTTGTTGTTTTAGTTTGTTATTTTAGTTTGTTATTTTTGGGGGAGGTTTATTTAAATTTTATTCATTTTCATGTTTATTGAGGGCCTAAAAAACTAATTTAAAAACCTAAGATTGGGAATTCATAAAAACAACACGGAGACAACAATAATTGGGAAAATAGAAAATTTATTACAAACACAGTAAAAACAGTTAAAAACAATTGGAAACCTGAAAGAAAAATGTTAATTAGAACAATTTGGTTAAAAAACAATTAAAATATGGTACTTACCTGGGAAGCCTAATTAAGGAAGGTACTTACCTGAATTTGGACCTGGAGAGTGACGGACACGGAAGACGGGGTGGCGATAACGTGGTGGGCCGCGGGAAGGGTCACGGTATGGCCCGTGCACCACTCCTGCCCTCCTCGTGCAGGGAGGAGTTTCATTCCCCTTACCTAACCGGCCAGTGCCTGCCATGTACCCGCTGGTTTACCAGATTGACCGAGGCCTACTGCCGAAACCACCTACGGGCCCTGCCTGGTTGCCCCCCACCCCCTATTACCTCTGACCCCAAATTTGGACCCCAAATTTGTCCCCTATGCCAATTTGGACCTAACAACACTATCCCCATCCCAAATTCTGATCCTAACCCTAACCACAGCCACAATCCTGGCCCTGACCCTAGCCCCATCCATGGCAAACCCCTATCCTTAACCTCAATAAAAAACTCTAAGGGCCACACAAAGGAAAAATATATATAAACAAAACGGACAAACAAAAATGAAGGCCGTGTATGTCATTAGGAAAGGAGGGTGTATAAGCCAAAGGAAAGGACGCAGGAATTAGGAGAAAAAAGGAAACACAAGGCAAAGGAAGGGTAGGAGAGGAGAAATGGAAAGGAAAAAGATAGTGTTAAGCAAAAGAAAGCAGTGGAAAAAAGGAAAAAGAGAAGTCACGTATATCCGGCACTTTGGCTGCTATGCAGTGGGGAGGAGCCAAAAGCTATAAAAGGAGGGGGCAGAGAGGAGTCTCCTTTATTTTGATCTGGCCACCGATGCATGAGCACAGCCTGAAGAAGGCACAACACCGCCGAAAGCTAGCGCAGGCCATGCATCACAAAAAATGTTTTGTTTGTTGTTTTAGTTTGTTATTTTAGTTTGTTATTTTTGGGGGAGGTTTATTTAAATTTTATTCATTTTCATGTTTATTGAGGGCCTAAAAAACTAATTTAAAAACCTAAGATTGGGAATTCATAAAAACAACACGGAGACAACAATAATTGGGAAAATAGAAAATTTATTACAAACACAGTAAAAACAGTTAAAAACAATTGGAAACCTGAAAGAAAAATGTTAATTAGAACAATTTGGTTAAAAAACAATTAAAATATGGTACTTACCTGGGAAGCCTAATTAAGGAAGGTACTTACCTGAATTTGGACCTGGAGAGTGACGGACACGGAAGACGGGGTGGCGATAACGTGGTGGGCCGCGGGAAGGGTCACGGTATGGCCCGTGCACCACTCCTGCCCTCCTCGTGCAGGGAGGAGTTTCATTCCCCTTACCTAACCGGCCAGTGCCTGCCATGTACCCGCTGGTTTACCAGATTGACCGAGGCCTACTGCCGAAACCACCTACGGGCCCTGCCTGGTTGCCCCCCACCCCCTATTACCTCTGACCCCAAATTTGGACCCCAAATTTGTCCCCTATGCCAATTTGGACCTAACAACACTATCCCCATCCCAAATTCTGATCCTAACCCTAACCACAGCCACAATCCTGGCCCTGACCCTAGCCCCATCCATGGCAAACCCCTATCCTTAACCTCAATAAAAAACTCTAAGGGCCACACAAAGGAAAAATATATATAAACAAAACGGACAAACAAAAATGAAGGCCGTGTATGTCATTAGGAAAGGAGGGTGTATAAGCCAAAGGAAAGGACGCAGGAATTAGGAGAAAAAAGGAAACACAAGGCAAAGGAAGGGTAGGAGAGGAGAAATGGAAAGGAAAAAGATAGTGTTAAGCAAAAGAAAGCAGTGGAAAAAAGGAAAAAGAGAAGTCACGTATATCCGGCACTTTGGCTGCTATGCAGTGGGGAGGAGCCAAAAGCTATAAAAGGAGGGGGCAGAGAGGAGTCTCCTTTATTTTGATCTGGCCACCGATGCATGAGCACAGCCTGAAGAAGGCACAACACCGCCGAAAGCTAGCGCAGGCCATGCATCACAAAAAATGTTTTGTTTGTTGTTTTAGTTTGTTATTTTAGTTTGTTATTTTTGGGGGAGGTTTATTTAAATTTTATTCATTTTCATGTTTATTGAGGGCCTAAAAAACTAATTTAAAAACCTAAGATTGGGAATTCATAAAAACAACACGGAGACAACAATAATTGGGAAAATAGAAAATTTATTACAAACACAGTAAAAACAGTTAAAAACAATTGGAAACCTGAAAGAAAAATGTTAATTAGAACAATTTGGTTAAAAAACAATTAAAATATGGTACTTACCTGGGAAGCCTAATTAAGGAAGGTACTTACCTGAATTTGGACCTGGAGAGTGACGGACACGGAAGACGGGGTGGCGATAACGTGGTGGGCCGCGGGAAGGGTCACGGTATGGCCCGTGCACCACTCCTGCCCTCCTCGTGCAGGGAGGAGTTTCATTCCCCTTACCTAACCGGCCAGTGCCTGCCATGTACCCGCTGGTTTACCAGATTGACCGAGGCCTACTGCCGAAACCACCTACGGGCCCTGCCTGGTTGCCCCCCACCCCCTATTACCTCTGACCCCAAATTTGGACCCCAAATTTGTCCCCTATGCCAATTTGGACCTAACAACACTATCCCCATCCCAAATTCTGATCCTAACCCTAACCACAGCCACAATCCTGGCCCTGACCCTAGCCCCATCCATGGCAAACCCCTATCCTTAACCTCAATAAAAAACTCTAAGGGCCACACAAAGGAAAAATATATATAAACAAAACGGACAAACAAAAATGAAGGCCGTGTATGTCATTAGGAAAGGAGGGTGTATAAGCCAAAGGAAAGGACGCAGGAATTAGGAGAAAAAAGGAAACACAAGGCAAAGGAAGGGTAGGAGAGGAGAAATGGAAAGGAAAAAGATAGTGTTAAGCAAAAGAAAGCAGTGGAAAAAAGGAAAAAGAGAAGTCACGTATATCCGGCACTTTGGCTGCTATGCAGTGGGGAGGAGCCAAAAGCTATAAAAGGAGGGGGCAGAGAGGAGTCTCCTTTATTTTGATCTGGCCACCGATGCATGAGCACAGCCTGAAGAAGGCACAACACCGCCGAAAGCTAGCGCAGGCCATGCATCACAAAAAATGTTTTGTTTGTTGTTTTAGTTTGTTATTTTAGTTTGTTATTTTTGGGGGAGGTTTATTTAAATTTTATTCATTTTCATGTTTATTGAGGGCCTAAAAAACTAATTTAAAAACCTAAGATTGGGAATTCATAAAAACAACACGGAGACAACAATAATTGGGAAAATAGAAAATTTATTACAAACACAGTAAAAACAGTTAAAAACAATTGGAAACCTGAAAGAAAAATGTTAATTAGAACAATTTGGTTAAAAAACAATTAAAATATGGTACTTACCTGGGAAGCCTAATTAAGGAAGGTACTTACCTGAATTTGGACCTGGAGAGTGACGGACACGGAAGACGGGGTGGCGATAACGTGGTGGGCCGCGGGAAGGGTCACGGTATGGCCCGTGCACCACTCCTGCCCTCCTCGTGCAGGGAGGAGTTTCATTCCCCTTACCTAACCGGCCAGTGCCTGCCATGTACCCGCTGGTTTACCAGATTGACCGAGGCCTACTGCCGAAACCACCTACGGGCCCTGCCTGGTTGCCCCCCACCCCCTATTACCTCTGACCCCAAATTTGGACCCCAAATTTGTCCCCTATGCCAATTTGGACCTAACAACACTATCCCCATCCCAAATTCTGATCCTAACCCTAACCACAGCCACAATCCTGGCCCTGACCCTAGCCCCATCCATGGCAAACCCCTATCCTTAACCTCAATAAAAAACTCTAAGGGCCACACAAAGGAAAAATATATATAAACAAAACGGACAAACAAAAATGAAGGCCGTGTATGTCATTAGGAAAGGAGGGTGTATAAGCCAAAGGAAAGGACGCAGGAATTAGGAGAAAAAAGGAAACACAAGGCAAAGGAAGGGTAGGAGAGGAGAAATGGAAAGGAAAAAGATAGTGTTAAGCAAAAGAAAGCAGTGGAAAAAAGGAAAAAGAGAAGTCACGTATATCCGGCACTTTGGCTGCTATGCAGTGGGGAGGAGCCAAAAGCTATAAAAGGAGGGGGCAGAGAGGAGTCTCCTTTATTTTGATCTGGCCACCGATGCATGAGCACAGCCTGAAGAAGGCACAACACCGCCGAAAGCTAGCGCAGGCCATGCATCACAAAAAATGTTTTGTTTGTTGTTTTAGTTTGTTATTTTAGTTTGTTATTTTTGGGGGAGGTTTATTTAAATTTTATTCATTTTCATGTTTATTGAGGGCCTAAAAAACTAATTTAAAAACCTAAGATTGGGAATTCATAAAAACAACACGGAGACAACAATAATTGGGAAAATAGAAAATTTATTACAAACACAGTAAAAACAGTTAAAAACAATTGGAAACCTGAAAGAAAAATGTTAATTAGAACAATTTGGTTAAAAAACAATTAAAATATGGTACTTACCTGGGAAGCCTAATTAAGGAAGGTACTTACCTGAATTTGGACCTGGAGAGTGACGGACACGGAAGACGGGGTGGCGATAACGTGGTGGGCCGCGGGAAGGGTCACGGTATGGCCCGTGCACCACTCCTGCCCTCCTCGTGCAGGGAGGAGTTTCATTCCCCTTACCTAACCGGCCAGTGCCTGCCATGTACCCGCTGGTTTACCAGATTGACCGAGGCCTACTGCCGAAACCACCTACGGGCCCTGCCTGGTTGCCCCCCACCCCCTATTACCTCTGACCCCAAATTTGGACCCCAAATTTGTCCCCTATGCCAATTTGGACCTAACAACACTATCCCCATCCCAAATTCTGATCCTAACCCTAACCACAGCCACAATCCTGGCCCTGACCCTAGCCCCATCCATGGCAAACCCCTATCCTTAACCTCAATAAAAAACTCTAAGGGCCACACAAAGGAAAAATATATATAAACAAAACGGACAAACAAAAATGAAGGCCGTGTATGTCATTAGGAAAGGAGGGTGTATAAGCCAAAGGAAAGGACGCAGGAATTAGGAGAAAAAAGGAAACACAAGGCAAAGGAAGGGTAGGAGAGGAGAAATGGAAAGGAAAAAGATAGTGTTAAGCAAAAGAAAGCAGTGGAAAAAAGGAAAAAGAGAAGTCACGTATATCCGGCACTTTGGCTGCTATGCAGTGGGGAGGAGCCAAAAGCTATAAAAGGAGGGGGCAGAGAGGAGTCTCCTTTATTTTGATCTGGCCACCGATGCATGAGCACAGCCTGAAGAAGGCACAACACCGCCGAAAGCTAGCGCAGGCCATGCATCACAAAAAATGTTTTGTTTGTTGTTTTAGTTTGTTATTTTAGTTTGTTATTTTTGGGGGAGGTTTATTTAAATTTTATTCATTTTCATGTTTATTGAGGGCCTAAAAAACTAATTTAAAAACCTAAGATTGGGAATTCATAAAAACAACACGGAGACAACAATAATTGGGAAAATAGAAAATTTATTACAAACACAGTAAAAACAGTTAAAAACAATTGGAAACCTGAAAGAAAAATGTTAATTAGAACAATTTGGTTAAAAAACAATTAAAATATGGTACTTACCTGGGAAGCCTAATTAAGGAAGGTACTTACCTGAATTTGGACCTGGAGAGTGACGGACACGGAAGACGGGGTGGCGATAACGTGGTGGGCCGCGGGAAGGGTCACGGTATGGCCCGTGCACCACTCCTGCCCTCCTCGTGCAGGGAGGAGTTTCATTCCCCTTACCTAACCGGCCAGTGCCTGCCATGTACCCGCTGGTTTACCAGATTGACCGAGGCCTACTGCCGAAACCACCTACGGGCCCTGCCTGGTTGCCCCCCACCCCCTATTACCTCTGACCCCAAATTTGGACCCCAAATTTGTCCCCTATGCCAATTTGGACCTAACAACACTATCCCCATCCCAAATTCTGATCCTAACCCTAACCACAGCCACAATCCTGGCCCTGACCCTAGCCCCATCCATGGCAAACCCCTATCCTTAACCTCAATAAAAAACTCTAAGGGCCACACAAAGGAAAAATATATATAAACAAAACGGACAAACAAAAATGAAGGCCGTGTATGTCATTAGGAAAGGAGGGTGTATAAGCCAAAGGAAAGGACGCAGGAATTAGGAGAAAAAAGGAAACACAAGGCAAAGGAAGGGTAGGAGAGGAGAAATGGAAAGGAAAAAGATAGTGTTAAGCAAAAGAAAGCAGTGGAAAAAAGGAAAAAGAGAAGTCACGTATATCCGGCACTTTGGCTGCTATGCAGTGGGGAGGAGCCAAAAGCTATAAAAGGAGGGGGCAGAGAGGAGTCTCCTTTATTTTGATCTGGCCACCGATGCATGAGCACAGCCTGAAGAAGGCACAACACCGCCGAAAGCTAGCGCAGGCCATGCATCACAAAAAATGTTTTGTTTGTTGTTTTAGTTTGTTATTTTAGTTTGTTATTTTTGGGGGAGGTTTATTTAAATTTTATTCATTTTCATGTTTATTGAGGGCCTAAAAAACTAATTTAAAAACCTAAGATTGGGAATTCATAAAAACAACACGGAGACAACAATAATTGGGAAAATAGAAAATTTATTACAAACACAGTAAAAACAGTTAAAAACAATTGGAAACCTGAAAGAAAAATGTTAATTAGAACAATTTGGTTAAAAAACAATTAAAATATGGTACTTACCTGGGAAGCCTAATTAAGGAAGGTACTTACCTGAATTTGGACCTGGAGAGTGACGGACACGGAAGACGGGGTGGCGATAACGTGGTGGGCCGCGGGAAGGGTCACGGTATGGCCCGTGCACCACTCCTGCCCTCCTCGTGCAGGGAGGAGTTTCATTCCCCTTACCTAACCGGCCAGTGCCTGCCATGTACCCGCTGGTTTACCAGATTGACCGAGGCCTACTGCCGAAACCACCTACGGGCCCTGCCTGGTTGCCCCCCACCCCCTATTACCTCTGACCCCAAATTTGGACCCCAAATTTGTCCCCTATGCCAATTTGGACCTAACAACACTATCCCCATCCCAAATTCTGATCCTAACCCTAACCACAGCCACAATCCTGGCCCTGACCCTAGCCCCATCCATGGCAAACCCCTATCCTTAACCTCAATAAAAAACTCTAAGGGCCACACAAAGGAAAAATATATATAAACAAAACGGACAAACAAAAATGAAGGCCGTGTATGTCATTAGGAAAGGAGGGTGTATAAGCCAAAGGAAAGGACGCAGGAATTAGGAGAAAAAAGGAAACACAAGGCAAAGGAAGGGTAGGAGAGGAGAAATGGAAAGGAAAAAGATAGTGTTAAGCAAAAGAAAGCAGTGGAAAAAAGGAAAAAGAGAAGTCACGTATATCCGGCACTTTGGCTGCTATGCAGTGGGGAGGAGCCAAAAGCTATAAAAGGAGGGGGCAGAGAGGAGTCTCCTTTATTTTGATCTGGCCACCGATGCATGAGCACAGCCTGAAGAAGGCACAACACCGCCGAAAGCTAGCGCAGGCCATGCATCACAAAAAATGTTTTGTTTGTTGTTTTAGTTTGTTATTTTAGTTTGTTATTTTTGGGGGAGGTTTATTTAAATTTTATTCATTTTCATGTTTATTGAGGGCCTAAAAAACTAATTTAAAAACCTAAGATTGGGAATTCATAAAAACAACACGGAGACAACAATAATTGGGAAAATAGAAAATTTATTACAAACACAGTAAAAACAGTTAAAAACAATTGGAAACCTGAAAGAAAAATGTTAATTAGAACAATTTGGTTAAAAAACAATTAAAATATGGTACTTACCTGGGAAGCCTAATTAAGGAAGGTACTTACCTGAATTTGGACCTGGAGAGTGACGGACACGGAAGACGGGGTGGCGATAACGTGGTGGGCCGCGGGAAGGGTCACGGTATGGCCCGTGCACCACTCCTGCCCTCCTCGTGCAGGGAGGAGTTTCATTCCCCTTACCTAACCGGCCAGTGCCTGCCATGTACCCGCTGGTTTACCAGATTGACCGAGGCCTACTGCCGAAACCACCTACGGGCCCTGCCTGGTTGCCCCCCACCCCCTATTACCTCTGACCCCAAATTTGGACCCCAAATTTGTCCCCTATGCCAATTTGGACCTAACAACACTATCCCCATCCCAAATTCTGATCCTAACCCTAACCACAGCCACAATCCTGGCCCTGACCCTAGCCCCATCCATGGCAAACCCCTATCCTTAACCTCAATAAAAAACTCTAAGGGCCACACAAAGGAAAAATATATATAAACAAAACGGACAAACAAAAATGAAGGCCGTGTATGTCATTAGGAAAGGAGGGTGTATAAGCCAAAGGAAAGGACGCAGGAATTAGGAGAAAAAAGGAAACACAAGGCAAAGGAAGGGTAGGAGAGGAGAAATGGAAAGGAAAAAGATAGTGTTAAGCAAAAGAAAGCAGTGGAAAAAAGGAAAAAGAGAAGTCACGTATATCCGGCACTTTGGCTGCTATGCAGTGGGGAGGAGCCAAAAGCTATAAAAGGAGGGGGCAGAGAGGAGTCTCCTTTATTTTGATCTGGCCACCGATGCATGAGCACAGCCTGAAGAAGGCACAACACCGCCGAAAGCTAGCGCAGGCCATGCATCACAAAAAATGTTTTGTTTGTTGTTTTAGTTTGTTATTTTAGTTTGTTATTTTTGGGGGAGGTTTATTTAAATTTTATTCATTTTCATGTTTATTGAGGGCCTAAAAAACTAATTTAAAAACCTAAGATTGGGAATTCATAAAAACAACACGGAGACAACAATAATTGGGAAAATAGAAAATTTATTACAAACACAGTAAAAACAGTTAAAAACAATTGGAAACCTGAAAGAAAAATGTTAATTAGAACAATTTGGTTAAAAAACAATTAAAATATGGTACTTACCTGGGAAGCCTAATTAAGGAAGGTACTTACCTGAATTTGGACCTGGAGAGTGACGGACACGGAAGACGGGGTGGCGATAACGTGGTGGGCCGCGGGAAGGGTCACGGTATGGCCCGTGCACCACTCCTGCCCTCCTCGTGCAGGGAGGAGTTTCATTCCCCTTACCTAACCGGCCAGTGCCTGCCATGTACCCGCTGGTTTACCAGATTGACCGAGGCCTACTGCCGAAACCACCTACGGGCCCTGCCTGGTTGCCCCCCACCCCCTATTACCTCTGACCCCAAATTTGGACCCCAAATTTGTCCCCTATGCCAATTTGGACCTAACAACACTATCCCCATCCCAAATTCTGATCCTAACCCTAACCACAGCCACAATCCTGGCCCTGACCCTAGCCCCATCCATGGCAAACCCCTATCCTTAACCTCAATAAAAAACTCTAAGGGCCACACAAAGGAAAAATATATATAAACAAAACGGACAAACAAAAATGAAGGCCGTGTATGTCATTAGGAAAGGAGGGTGTATAAGCCAAAGGAAAGGACGCAGGAATTAGGAGAAAAAAGGAAACACAAGGCAAAGGAAGGGTAGGAGAGGAGAAATGGAAAGGAAAAAGATAGTGTTAAGCAAAAGAAAGCAGTGGAAAAAAGGAAAAAGAGAAGTCACGTATATCCGGCACTTTGGCTGCTATGCAGTGGGGAGGAGCCAAAAGCTATAAAAGGAGGGGGCAGAGAGGAGTCTCCTTTATTTTGATCTGGCCACCGATGCATGAGCACAGCCTGAAGAAGGCACAACACCGCCGAAAGCTAGCGCAGGCCATGCATCACAAAAAATGTTTTGTTTGTTGTTTTAGTTTGTTATTTTAGTTTGTTATTTTTGGGGGAGGTTTATTTAAATTTTATTCATTTTCATGTTTATTGAGGGCCTAAAAAACTAATTTAAAAACCTAAGATTGGGAATTCATAAAAACAACACGGAGACAACAATAATTGGGAAAATAGAAAATTTATTACAAACACAGTAAAAACAGTTAAAAACAATTGGAAACCTGAAAGAAAAATGTTAATTAGAACAATTTGGTTAAAAAACAATTAAAATATGGTACTTACCTGGGAAGCCTAATTAAGGAAGGTACTTACCTGAATTTGGACCTGGAGAGTGACGGACACGGAAGACGGGGTGGCGATAACGTGGTGGGCCGCGGGAAGGGTCACGGTATGGCCCGTGCACCACTCCTGCCCTCCTCGTGCAGGGAGGAGTTTCATTCCCCTTACCTAACCGGCCAGTGCCTGCCATGTACCCGCTGGTTTACCAGATTGACCGAGGCCTACTGCCGAAACCACCTACGGGCCCTGCCTGGTTGCCCCCCACCCCCTATTACCTCTGACCCCAAATTTGGACCCCAAATTTGTCCCCTATGCCAATTTGGACCTAACAACACTATCCCCATCCCAAATTCTGATCCTAACCCTAACCACAGCCACAATCCTGGCCCTGACCCTAGCCCCATCCATGGCAAACCCCTATCCTTAACCTCAATAAAAAACTCTAAGGGCCACACAAAGGAAAAATATATATAAACAAAACGGACAAACAAAAATGAAGGCCGTGTATGTCATTAGGAAAGGAGGGTGTATAAGCCAAAGGAAAGGACGCAGGAATTAGGAGAAAAAAGGAAACACAAGGCAAAGGAAGGGTAGGAGAGGAGAAATGGAAAGGAAAAAGATAGTGTTAAGCAAAAGAAAGCAGTGGAAAAAAGGAAAAAGAGAAGTCACGTATATCCGGCACTTTGGCTGCTATGCAGTGGGGAGGAGCCAAAAGCTATAAAAGGAGGGGGCAGAGAGGAGTCTCCTTTATTTTGATCTGGCCACCGATGCATGAGCACAGCCTGAAGAAGGCACAACACCGCCGAAAGCTAGCGCAGGCCATGCATCACAAAAAATGTTTTGTTTGTTGTTTTAGTTTGTTATTTTAGTTTGTTATTTTTGGGGGAGGTTTATTTAAATTTTATTCATTTTCATGTTTATTGAGGGCCTAAAAAACTAATTTAAAAACCTAAGATTGGGAATTCATAAAAACAACACGGAGACAACAATAATTGGGAAAATAGAAAATTTATTACAAACACAGTAAAAACAGTTAAAAACAATTGGAAACCTGAAAGAAAAATGTTAATTAGAACAATTTGGTTAAAAAACAATTAAAATATGGTACTTACCTGGGAAGCCTAATTAAGGAAGGTACTTACCTGAATTTGGACCTGGAGAGTGACGGACACGGAAGACGGGGTGGCGATAACGTGGTGGGCCGCGGGAAGGGTCACGGTATGGCCCGTGCACCACTCCTGCCCTCCTCGTGCAGGGAGGAGTTTCATTCCCCTTACCTAACCGGCCAGTGCCTGCCATGTACCCGCTGGTTTACCAGATTGACCGAGGCCTACTGCCGAAACCACCTACGGGCCCTGCCTGGTTGCCCCCCACCCCCTATTACCTCTGACCCCAAATTTGGACCCCAAATTTGTCCCCTATGCCAATTTGGACCTAACAACACTATCCCCATCCCAAATTCTGATCCTAACCCTAACCACAGCCACAATCCTGGCCCTGACCCTAGCCCCATCCATGGCAAACCCCTATCCTTAACCTCAATAAAAAACTCTAAGGGCCACACAAAGGAAAAATATATATAAACAAAACGGACAAACAAAAATGAAGGCCGTGTATGTCATTAGGAAAGGAGGGTGTATAAGCCAAAGGAAAGGACGCAGGAATTAGGAGAAAAAAGGAAACACAAGGCAAAGGAAGGGTAGGAGAGGAGAAATGGAAAGGAAAAAGATAGTGTTAAGCAAAAGAAAGCAGTGGAAAAAAGGAAAAAGAGAAGTCACGTATATCCGGCACTTTGGCTGCTATGCAGTGGGGAGGAGCCAAAAGCTATAAAAGGAGGGGGCAGAGAGGAGTCTCCTTTATTTTGATCTGGCCACCGATGCATGAGCACAGCCTGAAGAAGGCACAACACCGCCGAAAGCTAGCGCAGGCCATGCATCACAAAAAATGTTTTGTTTGTTGTTTTAGTTTGTTATTTTAGTTTGTTATTTTTGGGGGAGGTTTATTTAAATTTTATTCATTTTCATGTTTATTGAGGGCCTAAAAAACTAATTTAAAAACCTAAGATTGGGAATTCATAAAAACAACACGGAGACAACAATAATTGGGAAAATAGAAAATTTATTACAAACACAGTAAAAACAGTTAAAAACAATTGGAAACCTGAAAGAAAAATGTTAATTAGAACAATTTGGTTAAAAAACAATTAAAATATGGTACTTACCTGGGAAGCCTAATTAAGGAAGGTACTTACCTGAATTTGGACCTGGAGAGTGACGGACACGGAAGACGGGGTGGCGATAACGTGGTGGGCCGCGGGAAGGGTCACGGTATGGCCCGTGCACCACTCCTGCCCTCCTCGTGCAGGGAGGAGTTTCATTCCCCTTACCTAACCGGCCAGTGCCTGCCATGTACCCGCTGGTTTACCAGATTGACCGAGGCCTACTGCCGAAACCACCTACGGGCCCTGCCTGGTTGCCCCCCACCCCCTATTACCTCTGACCCCAAATTTGGACCCCAAATTTGTCCCCTATGCCAATTTGGACCTAACAACACTATCCCCATCCCAAATTCTGATCCTAACCCTAACCACAGCCACAATCCTGGCCCTGACCCTAGCCCCATCCATGGCAAACCCCTATCCTTAACCTCAATAAAAAACTCTAAGGGCCACACAAAGGAAAAATATATATAAACAAAACGGACAAACAAAAATGAAGGCCGTGTATGTCATTAGGAAAGGAGGGTGTATAAGCCAAAGGAAAGGACGCAGGAATTAGGAGAAAAAAGGAAACACAAGGCAAAGGAAGGGTAGGAGAGGAGAAATGGAAAGGAAAAAGATAGTGTTAAGCAAAAGAAAGCAGTGGAAAAAAGGAAAAAGAGAAGTCACGTATATCCGGCACTTTGGCTGCTATGCAGTGGGGAGGAGCCAAAAGCTATAAAAGGAGGGGGCAGAGAGGAGTCTCCTTTATTTTGATCTGGCCACCGATGCATGAGCACAGCCTGAAGAAGGCACAACACCGCCGAAAGCTAGCGCAGGCCATGCATCACAAAAAATGTTTTGTTTGTTGTTTTAGTTTGTTATTTTAGTTTGTTATTTTTGGGGGAGGTTTATTTAAATTTTATTCATTTTCATGTTTATTGAGGGCCTAAAAAACTAATTTAAAAACCTAAGATTGGGAATTCATAAAAACAACACGGAGACAACAATAATTGGGAAAATAGAAAATTTATTACAAACACAGTAAAAACAGTTAAAAACAATTGGAAACCTGAAAGAAAAATGTTAATTAGAACAATTTGGTTAAAAAACAATTAAAATATGGTACTTACCTGGGAAGCCTAATTAAGGAAGGTACTTACCTGAATTTGGACCTGGAGAGTGACGGACACGGAAGACGGGGTGGCGATAACGTGGTGGGCCGCGGGAAGGGTCACGGTATGGCCCGTGCACCACTCCTGCCCTCCTCGTGCAGGGAGGAGTTTCATTCCCCTTACCTAACCGGCCAGTGCCTGCCATGTACCCGCTGGTTTACCAGATTGACCGAGGCCTACTGCCGAAACCACCTACGGGCCCTGCCTGGTTGCCCCCCACCCCCTATTACCTCTGACCCCAAATTTGGACCCCAAATTTGTCCCCTATGCCAATTTGGACCTAACAACACTATCCCCATCCCAAATTCTGATCCTAACCCTAACCACAGCCACAATCCTGGCCCTGACCCTAGCCCCATCCATGGCAAACCCCTATCCTTAACCTCAATAAAAAACTCTAAGGGCCACACAAAGGAAAAATATATATAAACAAAACGGACAAACAAAAATGAAGGCCGTGTATGTCATTAGGAAAGGAGGGTGTATAAGCCAAAGGAAAGGACGCAGGAATTAGGAGAAAAAAGGAAACACAAGGCAAAGGAAGGGTAGGAGAGGAGAAATGGAAAGGAAAAAGATAGTGTTAAGCAAAAGAAAGCAGTGGAAAAAAGGAAAAAGAGAAGTCACGTATATCCGGCACTTTGGCTGCTATGCAGTGGGGAGGAGCCAAAAGCTATAAAAGGAGGGGGCAGAGAGGAGTCTCCTTTATTTTGATCTGGCCACCGATGCATGAGCACAGCCTGAAGAAGGCACAACACCGCCGAAAGCTAGCGCAGGCCATGCATCACAAAAAATGTTTTGTTTGTTGTTTTAGTTTGTTATTTTAGTTTGTTATTTTTGGGGGAGGTTTATTTAAATTTTATTCATTTTCATGTTTATTGAGGGCCTAAAAAACTAATTTAAAAACCTAAGATTGGGAATTCATAAAAACAACACGGAGACAACAATAATTGGGAAAATAGAAAATTTATTACAAACACAGTAAAAACAGTTAAAAACAATTGGAAACCTGAAAGAAAAATGTTAATTAGAACAATTTGGTTAAAAAACAATTAAAATATGGTACTTACCTGGGAAGCCTAATTAAGGAAGGTACTTACCTGAATTTGGACCTGGAGAGTGACGGACACGGAAGACGGGGTGGCGATAACGTGGTGGGCCGCGGGAAGGGTCACGGTATGGCCCGTGCACCACTCCTGCCCTCCTCGTGCAGGGAGGAGTTTCATTCCCCTTACCTAACCGGCCAGTGCCTGCCATGTACCCGCTGGTTTACCAGATTGACCGAGGCCTACTGCCGAAACCACCTACGGGCCCTGCCTGGTTGCCCCCCACCCCCTATTACCTCTGACCCCAAATTTGGACCCCAAATTTGTCCCCTATGCCAATTTGGACCTAACAACACTATCCCCATCCCAAATTCTGATCCTAACCCTAACCACAGCCACAATCCTGGCCCTGACCCTAGCCCCATCCATGGCAAACCCCTATCCTTAACCTCAATAAAAAACTCTAAGGGCCACACAAAGGAAAAATATATATAAACAAAACGGACAAACAAAAATGAAGGCCGTGTATGTCATTAGGAAAGGAGGGTGTATAAGCCAAAGGAAAGGACGCAGGAATTAGGAGAAAAAAGGAAACACAAGGCAAAGGAAGGGTAGGAGAGGAGAAATGGAAAGGAAAAAGATAGTGTTAAGCAAAAGAAAGCAGTGGAAAAAAGGAAAAAGAGAAGTCACGTATATCCGGCACTTTGGCTGCTATGCAGTGGGGAGGAGCCAAAAGCTATAAAAGGAGGGGGCAGAGAGGAGTCTCCTTTATTTTGATCTGGCCACCGATGCATGAGCACAGCCTGAAGAAGGCACAACACCGCCGAAAGCTAGCGCAGGCCATGCATCACAAAAAATGTTTTGTTTGTTGTTTTAGTTTGTTATTTTAGTTTGTTATTTTTGGGGGAGGTTTATTTAAATTTTATTCATTTTCATGTTTATTGAGGGCCTAAAAAACTAATTTAAAAACCTAAGATTGGGAATTCATAAAAACAACACGGAGACAACAATAATTGGGAAAATAGAAAATTTATTACAAACACAGTAAAAACAGTTAAAAACAATTGGAAACCTGAAAGAAAAATGTTAATTAGAACAATTTGGTTAAAAAACAATTAAAATATGGTACTTACCTGGGAAGCCTAATTAAGGAAGGTACTTACCTGAATTTGGACCTGGAGAGTGACGGACACGGAAGACGGGGTGGCGATAACGTGGTGGGCCGCGGGAAGGGTCACGGTATGGCCCGTGCACCACTCCTGCCCTCCTCGTGCAGGGAGGAGTTTCATTCCCCTTACCTAACCGGCCAGTGCCTGCCATGTACCCGCTGGTTTACCAGATTGACCGAGGCCTACTGCCGAAACCACCTACGGGCCCTGCCTGGTTGCCCCCCACCCCCTATTACCTCTGACCCCAAATTTGGACCCCAAATTTGTCCCCTATGCCAATTTGGACCTAACAACACTATCCCCATCCCAAATTCTGATCCTAACCCTAACCACAGCCACAATCCTGGCCCTGACCCTAGCCCCATCCATGGCAAACCCCTATCCTTAACCTCAATAAAAAACTCTAAGGGCCACACAAAGGAAAAATATATATAAACAAAACGGACAAACAAAAATGAAGGCCGTGTATGTCATTAGGAAAGGAGGGTGTATAAGCCAAAGGAAAGGACGCAGGAATTAGGAGAAAAAAGGAAACACAAGGCAAAGGAAGGGTAGGAGAGGAGAAATGGAAAGGAAAAAGATAGTGTTAAGCAAAAGAAAGCAGTGGAAAAAAGGAAAAAGAGAAGTCACGTATATCCGGCACTTTGGCTGCTATGCAGTGGGGAGGAGCCAAAAGCTATAAAAGGAGGGGGCAGAGAGGAGTCTCCTTTATTTTGATCTGGCCACCGATGCATGAGCACAGCCTGAAGAAGGCACAACACCGCCGAAAGCTAGCGCAGGCCATGCATCACAAAAAATGTTTTGTTTGTTGTTTTAGTTTGTTATTTTAGTTTGTTATTTTTGGGGGAGGTTTATTTAAATTTTATTCATTTTCATGTTTATTGAGGGCCTAAAAAACTAATTTAAAAACCTAAGATTGGGAATTCATAAAAACAACACGGAGACAACAATAATTGGGAAAATAGAAAATTTATTACAAACACAGTAAAAACAGTTAAAAACAATTGGAAACCTGAAAGAAAAATGTTAATTAGAACAATTTGGTTAAAAAACAATTAAAATATGGTACTTACCTGGGAAGCCTAATTAAGGAAGGTACTTACCTGAATTTGGACCTGGAGAGTGACGGACACGGAAGACGGGGTGGCGATAACGTGGTGGGCCGCGGGAAGGGTCACGGTATGGCCCGTGCACCACTCCTGCCCTCCTCGTGCAGGGAGGAGTTTCATTCCCCTTACCTAACCGGCCAGTGCCTGCCATGTACCCGCTGGTTTACCAGATTGACCGAGGCCTACTGCCGAAACCACCTACGGGCCCTGCCTGGTTGCCCCCCACCCCCTATTACCTCTGACCCCAAATTTGGACCCCAAATTTGTCCCCTATGCCAATTTGGACCTAACAACACTATCCCCATCCCAAATTCTGATCCTAACCCTAACCACAGCCACAATCCTGGCCCTGACCCTAGCCCCATCCATGGCAAACCCCTATCCTTAACCTCAATAAAAAACTCTAAGGGCCACACAAAGGAAAAATATATATAAACAAAACGGACAAACAAAAATGAAGGCCGTGTATGTCATTAGGAAAGGAGGGTGTATAAGCCAAAGGAAAGGACGCAGGAATTAGGAGAAAAAAGGAAACACAAGGCAAAGGAAGGGTAGGAGAGGAGAAATGGAAAGGAAAAAGATAGTGTTAAGCAAAAGAAAGCAGTGGAAAAAAGGAAAAAGAGAAGTCACGTATATCCGGCACTTTGGCTGCTATGCAGTGGGGAGGAGCCAAAAGCTATAAAAGGAGGGGGCAGAGAGGAGTCTCCTTTATTTTGATCTGGCCACCGATGCATGAGCACAGCCTGAAGAAGGCACAACACCGCCGAAAGCTAGCGCAGGCCATGCATCACAAAAAATGTTTTGTTTGTTGTTTTAGTTTGTTATTTTAGTTTGTTATTTTTGGGGGAGGTTTATTTAAATTTTATTCATTTTCATGTTTATTGAGGGCCTAAAAAACTAATTTAAAAACCTAAGATTGGGAATTCATAAAAACAACACGGAGACAACAATAATTGGGAAAATAGAAAATTTATTACAAACACAGTAAAAACAGTTAAAAACAATTGGAAACCTGAAAGAAAAATGTTAATTAGAACAATTTGGTTAAAAAACAATTAAAATATGGTACTTACCTGGGAAGCCTAATTAAGGAAGGTACTTACCTGAATTTGGACCTGGAGAGTGACGGACACGGAAGACGGGGTGGCGATAACGTGGTGGGCCGCGGGAAGGGTCACGGTATGGCCCGTGCACCACTCCTGCCCTCCTCGTGCAGGGAGGAGTTTCATTCCCCTTACCTAACCGGCCAGTGCCTGCCATGTACCCGCTGGTTTACCAGATTGACCGAGGCCTACTGCCGAAACCACCTACGGGCCCTGCCTGGTTGCCCCCCACCCCCTATTACCTCTGACCCCAAATTTGGACCCCAAATTTGTCCCCTATGCCAATTTGGACCTAACAACACTATCCCCATCCCAAATTCTGATCCTAACCCTAACCACAGCCACAATCCTGGCCCTGACCCTAGCCCCATCCATGGCAAACCCCTATCCTTAACCTCAATAAAAAACTCTAAGGGCCACACAAAGGAAAAATATATATAAACAAAACGGACAAACAAAAATGAAGGCCGTGTATGTCATTAGGAAAGGAGGGTGTATAAGCCAAAGGAAAGGACGCAGGAATTAGGAGAAAAAAGGAAACACAAGGCAAAGGAAGGGTAGGAGAGGAGAAATGGAAAGGAAAAAGATAGTGTTAAGCAAAAGAAAGCAGTGGAAAAAAGGAAAAAGAGAAGTCACGTATATCCGGCACTTTGGCTGCTATGCAGTGGGGAGGAGCCAAAAGCTATAAAAGGAGGGGGCAGAGAGGAGTCTCCTTTATTTTGATCTGGCCACCGATGCATGAGCACAGCCTGAAGAAGGCACAACACCGCCGAAAGCTAGCGCAGGCCATGCATCACAAAAAATGTTTTGTTTGTTGTTTTAGTTTGTTATTTTAGTTTGTTATTTTTGGGGGAGGTTTATTTAAATTTTATTCATTTTCATGTTTATTGAGGGCCTAAAAAACTAATTTAAAAACCTAAGATTGGGAATTCATAAAAACAACACGGAGACAACAATAATTGGGAAAATAGAAAATTTATTACAAACACAGTAAAAACAGTTAAAAACAATTGGAAACCTGAAAGAAAAATGTTAATTAGAACAATTTGGTTAAAAAACAATTAAAATATGGTACTTACCTGGGAAGCCTAATTAAGGAAGGTACTTACCTGAATTTGGACCTGGAGAGTGACGGACACGGAAGACGGGGTGGCGATAACGTGGTGGGCCGCGGGAAGGGTCACGGTATGGCCCGTGCACCACTCCTGCCCTCCTCGTGCAGGGAGGAGTTTCATTCCCCTTACCTAACCCTCTCTCCCTCATTGTGGGGAGCCCCCCACCCACTACCCTGTCCTTACCCTAACCCCATTGCCCCCCTCCCCCCTCCCCTTCTAGCCCTAACTCTAAGGGAGCCCTAAAAACCTAAACTAAGGAAAAAAGACAAGAAAAGTCAGAAAAAAGACAAAGTACAAAAGGAAAGGATTTACAGGAAGGGGGTGCCATATAAAGAAAAATACAGAACAGGACGGGATGTCTAAAAAGAAGGGGGTGCCATTTAAAGAAATATGAGAAGGAATAAAGAAAAGAACACAAGAGAAATAAAGTGAAATAATAAAGAACAACAGAGAGAATAAAGAACAACAGAAATATAAAGAGAAAGATAAAGAAACAGAAAGAATAAAGAACAAGAATAAAGAAAAACAGAAATACAAAGAGAAAGATAAAGAAAAACAGAAAGAACAAAGAACAACAGAAAAAGGGAGAGCTAAAGCAGAAAAAACTGAGAACAAGAAAAAATTAAGAAACGAAAAAAGTTAAGAAAAACAGAAATGAAAAGCAAGAGTATAAAAGGCCCAGAGTGGCGAAATTGAACACAAGAAGCGGGTGGGCCAAGCCTGAAGAAGGCTAAATTAAGCCGAAACGTCGCGAATGGCCCAACCCCAGTGCACTACACCCGCTTAGGGTAATTTTTTGATCAGGGGGCACCAATACCAGTCCCATGGATGGACCGTGCACCTAGGTTCCGGCATAGCCGGGCCTATTCTTTCCCCACACCCTAACCAGCCTGTGCCTCCTGGGATTGGTGGTGCCCCTGCCCATTGCCTCTCTCCCTCATTGTGGGGAGCCCCCCACCCACTACCCTGTCCTTACCCTAACCCCATTGCCCCCCTCCCCCCTCCCCTTCTAGCCCTAACTCTAAGGGAGCCCTAAAAACCTAAACTAAGGAAAAAAGACAAGAAAAGTCAGAAAAAAGACAAAGTACAAAAGGAAAGGATTTACAGGAAGGGGGTGCCATATAAAGAAAAATACAGAACAGGACGGGATGTCTAAAAAGAAGGGGGTGCCATTTAAAGAAATATGAGAAGGAATAAAGAAAAGAACACAAGAGAAATAAAGTGAAATAATAAAGAACAACAGAGAGAATAAAGAACAACAGAAATATAAAGAGAAAGATAAAGAAACACAGAAAGAATAAAGAACAAGAATAAAGAAAAACAGAAATACAAAGAGAAAGATAAAGAAAAACAGAAAGAACAAAGAACAACAGAAAAAGGGAGAGCTAAAGCAGAAAAAACTGAGAACAAGAAAAAATTAAGAAACGAAAAAAGTTAAGAAAAACAGAAATGAAAAGCAAGAGTATAAAAGGCCCAGAGTGGCGAAATTGAACACAAGAAGCGGGTGGGCCAAGCCTGAAGAAGGCTAAATTAAGCCGAAACGTCGCGAATGGCCCAACCCCAGTGCACTACACCCGCTTAGGGTAATTTTTTGATCAGGGGGCACCAATACCAGTCCCATGGATGGACCGTGCACCTAGGTTCCGGCATAGCCGGGCCTATTCTTTCCCCACACCCTAACCCTAACTTGAAAAAAACCTAAAAAAGGAAAAAGAAAATATACTTACCTGCAGAACTCAAATTAGAATCGCTTTGGGCCAGTCTGAAGAAGGCTTACTCCAGCCGAAACGTCGCGACGGCCCACAGACTTGCATTTCACCCTAGACAAAGGCAATTTTTTGAACCAGGGCAGGGACACCACCTCCCGGCAAGAACCCTCGGCCCCCATTGATGGACAGTGCCCGTCAGGCCTCCGATTGCTGTTGGCCTGTTTTCACCCAACCCCTAACCCTTTTATGAGCTCAACATTTATTAGTCTTGTAAATATAATTTTTGGGGGTTAAATAAATGGAAACTATATTTTTCTAATAATTCCTGGGCTCCTCCTGTTTTTCAACTCGGTCCATCACAGACCGGTAAATTAATAATAATAATAATGGATTGGATTTATATAGCGCTTTTCAAGGCACCCAAAGCGCTTTACAATACCACTATTCATTCACTCTCACATTCATACACTGGTGGAGGCAGGCTACAGTTGTAGCCACAGCTGCCCTGAGGCAGACTGACAGAAGCGAGGCTGCCATATCGCGCCATCGGTCCCTCTGGCCAACACCAGTAGGCAAGTAGGGTAAAGTGTCTTGCCCAGGGACACAACGACCAGGACAGAGAGCCCAGGGATCGAACCGGCGACTTTCCGATTACAGATGCGATTCCCAACCCCCTGAGCCACGGTTGCCCCAAATTGAGAGCTTCAACCAGTAATGCCATTAATGGGAGCTTGTGCAACGTTAGTGGTAACTGCCTTTCATTTTGCAATACAAAACTCATATACATACCCATACACATTAACCCTTTAAAACCGGTCAGAGCGGGCACGCTCCGTTTTGCGCAACTACTTTTGAATCCCGGTAGCACTGCAACCACGTGAGCTAGTGCATACATTTTTTTTTGCAAATGAAACCAGAGGAGTTGTACTTACATCTTATGCCATCAGCCTGTCCTAGGTCCCGGTTTCCTTCCACGTATAGCTTTGCAAAAACTGCATAAAAAGCGCTTGCAGCAACAAAAACATAATATTCCAGAAACACGCTTTGCCGATCCGATCAGCTGTTCATAGCACTTCCTACCTTGGAATAGACATCAGCGCGAACTATCACATGTCCGCCATGACCTGCCCGAAACCGGAAGTGATGTCATTTTCGCAGAAATGTTGTTTTTTACCATCAGGGCCTCAAGGCCTATACTGGTCTTTTTAAAAGTTATGTTTGACTTCATGGCTTTCTGTGTCGTTTCTGGGATGCTTAGGACTCTTATTGCACTGCTGGAAATAGTTTATTTTGATGCATATGCTGCTTTTTTGCAAATTTGCAGTATAATATTTATTTAAATTTTTCCTACAGTGTATAAAAATTGGTGTATTTCAAAAATAAAACTATGAAGACACTTAAAATAAATTTCCTGTGGTGGGAAACTATTTTGTGCAACTTTTTTGTATTTACAGTTTTGAGGGATAAGCCTCTTAAATTTCTCTAACTAGAAATATATGTTAAAAAAGCAAAAACGATTTTCAATTTTTTTGCAGTTTATTGCACTTTTTTGCAATTTATGTAATTACTATGCACTTAATGCATACATATTATTACAATTTAGGCTGTAATGGTTGTATTGATGTATAGCAACTTGAAATGCTCCCAAAAATGGCTCTACAACATGTAAAAATATAATATAAGCTCTGGCGGACTTGGTTCTAAGGTAGGTCTTAAAGGGTTAAAAGAATGTATTAATGCAACTAGATGGGGAAACTTGAAAAAGAGGTCTTTTTTAGTGCTTGTTTGCTGCCAAGTGTCTATTTGCATCTTTTAATCAATCTGTGGGTGAGCTCCATGTTTCCTATGCAAAGCTTGTCAGCCAACACCCAACAAATTCAAATGACTCTTGCAACATGTTTCATATGAAGACAAACCATTTTATCACTCTTTACCAAATCAAAAACATCAAGTTATTATAACAGATTTGTCCATTTGATCCTGGACTTGACTTGGAAACAAACATTTTTGTGGTTTTGTTAGTTATTACTAACAAACACTAAATAGTCAGTGGTCAAAGGTAAAAATAATACACCACACCATAATTCTTCCACTTTGTTGACTCTTGAAAGAGACATATTTTAATTTAGCTGTTTTTAGCTTTAGTACTGAACTCCATTATAGTGGTGCATTCTTCATGTGTTCTTTCTCTTTTGCATACTGCCTGTTTTTACTCTTCCTCTGAAACAGCCATTTTATACAGGTTGGTGTGTAAATGAATCAGTTGTGGGGATTGAATGGAACTGAATGCTGCTTTGTTAGCCAACATGTTAGACGAATCTTACCAAATAGTCAGTAGACCAGATAATAACAGGAAAATTAGACCAAGAACCTTGGAAACAATGTCATTGCTTATAACGAAGCTGATGGGGAAACAAACAAACTTTTGAATGCTCCCTAGTATGAACAGAATTCATATTAGACAATTTCCAGCCCTAACTATAAACTTTGCCAATATAAGTCAAGTCCCTAACTGACTAACTGCTGCTAGACCATTTCCAATGCTCAGAGTGTCATTGGTAACCTGCCAGTGAAATGACCTTCATGCAGAAACAACTCAAGAGAGCATTTACAGCTGATATAATTTAACACTATCTGCTCTTTCAGGCCTTATCCAATTCCCTCACACATGTTTACACACTTCTTTGTCATTATTTGAAACGTTTAATATGAGCATCTGTTGAAAATTGTCAAGTGTCTGATTGCCAGAACTTTAGTTGATAAGTCTCCAGGTCCTGTCACAGCATCTAGGATTAAGGTCACTGAGCAGAAGTCAGTGGATGAAATGACAAAGACAGATTCTGAAAGAAGTGGCCATCTTTTAGCAGAAGTAGTCGGTAAATCTCTGCATATATACATATATATATATATATATATATATATATATATATATATATATATATATATATATATACACACACACACACCCATCACTGACTGAAATGTCATGGTCCAGTCTTCCGGTTTTGAAACCTTTGTCAGAATCCTCTGCTGAATTGAAGATGGTGTTCGTGATGTTGCAGAAGGCTCTCAAATTAAGTGGACATGTGGACTACACATCAGAGTATAATGTCTTCCCTTCATGGTTCTCCCAGGTAACACATGGTCTGGGCCTGTATGCAATCCTAGACACATCCAGTTCAGGTTTACCGTAATACCACTTGTTTAGCAGCTGGTCCACTTGCTCCTGTTTTGTTATCCCATGAAGCTGTTCTTCTTCATCATCGCACTCCTCTCTGAATTTGCTGATGAAGACCGGGTGTGGAAGACGTAGAGAGTCCTCCCTGACGTCCTCAAAGAACTGCACCACACACTTTCGGGCGAAGTCTCGGGCATGTAGGACGCAGGTCTCATCGAAGAGCTTCTGCTCCACGTCAAGATAGTTGCTCCAGTAGCGTGTCTGCAGGAAGGTGGCATGGTCGTCAAAACAGGGCTTGATGAGGCGTCCCAGTGCTCCCAGTACAATCAGGAACAAGAGGATGGACCAACCAATCGCCTAGACAGGATAAGAAAGCAAATCATGCAAAGCGAAGAAAACTGTCAGTAAGCAGAGCAGTGACTGTGACAAGGCCACAGAGAGCCAGTGCAGGTGCTTTAATGTTTAACCCTTTAGAGCCGGTCGGAGCGGGCATGCTCTGTTTTACGTAACTATTTTTAAATCCCGATAGCTCTGCAACCACGTAAGCTAGCGCAATAATTTTTTTTTGCATATGAAACCGGAGGAGTTGTACTTACATCTAATGCCACCAGCTTGTCCTAGGTCACAGTTTCCTTCCACGTATAGCTTTGAAAAAAACTGCATAAAAAGCGCTTGCAGGAACAAAAACATAATATTCCAGAAACACGCTTTGCCGATCCGATCAGCTGTTCATAACACTTCCTACGTTGGAATAGACGTCAGTGCGAACTTTTGCATGTCCGCCATTACCTACCCGAAACTGGAAGTGACGTCATTTTCGCGGAAATGTAGTCTTTTTTACCATCAGGGCCTCAGGGCCTATATTGGTCTTTTTAAAAGTTATGTTTGACTTTATGATTTTCTGTGTCGTTTCTGGGATGCTTAGGACTCTTATTGCACTGCTGGAAATTGTTTATTTTGATGCATATGCTGCTTTTTTGCAAATTTGCAGTATAATATTTATTTAAATTTTTCCTACAGTGTATAAAAATTGGTGTATTTCAAAAATAAAACTATGAAGACACTCAAAATAAATTTCCTGTGGTAGGAAACTATTTTGTGCAACTTTTTTGTATTTACAGTTTTGAGGGATAAGCCTCTTAAATTTCTCTAACTAGAAATATATGTTAAAAAAGCAAAAACGATTTTCAATTTTTTTGTAGTTTATTGCACTTTTTTGCAATTTATGTAATTACTATGCACTTAATGAATACATATTATTAAAATCTGGGCTATAATTGTTGTATTGATGTATAGCAACTTGAAATGCTCCCAAAAATGGCACCACACCATGTAAAAATATCACTTGGTTCTATGGTAGGTCTTAAAGGGTTCATTTAGATCACATTAGATAAAACTTTATTAATCCCTCGATTGGGTTCCCCTAATTTGTCGCTTATTGGTTGATGAGTCTTTGCTTTGAGCAAAAATGTTGTGAACGTGTTTTTTAGTATCAAAATTCAGAGGACAAAATGTGTCTTTTAAAGACTGTTACTAAGCTATGGTTGGTAAGTCAAAGAATAAGTTTCCTGAAAGGACTGTTATTTGTTTGCACAGAATAAGCTCTGCAGCTTTTCCAGCTCTCATTCTTAATGCTGCTGTTGAAAAAGTATTAAAAACAAAGTTCTATTGTTTTCATTAGAATTTTTGAATTTTTGTTTTTCATTAATTTAGCAGATTGTTTCGGGATTGCCAGTTATTGTAGCTTTAGTTTAGTCATTCATTTCATTATAAGTGTAAGTTTTTATTATCTGTTTTTGTTGTTAGATTTAAGTTCAGAGTACCGTAATTGTCGGGCTATAAGCCGCTACTTTTTGCACCAGCTTTGAACCCTGCGGCTTTTAGTCAGGTGCGGCTTTTCTATGGATTGTCCCTGATTTTTGTGATATCGTAAGACGATTTGTTTTGTTTGTTCCGCTGTTGTACGGCACTACGTTGCCTGGCGGAAGGGCATGTGATCAGACACACAAGGGGTTCAAGAGTGGTATGTTGGTCACGTGTCCATCCGCCAGGCAACATAGTGCTGTACAAGTAGCGCGAAAAACAAACTTCAAAGTAGCGCTACGCGTTCAGCGGGAGGCGTGGATGACGAGCGGCAATAAACTTGCGAGAAGCAAGTTATGCCCAACTCCACCGGTGGAATCTGACAGCGTGGAAAAGTGTGAAAACATCCACGATCACCAACGGATTTGAAGGGCTGGACTGCTGCATGATGGAGAGGAGGACACCGCCACGGCCCTTCTGAGGGTGTTCGACTCTGACAACGAGGATTTCTTTGGTTTTGAAAGTGACAACGAAGGAAAGAAGCGGAGAGTGGATGACGAAGCCACCCTGAGCCTGTTTGTATCCGACACTGGAGAAGAGGACTTTGGTTTTAGTGCGCAGGAAGAAGAAAAAGATGGTGGTGAATGACTGACTTTTCTTCTTGTTAAAGCCGTGTCACTGCACCTGAGCCTAAAAGGTAGTCCGAATCTATTTTTCTGGTGTGCTGTAGGTTATTGTTATGTACTACATTTGTTACTCGTTTATGAAGCACAGTACATGTTTCCTACTTGTAATTACCGCTACTTGTACATATACCTAAAAAGTTATGCAAATATGTACCCGTAACTTGTTTTCCAAAATATTAATAAAAGGGGTGTGTCTCCAAACAGCCATCTCTTTCCTGACAATTCCCTTTGTGCATATTCTCTTACATATGATAAGTCAAAATTGAAACACCTGCGGTTTTTGGTCAGGTGCGGCTAATGTATGCACAAAACAGGATTTTCCCCTGATTTTAGCTTGTGCGGCTAATATTCAGGTGCGCTTTGTAGTCCGGGAAATACGGTAGATATTACAAAACAAACATTAAAACTTTAGGTGCACATGGGATGTCTAAATAATGAGTTCATTGCATTCACTATGTTTTCACAAGCTTTTAACATTGTCTAAGCTATTTCCTGTCTCCCTTCTCTCACCCCAACCGGTCGCAGCAGATGGCCCTGCCCCTCCCTGAGCCTGGTTCTGCTGGAGGTTTCTTCCTGTTAAAAGGAAGTTTTTCCTTTCCACTGTCACCAAATATGACAAACTGCTCATAGGGGGTCATATGATTGTTGAGTTTTTCTCTGTATGTATTGTTGTAGGGTCTACCTTACAATATAAAGCACCTTGAGGCACCTGTAGTTGTGATTTGGCGCTGTATAAATAAATTGAATTGACAATTTCCTGTATACATTTTTGTTAACTGTTCCTGCACACCCTGACAGGTTACCGTTCCCTCACACAGCCAGCAGAATGAAATAAGCAGTCTTTCACACCTATGGCCAATTTAGAATTGCCAGTTAACTCAACAAACATGTCTTTGGTGACCCGGGAGGAACCCACACAGGTGCTCAACATAGAAGGGCTCTGGCTGAGTTATTCAGGTTCATATCTAAGCCCTTCTTGCTGTTGGGTAACACCTCACTGCTGACAGGGCTCGTGTCAGAGCTAATGTGATGTGAGTGTTGCAGATGTCTGTTATTTGTTACAGATCTAATATTCTTGCCATTGATCCAATAAATCAAGCTTTTACAGTATTTTATTGTTAAAGGCCTCCTTTTTCAGCGATAATAGACACCCTAGGTTTGTAATTTTTTGAAGTAAATAATACATTTCCTATGTAAAAAGTCGAGATTCTAATTGCTTTATTGGTTGACACTCGGTCAGATCAATCCATCTTTCTGTAAAATCCTTCACAGACTAATAGGAGGTCGGTTTTAAATAATAGCAAATGTTCATTGAAAAATAATAATTCCCGTGTGCCCCAGGGAGAAGGGACTGTTTATGTGGCTGAGAACTTACCTGTGAATGGCAGCGAACATAACGAGAAACCGCTTTACGGAAAGAACTATTCCTGAAGATAACGTCCTCCTTACAGGGTACTTTGGCCATGATCTTCAGAACATCCAGACCTGTGTTATTAGGCATACCTGTCGAAAAAAACTTTATATCATCCAAAACTGTTGTGAGACTAAAAAGATGGTATTTAACAGAAGGATAGTTTAGCATGTGTTTACCTGAGAAGAGTGCAGGGTCTACACTCACACTGAAAGCACAGATAAAGATCTTTCCATCTAGCAAAGTGACCAGGATCCACACCATTGGTGCCAGCAGGGCCCTCTGGATCATGGCTGAGAACAAGTACCTGCAAAACAAAATAGGAAAAGATGTGAACAGTGTCCATTTCTTTGGTGTGTAATACAAAAGGATCTGGATTTGGGACTTGCATCTACAAGGTCACATTAATGCTGAAATAAATAAATAATAAATTATGGAACTATGGAATAAATCCCATAGTAAAAAAAAAAGTCTAGTTGATAAACTGCTCTGCCTGCACTCTAGACCTATCAAAAGAAGAGGTGATGCAGCACACTACAGATTTCACTGAGCTTAATTAGTACTAATCAGTACTTTCATTTCATTTCATTTACTGTGCAGTTACATATAATAGCAACAGCAGCCTGTCTGTGTGCTTCTGTTAGATAGCAAATTCTTGACTTACTTGACAACAGCAGGATTTTTGGATCTGTTCCCAATGGGTCTCATCCACTCGTCCATCATGACACCTGTATGCCGGTTGACAAGGATTCCCAGGAAGAACAGTATAATAGGCGGGACTATCATCACTCCCAGAGAGTAAAGTTTGTTGTACTGAGGGAGGCACGGGCAGTTAAAGTCGAAGCTGGTGTAAAGCTTGACACTAACCAGGGCGAGGATGATACAAATTCCATTGGAGATGGACTCGGAGTTGGACTGGAAGTACTGCAAGACTAACTTCAGGCGCTCCATAACTTAAATAAATTGTAGGTTTGTTCAAGGTTGATGTAAAAACAGCAATATCAGCCAACTGCTGCTTTTTTAAAAGGCTACAGGCAGGAATAGAAACTGAACACCTCAGGCAGGAATGAACTAAACCGTGCTTAGTCTGCCAGGAAACAAGAAGAAATTTCCTGTGATAATTTAAAGCCCTACAAAATATTTTATATTCTGTAAAAAACAAAACACTTAGCAGTTCACTTACCTCACAATATGTCAGTGCTTTTAAAGAAAAGGCATAAATCTATAGTTTGAGCAGTCTGAGTATTAACCACTCAAGCTTTAGTGAAGCTGTAGTGAAAGGGAGCCTGGCAGTGAACCAGGGAGAGGCTGAGACCACGTGATACTGGGTTGCCTGAGCGGGTAACAAAGCTGTGTGGACACACCCTGCTATACTCTTAAAGCAGCACTCACAATTGTCAACGGTGAACAGAGAAATAAAAGAAGCCACAGCTTCTTTTATTCCAGGTCTAAAACTGGATTTCAAAGCATGGCAGTGCACATTACATGATCCATAATATTGTGGTCTAATGTACACTGTAAAAACAGTCTGTCATTCTACAGAATTTTCCTGTTACTTTTGTAAATAGATGAAATATCGTTACAATTACAAAAGAGGCTGTAAAATTAACATGTCTAATGGAAAATAACTGTACCTGTGAATATACATGACTTTTGACCTTTTTCGGCCGTCAGCAGTTTAAATTAACAGTTGGATGTATATGTTAATAAGTATAAGAGACATGGTCCTAAATAGAACTTAAGGAATTAAAAAAAGGTGATACCTGTCCTACAGCAGTAGCTAGAATGTGGATTTGATTCCAAATGTGCTTTTATATGTTGTAATATACAAGTCAAGAAGGAGGCAAATTGTGGCTAGTTTTTTTGTTTGTTTGTTTGTATGTTTGTTTGTTTATTTATTTTTTGATTTTTTTAGTATTCAAGCAGGCAGCTTGAATTGTACTTGGTGGAGGAGAGGCTAAATCTGAATTAGTCAGTATAAAGCACCTTGAGGCAACTGTTGTGAATGTTGGTGCTATATAAATAAAACAGAATTGAGTTAAATCGGAAAGTTCAGAATAGCCCAAGGATGAGACAAATGTCTAAGTGGTCAGACAGACTGTAAATAGTGTTGGTGACACTGATAAATGCAGCCAGAAACTGAATTATTTTGCCTGTCAGTCTGAGGGTTGTGGAAGAATATATACATAGCTGAAATTTCCTCCAGCTTAAATAGTCAACTGGTAAGTCTGAGGATGACCAACATGCGAGTTCATCAGAATGTCTGGTTGAGAGAGAGAGAGAGAGAGAGAGAGAGAGAGAGAGAGAGAGAGAGAGAGAGAGAGAGATAGATAGATAGATAGATAGATAGATAGATAGATAGATAGATAGATAGGGTGAATCAACACAGAGTGCCAGTGGTGGACCTGTCAATTCTGGTACTCTATGGCGAAGACATGTTGGTCTCCATAGTGGGGGGCAGTGAGAATAGGGCCCACTGAAGGATGTTAGACCATTAGACCCCCTCCTTTAAGTCTGTTTCTGATTCTTTGGTCATTGTTTGGATACCAGGTTTTGTCCTTTATTGCTCCTTTTAAGATAAGATAAGATAAGATAAGATAACCTTTATTAGTCCCACACGTGGGAAATTTGTTTTGTCACAGCAGGAAGTGGACAGTGCAAAAGTTATGACGCAAAAATTAGAATACAATAAGAATAAATACAGTACACAGCTGTACAGAATAGAATAAAATAATATACTATATACAGTAGAATAAAATAGAATAAAAATATACAATAAGATAAAAATAGAATACGAATGCTATATACAACTGAGTAAAAATACAACGATGCCAGAAAAGATTATTGCACTTAGTGTTATTGCACATGTGTGGATGTGTGTGTTTGTTCAGTTAAAGTCTTTGTTGTGGAGTCTGACAGCAGTGGGGAGGAAAGACCTGCGAAATCTCTCCGTCCCACACCGTGGGTGCCGCAGTCTCCCACTGAAGGAGCTGCTCAGTGCTGTCACAGTCTGCTACATGGGGTGGGAGACGTTGTCCAACAGGGATGACAGCTTAGCCGCCATTCTCCTGTCACTCACCACCTCCACTGGGTCCAGAGGGCATCCTAGAACAGAGCTGGCCCTTCGGATCAGCCTGTTCAGTCTCTTCCTGTCCCCAGCAGAGATGCTGCCGCCCCAGCAGACCACACCATAAAAGATAGCAGAAGCCACCACAGAGTCATAGAAGGTCTTCAGGAGTGGGCCCTCCACCCCAAACGACCTGAGTCTCCGCAGCAGGTACAGCCTGCTCTGCCCTTTCCTGTAGAGGGCGTCTGAGTTATGAGTCCAGTCCAGTCTGTTGTTCAGATGAACACCAAGGTACCTGTAGCTGTCCACAGCCTCAATGTCCATACCCTGGATGTTCAGTGGTTGCAGTGGAGAATGCTTGTGCCTGCGGAAGTCTACCACCAGCTCCTTGGTTTTACTGGCGTTGATCTGGAGGTAGTTCAGCTGGCACCAGTCCACAAAGTCTTGAGTCAGTCCTCTGTACTCCTTGTCGTCCCCATCAGTGATGAGGCCGACTATTGCAGAGTCATCAGAGAACTTCTGCAGGAAGCACTGGGTGGAATTGTGGGAGAAGTCTGCAGTGTAGATGGTGAAGAGGAACGGAGCCAGAACCGTTCCCTGTGACATTTGAACTCGCAAATAGGCCTAATTCCTCAAGGTGTCCCTTCACTTCTCAAGTGCTCTCACTAGCATCATCTAAATGCAGTTATTCGAGACAGCAATCCAAGCAGACTTGTGGTTCTGACAGCATCCAACATAGCATTATCATCTTCTTCGATGTTCGGTGGAATTCTGCTTGCCTCTCTGCCGGTTTTGGGGGTTATTTTTATGGCAAGCAGTTGTCTTCTAATCAGTATTTCAGTTCTGCTTACTGTCACCGCTGTACATTTCAGAAACTGGCACAGTAGTTATCGCTACCTTACCCAAAGTAAATTAACCAGCCAGGCATTCCCTCTCCATCCTCTACTCCAAGACAAGCTCATATAAGCTTTTACGAGTCGTCAAGCCATCACCACAAGTCTTAAAATCCATGCATGCGTCACTGTCAGAGCTTCAGTTCAGAGTCGAGCCAACCGGTCAATGGGTTCAACTCATTCATCTAAAAAGGTATTTCATTGTCAGAAATTTCCTTTGATCTCTTCTCCCACCATCCCTTCCACTCTATGGATTCCTAGACCACGTTATTATGTTTGCTAGCCTGCCTATCAGTTATATTCCTTTCCTTTGGGTGGCACTGTCACTTGACATTCGCTCTCTCTGCACATGTCTTCTATCCTGTCTTCTTTCTCTCCCCAACCGGTTGCAGCAGATGGCCCCGCCCCTCCCTGAGCCTGGTTCTGCCGGAGGTTTCTTCCTGTTAAAAGGGAGTTTTTCCTTCCCACTGTCACCAAAGTCTTGCTCATAGGGGGTCATATGATTGTTGAATTTTCCTCTGTATGTATTATTGTAGGGTCTACCTTACAATATAAAGCACCTTGAGGCGACTGTTTGGCGCTGTCTAAATAAATTGAATTGAAAATTGAATTATTACTGCAGAGAAGTTGACTCCATACATAGACACACATAATTCTATTTAAAGTAAAATTCTTTATTCTGAGTCAGTGACAAATTGCTTCGACGCTGAATTGAACAGTGAATCTGTGTCAATCAGTGACAACAGCTGCCATTTTTAGGATTATAAAAATGAAAAACATTCCTCTGGAAAACAAAAGCAAAATCAACATTCTCTTCTGACTCCACCCTAAATTAACAAATTGCTGTGTGTCACGGAAATTTCTACCATGACACAATTCAGGTTAGTGTCATGGTAGCACAGACACATATCTTTTAACTTTGCTGGGGAAAAATATTAAATGGACAGTACATCTAATGATCTATTACCAAAATAAGAAAAAAATAAACAGGCTAAACAGTAGCATGCAAATTCTACATTTAATGCCCACCTCCTCTCTGTCTCAAACTTTCAAATCAAAGAAATTATATATCAAGAATTATACTTTGAAGTAAAGTAAATTAACTGTTTATTCACCAATTCATTTAAAATAGCTATTAATATATATTAATTTAAATAGACAGCAAGAAAAAACCCACCGCAGAATGTGTGAGGGCTTGATGTAAAGAGCTCTGTGGGGAATTGTCATTATCAAAGAACTTTAAACTTTTAGTATGAATACCTCTACCTCAATGTCTTGGATCACCTTTGTGAAATACTTGGATTCTGTGAATTTCTCTAAGCTTCCTGGAGTTCTTGTAATGGCTTTTATATCGACTCCAGCAACCACATACAGTGGGGCAAAAAAGTATTTAGTCAGCCACTGATTGTGCAAGTTCCCGCACTTAAAATGATGACAGAGGTCAGTAATTTGCACCAGAAGTACACTTCAACTGTGAGAGACAGAATGTGAAAAAAAAATCCATGAATTCACATGGTAGGATTTGTAAAGAATTTATTCGTAAATCAGGGTGGAAAATAAGTATTTGGTCACCTCAAACAAGGAAAATCTCTGGCTCTCACAGACCTGTAACGTCTTCTGTAAGAAGCTTTTCTGTCCCCCACTCGTTACCTGTATGAATGGCACCTGTTTGAACTCATCATCTGTATAAAAGACACCTGTCCACAGCCTCAAACAGTCAGACTCCAAACTCCGCCATGGCCAAGACCAAAGAGCTGTGGAAGGACACCAGGAAAAGTATTGTAGACCTGCACCAGACTGGGAAGAGTGAATCTACAATAGGCAAGCAGCTTGGTGTGAAAAAATCAACTGTGGGAGCAATCATCAGAAAATGGAAGACATACAAGACCACTGATAATCTCCCTCGATCTGGGGCTCCACGCAAGATCTCATCCCGTGGGGTCAAAATGATCATGAGAACGGTGAGCAAAGATCCCAGAACCACACGGGGGGACCTGGTGAATGACCTGCAGAGAGCTGGGACCAAAGTAACAAAGGTCACCATCAGTAACACACTACAACGGCAGGGAATCAAATCCCGCAGTGCCAGACGTGTTCCGCTGCTGAAGCCAGTGCATGTCCAGGCCCGTCTGAAGTTTGCCAGAGAGCACATGGATGATACAGCAGAGGATTGGGAGAATGTCATGTGGTCAGATGAAACCAAAGTAGAACTTTTTGGTATAAACTCAACTCGTCGTGTTTGGAGGAAGAAGAATACTGAGTTGCATCCCAAGAACACCATACCTACTGTGAAGCATGGGGGTGGAAACATCATGCTATGGGGCTGTTTTTCTGCCAAGGGGACAGGACGACTGATCCGTGTTAAGGACAGAATGAATGGGGCCATGTATCGTGAGATTTTGAGCCAAAACCTCCTTCCATCAGTGAGAACTTTGAAGATGAAACGAGGCTGGGTCTTCCAACATGACAATGATCCAAAACACACCGCCCGGGCAACAAAGGAGTGGCTCCGTAAGAAGCATTTGAAAGTCCTGGAGTGGCCTAGCCAGTCTCCAGACCTCAACCCCATAGAAAATCTGTGGCGGGAGTTGAAAGTCCGTGTTGCTCGGCGACAGCCCCAAAACATCACTGCTCTCGAGAAGATCTGCATGAAGGAATGGGCCAAAATACCAGCTACTGTGTGTGCAAACCTGGTAAAGACCTATAGTAAACGTTTGACCTCTGTTATTGCCAACAAAGGTTATGTTACAAAGTATTGAGTTGTATTTTTGTTATTGACCAAATACTTATTTTCCACCCTGATTTACGAATAAATTCTTTACAAATCCTACCATGTGAATTCATGGATTTTTTTTTCACATTCTGTCTCTCACAGTTGAAGTGTACCTCTGGTGCAAATTACTGACCTCTGTCATCATTTTAAGTGGGGGAACTTGCACAATCGGTGGCTGACTAAATACTTTTTTGCCCCACTGTAGATGTTACATACACATGTTGCTGGGTTAGAGCTTTGCCAACAATTGCATTGTGCACTTATCATGTAAAGTACTACTTTTCAGCTTTTCTAGAAGAACTTACAGATGGTTAATCAAAACCTGTATTGTATATGTTCACATTGTTCTTATGTTGCATAAAACAAATTCCTGCAACAAGATTAGTCATTAGCCTTTTGTTGCAACAACGTATCAGTAATAAATTGGTACTTTGAATAAACCATGCAAACAAAAAATCAGATAAAGTCAAAAAACAGAAATGTAGAGGCTTAAAACAGAAAGCGCTAAATATTTTTTAGATACAAAATCTGTTACAGCACAAAAAAGGGGAAACATATTGAATGCAAGTTGAAAGAAAGCATAGCTGAAAACTGTAACATAAATTAGAACAAGTACTTTTAAACAAATCATCAAACAATTATATCTTCTGCCTTATGGCTGAGAACTCAGGACACTGCAGCTTAAGTGATCAGGTTATTGAAGTGTATCATCTTAAGTAATGCACATATTGCCAAAGAGTTCCTGCTGGATACTGGATTTGATAAAGTCACAAATTACCAGAGGAAAATGTTTGTTTCCTGACTGGTTGGCAGTGGTTTCTGAAAACTGTTGTCTTACTGGGTGGAGGTACAACTTTCCTGTTTGTGTTGCCCTCTTCATAGTTTCACTACAGCTAGGAAAGTAGCTAACCAGAGCTTGTAGATAAGTCCACTGGTTTTGCAAACTAGTTGGGCATTACACATTTTCCCTAGCAACAGGTGGTTGTCGGGGGGTCAGTGACTGGTACAAAGGCCTGTATAACTGGGGCATCATGTGGATGGGGGCTGCATGTCTACAAAACCTTAATAAGTACAGCTAAGGGACAAATGTAATTAGATTTATAAGCAGATAAACCAATGATGCAACTAAACATATAAAACTGATTATATAATACACAATATACATTGCACAACCAGAAGGTTATTTGGAGATTGCAAAAATGGACTTGGTGGAGGATGCAGTTTTAGACAAAAGATCCAGATCTAATAGACAAACAGTTAAATAAATAAAACACCAATTCAAAAAAAAAAAAATCAAATAAACAAAACAGCATATGATTAGCTAATAAACAACATTATTTGACAACCAAAGAAAACAAACACAATATTTAACCCATTTAAATGAAACAACAACATTATTTCATAGACAGCACTGTCAGAAAAGAAATAAATGTGATAGAAGTCTTTTCTTTACTAGTATTGGTTTTTTTTTTGAAGCTGCATTACATAGAAGCATAGAGCTGCCAGCCAGGCAAAAGAAAAATAGAGCCATATCACATTATAACGTGAAAAGTTTATTGTTCTAACAATATACTTTTCACATTTGAACAACATATTATCACATTATTACAATATAAAATTTATATAGTTATCATTTTTGTTATAACGTGATAATTATGTATGTTTTAATATGTGATATTATGTTGTTCAAATGTGAGTATATACAATAAAGTTTTCATGTTATAATGTCATATAGCTCGAATTTTCTTTTGCCTGGATGGCAGCTCTACGCTTCCGTAGTGTTGACACTTATGATTTATGTTTAAAATAATATTGATTGAAGCTACGTGATTCATAATTTCGTTTTAAATTTTAATAAATATAACTATAATTTTCCAGGTGCACTTGTACCCAATGAAAAAAATCAAACATCATTCTTTTACTAATGAACTCCAAAACTGAAAAATCCCCATAAAATAAAATACGACTTTGACCCGAGTCTGTTTACATGGCAGCTGTCAGGATGACATGGAATGCTTCTGTACATCTGAACTACAATAACAGGAAGGTGAAATGCTGACAAGTCATTTTATGCTATCTCAATGTACAGTAACAAATGAGCAAAAAGATTTAAGCTGTGTTGTTTTTAGATGGAAAAAGAGTAATTACATTTCAATATAATGGGTAACAAATGTGACTTTTCTGAGCCAGAATAAGTGACGGGGCTGGACATATGGAAGATGCAAATGTTAAAATTATGTAATTTCTGGTAAACAATAGGTCAAAGTATTTTACAAATTATACATTTCTCAAGAAATCATTAGTCAAGATATGAATACCACCCTTTCAGAACTGTGATGCGTATTCACTACTTAAAAGATGTTTAATTCATGCACTCCATTTACACGCTACGTACATTTATACATTAAATTCTCATCTTGTACAATACATACATATACAGCAGTGAACATGGCGTTCATACAAAAAAGTAAAAAATATCATATATGAGAACAAACATGATGTGCGATGCTGGTATCACACATCATACATACAGCACAATCATTCAAAAATGGTCATAGCTGCAGTTAAAGGGATTTTCTTTTTAAAAAGGCAGTGTGTCAACTAGTATCAGTAAGGAATCATCAAGTGGGTCTCCCTTTGCATTTTGGTTTTTCATGGAAACACATGGCATATATCTGCTCTGTGAGCTGCTCTGAATTCTTTATCACAGTTACGGTAATGATTTCAAATCAAACACAACACATTGCAAGTGACCATGCTTTTTTTAGGTGATAAATAGATGAGTCAGTGGAACAGATCAGCAGGTAAAGTCTCGACCTCTAGCTCTCTGTGGTTGTGATAGTCGCATTGCTGTTCTGTCCAGAAACACTTCAATGACCAACTACACCATGGAGCAAATGTTCTACTATCCAGTCTTTTTGAGGTTACTGTGTTCAGCAGAGCATAGCCACCAGAGTCTCTGACACTACTAGCCCTGTGCCCAGCCTGCAGGAAAAAGTTGAAAAGCCAACTGGGTAAAAACTGCAAACACTATATCCAAAGTTTTCCTTTTGGTGGCTTGTGGGAGATCATCTGCAGTAGTGCTACTTCTTTGCCAGTTGGAAAGGATGTTGACCCTTTAAACATGAGCACAGTTTTAATAAAAATAACAGAGCAGCAGAAATATTAACATTTCGACTGAACTTATGTACTGGACATCTCTTCCCTACTTCCTGCTGCCTAAGTTCTGATTTACTCCAGCCATAAAAGTGGCTAAATAGTCAATATATGCATATATACATTTCTCCTATAGTTTTAGTACTTACAGTATAATTTTTGTCTCATTTCCTGTAAAATATCTCAAAATTAAGCTAGATTTAGCTGCTAGATTATATTTATTTCATACTTAAGTAATTTTAAGTACTGCACAATTTCCTAAGCACTTTTCCTAAGCACTTTAATTATTTGTTTCCCATAAAAGCCTGACTTGCTCCCTACTTATTGTAGAGGTCTAACTCTATGTGTATATAAATATAATTACATTGTAATTTCAAATAAAATACACGGAAATTCCTTTTAATTACAGAGGAATCATGCTGTTAGTCGCCGGGCATATTACAGTGTTACCTAGTGTCCTGAACTTGTTTGCAAGACACTGTTGAAAACAAACATAGATTGTATTTCCTTTCTTTGTAGTTGGAACTGAAAACAGGGTTGGATCTTTGGTTTCATTCTATAATACTGGACTTACTTCTCTACGAAGGTTTGAACTTTGAGAGTGTTTAAAGAAGAGTGAAAGCGTGAAAATGTTCATTCCTGTCTGAGAAAAGTGTATAAAGTGTGTAGTGAGGGGTTTTACAGCCTTAAAACATCTATAATAATTGTAAAAAATTAAAGTTGGCTACTTCGCGGATTTCACCTATGGCGGGTTATTTTAAGAATGTAACTCCCGCGATAAACAAGGAACCACTGTATACCAAAAGATTCTGGACAATTTAATTCTCCTAACTTTGTGGGAATTGTTGGGAGATGGCTCCTTCTTGTTTCAACATGACTGCACACCAGTTTACAACGTAAATCCTGACCTCAAGCCAATGGAACAACACTGGGATGAATTACAGCAGAGACAGTGAACTCAAATGCAAGACTGCAATGTCAGTGTCTGATCTCACACATGCACTTCTGTGTAGAATGATCACAAACTCATATAAACACACATCTTATCCTTGTGGAAAGCCTTCCCAGAAGAGTTGAAGCTGTTTAGCTGCAGAAGCTAGCAAGCATCATATTAAACCCTATGGATTAAAAATGTTGTGGCATGGGAACAACGAACTCGACCACATCTTAACACTTTTCACACACTCTTTTATTCTGGTTGCTTGTTCTCTGTACACTCGGCTGCAATTTTGCAGCTGCACGACAACAACGTCAGGACCCAGTTCTTTTGTCTTTTATGCAGAGGAGGCATGATGACCTGATTGAGCTCGAGTGTATCAGTCTCCCCCGCAGCCACACCACAAATCCCACCCGTCACTCAAGGTCATATATATGTGTGTGTAGGCAGTGGAGCAAATACTTTTGGCAATTTAGTGTATATCTGCACTGAGCCCAACGTGCATTAAATATGACTCATGTCAATGCAAACACTTGATGACATAAACATTTGTAGTTCTATACAAAATATACCTTGATGCAAATACTTGTTCACAGTACTGTGTATGTAAGAGTGTAGAAAAGCTAATTTTTTGGATTGAATAATTGAATACTTTTAGAGTATACCGTTTGTTTTTTTGCTCACGCAGTTTTCCCTATTTTACTGGCAAAGGGCTACCTTTAACCTCTGTCAAACATTACAGGAAAAACAAGTGCAGCGGCTGGTTCTTTACCGTCTGTGATGATAACTATACTAATCTACATTTATAATATGTAGGACAGCATAGAATTTGAGTAAAAAATGCCACGTATTTTATTAACATACAGTTTTAAACCTCTTCAAACCTGGATTGCACTGAAGTTAATGACATAACAACAACCTCACAACATAAAACAATGCAATCCTCTAGAGCGCAGATTAAACAGGGTCTACCATTTGGATTGTGATACTCTGTAACTAATGGGTACACTTAAATTATTTTTAGTCCAAATCATTATAAATGTAAACTTAATTATGACTGTCACTGAACAAAATAAATATTTTAAATATCTGAGCACAAGTATGCATGATAAATATCAGAGCAAAAACAAGGCTAACTGGTGACTAAGTTAATTTAGGTGCAGCAAAATGACACAATGAATATTTGCTGGGAAGGATCCAACAATAATCTCTAATGGCAACCTCAAATCCAGGCAGAGCACATCACACACAAAGCTTTGTCAAAGAGCAGCATATAATGGATTAATTTCATCCGCTCACTGTTGTTAATGAGGTTAATGAGAACAGCTGTTACAAAAAGTGTTTGTGGATAATTTAAAAAAAAGGATGTACATTGTCCAATAAGGTTACAGCTTTCTTCATAACAGGATGAGACTATGAGGAGATTGCAGCAGCAGCAGCCTTAAATGAGAGTGGCAATGTTTGGGGTGAATACTAGAAAAAAAACGGCACTAGGATACCGAACCCAAGGGTCATAAAACAGGAGAATTTGACAAAACTATTTAGAATGAACTAAACGTAGAGGAATAACACAAAGCAGCAACACAGAGCTGTTACTTTCCTGTTGTGCAATTGGACATTTAGTTTACAGGATCAATCTTCTTGGAATTAAAATTGTTACAAAATCTTGGTTGATGCCCTCTTTCTTGACATAAGTGTTAAAAGCACTTTGCAATACTGGATAACTTAAAAACAGTTTAACAGCACTCTACGTTTAGATCTCCTAACTGATGAACTCATCACTTTGCAAAGTTTGGTCTGGATATAATGCAATGGGCGACCTCTTCAGCTGAATAGGAACGGCAACACAGACCGGCCAAAAAACTGTGACTTAAAGGTTTATCATTCCCCACAAAACGACTGTTAAAATGACCAATTTTACAGCTTAGAGCCAGCCAGTTACAAAAACTTCAATTTACATAAATAAGGCTTATCCAAATGGTTGTTGCTGCTTTGATTTGTGTGCTGATACAGACAACTGTGGCTGATCACGTCTACAGACAAATATGAAAATAAATACATAAATAAATATCACAAAGAGGTCAAATACTTTTTCATACTGTAGCAGTATGTATGCAAGAGACAGAACAGCTATTTTCTCAATTTAATAACATAATACTTTTAGAGTACACCCTTTTTTAAACTTCTAAAAATGTTAAACTTCTGATAACATGAGTCAACTTCTGCAGGTTAATTGTCCCATACACAGCTTCTCTCTCATTTAGCTCACTTCTAAACTATATGAAACTACATGTATAATATGCAGGACAGCAGAGAATTTGATTTGAAACATACAGTTAATAAAATATATGGCAGCTGCATTGCATTCTTGCTAATGGTACTAAGATCCTACACAGCAAAAAACAAGTGAAGCAGCTTGTTCTAACAAACAGTATGGCTTGTTACATATTACAAGAGTTGTTGTTTCTGTTTTGGTGAGTGAAATTCTATTTTATTGATGTTCTTTACTTAGCACTAAAAGCCAGCACACTGCTGACACGAAATGCAGCTTCCCACCAAAACTTGCTAGGATTAGCTGATAATTTTACACTCCAAATACAGTATCCCCAGAGTCAAACCTCACGGGCTGACATCATGGTAGTTACACTCTCCTTTGTGTTTACTACATAATATGGAATTATATAGTAAACAAAATAGTATTAAATAAAACTTTTTTTATATTGTAGATTCTTCCTAATAGCCACGCTTTGCTTTGACTACTACTTTGCTCACTCTTGGCGTTCTCTCCATGAGCTTCATGAGGTCGTCACCTGAAATGGTTTCCCAACAGTCTTGAAGGAGTTCCCAGAGATGCTGAGCACTAGTTGGTCCTTTTGCCTTCACTCTGCGCTCCATCTCATTCCAAACCATCTCCACTGGGTTTAGGTCAGGTGACTGTGGAGGCCAGGCCATCTGGTGCAGCACTCCATCACTCTCCTTATTGGTCAAATAGCTCTGACACAGCCTAGAGGTGTGTTTGGGGTCATTGTCCCTGTTAGAGAATACATGATGGGATGGCATGTCACTGCAGGATGCTGTGGTAGCCATGCGGGTTCATTGTGCCTGAATTTGGACTCATCAGACAAAAGCACAGATTTCCACTGGTCTAATGTCCATTCCTTGTGTTTCTTTCCCGAGCAGTAGAGGGGACTCTTGGTCTGCCTTTCCTGGGGCGGTCCTCATGTGAGCCAGTTTTGTCATAGTACTTGATGGTTTTTGTGACTGCAGAGTCTTAGCAATGTTCCGGACTGACTGACCTTCAGTTCTTAAAGTAATGATGGACTGTTGTTTCTCTTTACTTAACTGATTGGTTCTGTCAAATAGAGCTGTCAGCCATGCACCAACCTGACTTCTGCACAACACAACCGATGGTCCCAACCTCATAAGGAAGGCAAGAAATTCCACAAATGAACCCTGACAAGGCACACCTGTGAAGTGAAACCATTTTGGGTGACTACATCATGAAGTTCATTGAGCCAAGGGCCAAGGGTATGCAGGGCTTTCAGCGAGGCAAGGGGTGGGATCTAAAATATAAAACATATTTAGAGTTATTTATCATTTTTTCAGCTTGTATCTACTCACACTGTATCCCCTACAGTGTGAGTTGTGGTGGTCAGCATGCCTAGGAAAGCTGGAAGTGAATATGTGACACTGCAGTATAGTAGTTACTGGACAAACATGAGATTGATCTCTTATGTCTTCATGTTCTTCGGTTTAATATGAGCACAACAGTCTAAAATTCAAAGTGCACATTTAAAATAGCTTCCTGTCCCTGTGTGAACATATAGTAAAATTTAAACTAGTCTATATGCAGCGCTTGCTCTCATTATTATAGTTTTCAACACTTTGTCAGAGGAGAGTTCAACCAAGACTTTCCAAGGCTAAATTAGAAATGTTGCCAGCCCCACATCCCAGTGCAGCATGGTCTATCACAATAGAGCAAAACATAATGCAATAAGTTAAAGAGCATTATTCTCTTCACAAAATGCAAATTCAGTCACATTATCATTTTTCTTAGCCAATCATATAAAACAATGCATAGATATATAAAAAACATTACATACACACCGTCATATTTATTAAAATAAACAATATGTACAAAATTGCCATATATATTTATTTTTTCCATGTATAATAGAATAGTAATAGTAAAAAAAATAAATATCCTATGTACATCACACAAGCCATTCCAAAGTTATCGTCACTGCAAGGAAAAACAAAAGGCAAAATGTTAGTTGTTAGGTCACACAATGTTCCCCATGAAGTTAGCATGTCAGGCAAAAACACAATGCTGTGACAAACGTACTTTATTCCAACATCCAGGTACAGGTAAACCATCATCTCCCTGGAACATGTAGAGTAAAAAAGAGACAATATTAGAAGCAACAATGGACAGTATATTGAATCATTTTACAATTATATGAAAATAAAAACACATTTTGACCACCCAGCATTCTACAAGTGCAACTCATGCAGATTTTGTAGATTCCTTCAGGCCTGAAAACGACTCTATAATTACATCTAAATAGTTTAAACCTGAACAATAGCTATTCTGTGAAGAATTATAAATGTCAGCACTGAGTTTGTATCAATGCTAATGAAACAAATACAGCTGGAAGAGCGGAAGCAACCTGAGATATGTTGACATGGTACAAACAGTATTTATTTCTGCAGTTTTCATTGATGAAATTACATTTGTGTGTCCTTTCAGGATGAAATCTGGGACTACAGCTGTTGCAAGTTGTACAGAAAAACACTATCACCATAGCAACAACCATGCATATTATGGCATTTACAGACTTTTGCTACAATAAGCAGGTAAAGTCAACAGCTATTTCCCAATTCATAGGCCGCATCCTTCAGAGGACCTGGCCTTTGCGGTCTTCATGGGCCGAATTTGGACAGCTCTTGTCGTGTCGCTGTGACGTAATAGGCCTACAAATGCGGCCTCAGAAGGATGCGGCCTATGAATTGGGACATACCTAATATTTCACCGATTCCCAATTTTTTTTCCAAAAGTATGTGACAGATAAAACTTTGATGTCTCCTTCACAAAAAGGAAAACCAAGAATTTTAGGTGCCTCTATACTTAGAGATATATTTGCTTTAACACACGGGCTGCTGTGATTCAGACTGAGCCTTTTCAGTTGTCAGACTGTGAAAGGAATAATACAGGGTGGGCCATTTATATGGATACACCGTAATAACATGGGAATGGTTGGTGATATTAAAGTCCTGTTTGTGGCACATTAGTATATGTGAGGGGGCAAACTCCTCAAGATGGGTGGTGACCATGGTGGCCATTTAGAAGTCGGCCATCTTGGATACAACTTTTGTTTTTCCAATAGGAAGAGGGTCATGTGACACATCAAACTTATTGGTAATGTCACAATAAAAACAGTGGTGTGCTTGGTTTCAACGTAACTTTATTCTTTCATGAGTTATTTACAAGTTTCTCTTTGTTCACAGCCATTGACATGTCGAAGAGGTTAACACGTGAGGAGCGGATCGAAATTGTGTTGATATCTGGTGAACGCAGTAACGAGGTCATTGCAGCAGATTTCAATACAAGACACCCTACGGGACCACCTATCTCCCATGCTACAGCTAGCAAACTGCTTGCTAAGTTTCGTGAAACTGGTTCAGTGTTGTCAAAGGAGCTTGCAAAGAAAAGCGTCTGGACTTCTTTAAGTTGCTTGAAGACGTTTCACCTCTCATCCGAGAAGCTTCTTCAGTTCTAAGGTCAAATGGTGGAGAGTCCCAGATATAAACCTAGTGGGAGTGACCCCCCACAGAGAGACAAAAGGACCCCCTGATGATCCTCTAATCGCCTGAGCCAAGGTGTGAAATTGGGTGTGGGACCCAATCAGCCAGAGTTTCGGGTGTGTTCATTGTGAAACCTGGCCCCACCTTATCATGCGAATTCCTGAGGTCAGATGGCCCAGGATGTGAGTGGGCGTTAAGGCGTCTGGGAAGGGATCTCAAAACTGGATTATAGATGGCAGAGGATCCAGATGAAACCATGGTGTCCTTTGATGTAGTCTCTCTCTTCACTTGCATACCCACCACGGAGGCCGTGGAGACTGTCAGAAAACGACTACAAGAAGACAGCTCCTTGGAGGACAGGACCAACTTCACACCCGATCAAATCTGCACACTGTTAGACCTCTGCCTCACCACTACATATTTCAAGTACAACGAAGGCTTTTACAGACAAAAACATGGCTGTGCCATGGGCTCCCCCGTGTCACCTATTGTAGCCAACCTTTACATGGAGGAAGTGGAAAGGAAGGCTCTTGGCTCTTTCAAAGGAAGAGTACCCAGCCACTGGTACAGATATGTGGACGACACCTTGGTCAAAATCAAGACACAAGAAGTGGAATCCTTCACTGCGCACATTAACGCTGTGGATAAAAATATCAAGTTCACCAGGGAAGACACAAAGGACAACTGTTTGCCTTTCCTGGACTGCGCTGTGCACATTGAAGAGAACGGCAAACTCAACATCGAAGTTTACCGGAAGCCCACACACATGGACCAGTACCTCCTTTTTGAATCCCATCACCCTCTGGAACACAAACTTGGAGTAATTAGGACCCTACACCACCGGGCAGAACATGTTCCCTCTAAGCCTGAAGGAAAAAAGAAGGAACACACACATGTAAAGGAAGCACTCAAAACGTGCGGCTATCCTAAATGGGCGTTCTCAAAGTCAGCAAAGAGGCACAGAAAAGAAGACCAGACACCAGCGAAGGAGGATAAGAAGGACAGACGCAACAACATTGTCATCCCCTATGTAGCCGGTGTATCAGAAAAAGGAGGAGAGTTTTCTCCAAGCATGACATCCCAGTGTATTTCAGACCCAGCAACACACTCAGACAGAAACTGGTTCACCCGAAAGACAAAACGCCAAAACACAAACTTAACAACGTGGTGTATGCTGTACAGTGCAGCGAGGAATGCTCAGACCTCTACATTGGAGAGACCAAACAGCCACTTCACAAGCGCATGGCACAACACAGAAGAGCCACCTCCACAGGACAAGACTCAGCAGTCCATCTGCATCTTAAGGATAAAGGACACTCTTTCGAGGATGCCAATGTTCACATTTTGGACAGAGAGGACAGATGGTTTGAAAGAGGAGTGAAAGAAGCCATCTATGTCCACTGTGAGCAACCATCTTTGAACAGAGGCGGGGGTTTACGACACCAACTCTCTGCCATCTATAATCCAGTTTTGAGATCCCTTCCCTGACGCCTTAACGCCCACTCACATCCTGGGCCATCTGACCTCAGGAATTCGCATGATAAGGTGGGGCCAGGTTTCACAATGAACACACCCGAAACTCTGGTTGATTGGGTCCCACACCCAATTTCACACCTTGGCTCAGGCGATTAGAGGATCATCAGGGGGTCCTTTTGTCCCTCTGTGGGGGGTCACTCCCACTAGGTTTATATCTGGGACTCTCCACCATTTGACCTTAGAACTGAAGAAGCTTCTCGGATGAGAGGTGAAACGTCTTCAAGCAACTTAAAGAAGTCCAGACGCTTTTCTTTGCAAGCTACTTTGACTACGATGACCTGGATGACTGAGAACCTTCACAAACATATGGTTCAGTGTTGGATTTGCCAAAATGTGGATGCAAGAAAACTAATGAAGAAACATCAGTGGCTGTCCTAGCTTCATTCAGCAAGAGCCCACAGCGCAGCACTCTCCGCATGTCACGGGAGAGTGGCATTAGGCGAACGTCCCTTCGGCAGATATTAGCTACTCACAAATGGCACCCTTACAAACTCCAGCTGCTGCAGCATCTCAACGAGGATGACCCAGATCGGCGCACAGAATTTGCAGAATGGGCAAAACAAAAATTGGAACAGGACCCTCAGTGCACGCAGAAGATTTTGTTCAGTGATGAGGCAAACTTTTATGTGAATGGTGAAGTTAACAAACAAAACCACCACTATTGGTCTGACACTAACCCACATTGGATGGATCCCGCCAAGACTGTTGGACCAACAAAAGTGATGGTTTGGTGTGGTATATGGGGCACAACGATAGTGGGTCCATTCTTCATCACTGGAAACCTCAAGGCCACTGGATATTTGAAATTGCTACATGATGATGTGTTTCCCTCTTTATGCACTGAAGCTGGCACGTTCCCTGAGTTTTTCCAGCAACATGGTGCACCACCACATTATGGGTGCCAGGTCCGAGCATTCCTAGATGAACAGTTTCCTGGAAAGTGGATTGGTGATTGTGGGCCAGTTAAATGGCCCCCAAGGACTCCCGATCTGACCCCCTTAGACTTTTATCTTTGGGGTCATCTGAAGGCAATTGTCTATGGTGTGAAGATACGAGATGTGCAGCACCTGAAACTACGGATACTGGATGCCTGTGCTGGCATTTCTCCTGCGGTGTTGCTATCAGTGTGTGAAGAGTGGGAGAAGAGGGTTGCATTGACAATCCAACACAATGGGCAGCACATTGAACACATTTTATAAGTGGTCAGAAACTTATAAATAACTCATGAAAGAATAAAGTTACGTTGAAACCAAGCACACCATTGTTTTTCTTGTGACATTACCAATAAGTTTGATGTGTCACATGGCCCTCTTCCTATTGAAAAAACAAAAGTTGTATTCAAGATGGCCGACTTCTAAATGGCCACCATGGTCACCACCCATCTTGAGGAGTTTGCCCCCTCACATATACTAATGTGCCACAAACAGGACTTTAACTCATTCACTGCCAGCCATTGGCAGTGAATGAGTTAAACCCATTGACTCATTCACTGCCATTGACGGCTATAGACGTCAATGGCAGTGAATGAGTTAATATCACCAACCATTCCCATGTTATTACGGTGTATCCATATAACTGGCTCACCCTGTAGATTTTATAATAAAGTCTAAGCCTTACCTGTGGAAAGGCAATCAAGAAGACCTAATCAGTTTGCTTTACAGATTAACAGATTCATGACTACATTAAATAAACAGATTAGCAAATCTCTTTTCTTTACTCTTTTTCACCCGTCTCCCCTCATTCACATACATGGACTTCAACTTAGTACTAGAGAATTCATGTATTTTCCCTCCAGTGAATAAATCCTTCCTCTCACTGTAGATCATGTCTACAATCATCACAGTCAGAGACAGACTCCTGCCTGCTCACCGGTCAACCTTTCCATCACCACTGCAAATAACAAGCGGCTCAGAGCCCATCACTGCTGATCTCACCCCTACCTTGAACCTATCCCTTGAATACTATCCTGTATTTAATTCAATTCAGTTCTGAACCTCATCACCAGCAGTCACCCCAAGGGACTTAGGGTTGTAAGATAGAGACCCTACAATAATAGAAAACCCCAAATATCAAACAACCCCCTTTTAGAAAGAACTTGATGACAGTGGGAAGGAAAAACTCCCTTTTAACAGGAAGAAACCTTCAGTAGAACCAGGCTCAGAGAGGGGCGGCCATCTGCCGGGATCAGTTGGGGGTGACAGGAAAGAAATAAGACACGATGGGAAAGACAGCCAGAGATTAATAAGAACTAATAATTAGATGGAGAGCGGTGTGTGAGCACATAGAGAGTGAAAAAGGTGAGATAACAAGAAACACTGAAACACTCCATGCATCATGGGAAGTAGCCTAGACCCATTGCAGTGTAAGAAAGCCCTTACTATATCCTCTGTCTCCCGAATCCAATCTGGGAGCTGGTTCCACAGAAGAGGGGTCTGAAATTTGAAGGCTTTGCCTCCCATTCTACTTTTAAATATTTTAGAAAATGAAAATTAAGCCAGGATTATATTCCATCAACAAGTCTCCTGTGTAGAGGACACACTAAATCCACATGTTTGTGGATCATAAAGAATGGATGCCTTTCTGATGCAACCCTGCCCATGTATCCGGGCTTGGAAATAGCACATGGTGGCTACTGGCCCCTGTGGCTGGTTTTCACTCCCTGTGGTAGTCTATTGCCTTGTAGATAGGGAAGAATAATGCCCCATGCAAGAAACAGTGTAAGAAACCATGACTAAAGGCATTACTATATTTGAAAATAACACTGTGAAGGTTTTAGATCCGAGGTTGGTGTATTAGTCACAATTGTACGTGATGTTATGTTTCAAAGGTTTTTAGTCGTTATAATCACTCTTGATTATGTTATGTTGTCTCACCATATTGTAGAGGAAGCAGTGAGTTGATTACAATAAATTTAAACTATCATGCAAAAGTGCATATTGTTGTTTACAGCGATGCACTGTAGGATCCATAAAGAGGAGTGTGGTTGAGGGTAGCTAAAGGCATGCTAGTAAAGGGAAAGAAAGAGCACCATACCACAGGGCAAGGGGCATCCAGCCCGTCCAGGCCTGGCAAGCCCGGTTCACCTTTTTCCCCTTTAATGCCTCGGAAACCCTGTTTGTGAAATCAGCCATTTAAAAAAAGAGTTTTGCAGCTCGTGCAGCAGAAGAGTGTTTTCCCTCCACTGCTTAATGGCAGGAAGATCTCGATGTTTCTCCACGATGTCACTGACTTCAGTTTCCTAAACATGCAGGAAACCTGAGACTGACAGGAACCGGGCTCACTGATATGGACTTGCAAGGAAATGGTTTCTCTGATTCTAATGCAGAGGTTAATGTTCTCTAACATTTCACTAAGAGTATCTGACTGGTACAAGTAGAGCAGACCATCAGCATCTTCCCCAGTCTTTGATTGCTTTGCTTGTTCAAAACAACCAGTGCACCATGGCTGGAAGAACAGAGCCAACAGTGCTGATGGACATAATGGATAAAATAACACCAGAGAGAAATCTGACAGTAGGTATGCTATTGATTTTGATTTAGTATTAGAAGCTCTTGCCTATAGCTAGTCTATGCTGAACTGTCTAACTTTCTTTACTACAAAGCTGCAGAGGTGAAGGTGCAGGAAGAAAGTTCAGCGTGGAGTGGGAATACTTTGGTGTCTCTGTGGCTGCCTGTTTCCTGTCTGTCTGGGACCTGGAAGAAAAGTTCCTCAATCATAGCTGTGATCCAGTCTCAAGCATCTTTGCTCTCATGAATGTCTTTCTTTTTCAGTAGTATTTTATAATAATGTCACACTATTAAGCATTACTAAGGTATTAGTAATGCCTAATTTATCATTTATGTAGTATTACTGCTCCTTAGTATGCCACTTGAAAGATACAGATATATTATTATGACTATGATTATGAAAATGATTATTACCAGCAGTGATAGTTGCGCATGGTGTGATAGTGTGATATTATTATAATGTCCTACACTTCCTCCTTTGGTTTTTTGAATGGATGAGGGATTTGAGGATGTATATTGATTCTAGTCGTGTTGTCAAAATAACCTACAGCTGGACCACTGGACCAAAACCACTCTGAGGTTGATTAGAAACATTAAATGAGGCAAAAGGAAGCTGTCCAACTGAAATGTCCTGAGAGTAACTTGCTGCTTCTTCCCTTTGCCTCATGGCTAAACACAGAACTACTGACATACCAATGGACAGGGGGCATCTAATCCAGGTGCTCCTTGGTCTCCCTTATCCCCTTTGGCCCCCCTGTTGCCTTTCTTGCCCCTCTCTCCCTGCAAACAGTGTATTAAAAAGAACAAATTTAATCCTCCTTACTACACCACAGTAGAAGCAAATGCTTTTGTTTGTAAGATTTCAATAGCTGTTTTTTGACATATGCAACAGATGATATGAGAAATTTTAGCGTCATTTTGATTCACTAGTTTTCTTTGTATGATTTAGCGATCTAAATTCACTAGAGAGTGGGAGGGAGTAGAAGGAAACAGGAAAAAGTAAGCCATTGCAGTTGGTGAGCAGGTTTCCTACCAGGGACAACATGCACACTACGAAACAGTGCACGTACAGCTTACACAGCTTGGCTCATTCACACAAGCACTTTTTTCTACTGAAGTGCTTTCTAGCTAACATTCACACACATTCTTACCCTCAAGGATGCATTAGAGAGCTTGGCGTTAGTGTCTTGCCCAGATGTAGATGTAGTAGATGATCTGCTCTAACTCCTGAACTACAGCCTACAGTGACATTTAAACTTGTCACAGTAACATGATGGGTCAAGAAACTGTTGGATTTTGATGCATAGTTTATTTTCTTGCATCGTGGACAATTCCTGATAAATAATTTTGTCTTTTACGGGAAAAATCGACTAAATTTACAAACTGAAGTCTACATTTAGGTGTTAAAAAGCAATCTAACACCAGGAGGGGGAAAAGTATTTGGTTAAACTTAAAACCTGCACCATTTTTAACAAACAAACCTATCACCCTGTTAGACCAAGAATAACAGATTGATGCTTTCTCAATATTAACATATATATCAAAATAAAGAACATCAATCCATTGTCTTCATTATTTAATTGCATTATATGTGCTACTTTGGCATGCAGCTATTTCAAAATGATTACGTGACTTCATCAAGTGGATTCAGTTCAGGTCAATTCAGTTTTATGTAGCTCCAATTTAAATCAAGCTGCTTCAAGGCATTTAAGGCCTTAAAAGTCTTTACTTTGATTCTAAGGTAAAGAAGGACCTTCAGGTCAATGTTTGTGTCACCTGTGTCTGCTCCTACAGGCAGGGATTAAGAGATAAGAGTTTCATGCTGTAACTTTAAGCAGAAAATGACTTTTGCTGCGGTCTTTTTTGTTTCTGTCGTCTCATCTGGATACCATTAAACCCAGTGCTTGGGCTTTTAGCAGTTTATTTCAGATGTAGTATTTTTTTAGCACCTGCAGTAAAGACACTGGTAATATTTGGTGTAAGGTTTAGACTGATCACAGTTAGATTTGTACAAGCTGTTTAAAAAACAAAGATGAACCCAGAAATGCGAAAATCTTGTTGTGCTAGCATCTAATGAGTAGACACATTTTACAGTGATGAGAGAACACTGACGAGTTACAGGTTAAAGGTTCAGGGGCTGGAGGGACTTAAAGGATGCTTGCAAGGAAGAGCAACTGTTAAGTAGGACTAGTTAAGAGGTAAGTGTAAGAGAAGGAACCCAAGACTACATTAGGATGCAGGAGGAGGAGGAACAGAAGGCCAAAATTTGTGAGAGGGAGAGAGGGCAATCCCAGCAATAAAAAGAGCTGCAGGCCACAGAGCAAGGTGAAGGGAAGGAAAAGGGGATAGGAAGACCTGCGGAAACAAAGGAAGATAGGAAAAAGTAAAAACAGCAACACAATCTCACAGCTTCAACACTTTCAACTGGATATTCACATTTAGGTGGATTGTTTGGGTTTCTGTATGTGTACACTGGAAGTGTGGCCAGTTGAACGTGCTGAAAGAGCCCACAAAGATAAAACAAAATGGAAGTGGAAATATTAATTGTCACAGGTTAATGGGAAGGAAACAGGCATTCTCTGAGGGGTGGGTATGTGACCAGCACACAATGATGTTTTAATTCATAAAACAGTTTTTTCTCTTTAGTTCCACTAAAAACAAAGGTGCTTTAGAGGATGTCACTGAGGATATTGTTAGAATAGTTTAACATTAGCACTGGAACTAAAATTGATTATGACTGTTTTAACAGTAAGCCTGACATCGAGATGCCTCCAAGTGACCATTGGGTTCAAAACAAATCCCCTGCAAACCAAACATTTTGCCTAAACTATGACTCACTGATCTTTACTTTTATGCATAATATCAAAGAGAACATTTATTTATTGAAATTCAGATATTATCTGTATATATTAGAAAGAACATTGTCAGAGTTTCTCAGAAAGAAATTTCAACAACAATTTTGTGGATGTAAATGCCAACTGTGGTAATAATATTTACCAACATAAACTACTTAATAAATGAAATTACACATGTGTGTGTGCACAGATGATCAGCCACAATCACGTTAGTTACTTTATTTTTATAATAGGCCAAACACTGCAGACAGTATGTTACCTGATTTCCCTTGAGTCCCTGTGGTCCTACTAATCCCTGTAAAAAGAAATCAGATGTCACATTGGGGACTGTGCCATATGACTGCATTTGGGGAATAAGGACACATGTTTTTATCACTGTTGTTATTTTGCCAAATACAGTACTCTCCATAAAAAAGTGATGCCACTGTGTTAATATGGAATAAACTCATTCCATACGCTTTTAATACACACAAACATTTTTCCATATCTTTACTAAACAGCTTTGAAACAGCTTTACATTTAACCAAACAGTGAGTGAAAATGAAACTGAAGCATCGTCCCACACAAAACTGAAATCCCAGTAGATGTGTTTGTGACAGCAGTGTGTAGCTGCCGCATGAGTTTGAAGCGTAACAAATGCAAACATTGGCATGAATTGTTTCTTGAACTCTTGCAGTGTCATTGATAGCAGGAACAAATGGCCTTCTGTAGGATTGTACTGTATGGATAGTACTTGATCTTATCTTTCACCAGCACAGTTCGCCTCCCTACCCTTTGATGTGTAAATCATATTGCTGTGAAGGATGCAAATGCAAATTAAAATGTTACCAGTGTTAACCCCCCCCCCCCGAACACACACTCTCACACACACACACACACACACACACACACACACACACACACACACACACACACACACACTTACGGGGATGCCTTGCGGCCCTGTTGGTCCTGGAATTCCAGGATCACCCTTTTCACCCTGTAGTTGTGACAGAAACCATCACCTGTACATGCCGCCTGATCTTAAACTCGATGCATCTTTTAGAATAAAAAAAAAAAGTTACTCACTGTCTCTCCCTTTGGTCCTGCTGGCCCTGGCACACCTGCAGGTCCTACTAGACCCTTTAAAACATGTTAAGGAAAGTAAATAGTAGGATCTACAAACAGAATAGTCAGGATCATCAAATGCCTCAAATCAGTAAATCAACAAGCTTTCTGGTACAATGTATCTTGGAGCATTTAAACCAGTTCTTCACAAATCTGAGATAACAGAACATTTCTACAAGGTAATTTTCTGCTGGTACTTGTAGCATATACCAAGCTTGTTGAACTACTGTCCAAACTGTATTAAACGAGGGAAAATGAATAAAATGTCAAGGTTGCAGCCTTCTGTCTAAGTATGAATCAAGATTGGAGAGGAAGATCTTGCATCTTAGGCATATCCAGCATGTGCACCCCTGTCTGTAATGCAGCTGTCCACGTGTACTACATGATATTTAAACATGCAGCACAGGTATCTCTGCATGCTTATTTGCATACTTTCCAGCAATGGCAGCTTTGCAGCCTGACGTTGGTACTAGGAGGGCCAGGAAGCAGGAAACTGTTAAGGTATGATCAGAGTTGGAGTACTGACACTATAATGGCATTCTATACGAGCTGGCAAGTTGTTTTGTTGGCAATCGCTTACAAGACACTGAATAGTTTGGAATAGTTAAGACGATCTGGAAAACAACTTGCCATAACACATAAACAGCTTCAAATTCCAAGATCTCTCAGGTGCTTGTGGTGGCTGGGCCTGTATGAGATGTGGTTATATCTCATAACCGTATGGATTTATGGTTTAAATTTTCAGGTTACTGATACTTAGAAAAGTAGTTGAGGGAGTTTAATTAAAATAGGGAAAAAATAATTGAAATTTCTTCATACCTAATCAGCTTAGCAGGAGTCATTGATGAGTTTCCCTTTTTACAAGAAACAAACTGAATAACAGGTTTTTATTTCTTTTTATAATGGTAATACAGTTAAAGAGCTTACCTCCTATAGATAATTTACTTTGAAAGCAATTTGAACATCTATTGCCTAAATTAGTTTCATTTGTATGTCCATCTTTATGCACAGGCTAATTTCTTTTGTCAACTCTGGAAACTTACACAACTGCCTGTAGACAAGCCATTATTCAAATCTTTTTTTGAATAAAAAAAACCAGAGTGAAAACAGAGGTTATGAGATTTGATGGACAGTAATTGATAAGGAAATATACATATTTCATGTCTCTAGGAAAGCAGGCAGACATGTTGAACATAAAAACTTGCAAACTAAAAGGAAGGAAACCAGGAAACTGTAATTAGCCTGTTTTGAATTGGGTGAAGTTGGCTTAAAATTTTAAGGGTTTATTGCTGATTGTGTAAAGAATTAAAATGCAAACGAACACAAAGAATATTGATATGTTTTTGGAAAATTGTGATGAACATACTAAGATGGTGAGTCATTGTAACCAAACAGTTCTAGGTAATTTGTGTTGGTAATACTCAAAACAGATGGATGATTGTCAATGATCAGTTTTGTCATTGACAAGTAATAATCAGGTAGCAGACTTTCACCTGGGGTACCAGAAGCTCAACAGCAGACTAAGTTGTTTGGCAGAGAAGATTTGCAAGTTTTCATGGTCACAATGCACACACTCAATTCTGCTGCTGTACATGTACACCACCATTTAAGGGGAAATTTACTATCAACACAAAGTACGAAGAAAACTTTTTAGTTATAGTAACTCGCTATCTATGTTGGTGGAAATAAATAATTGATCCCCTACTTTGTACATTTGTAACTTACATAGAAATGGACAGCCTCTAATTATGATGGTAGTTTCATTTTAATGGAGAGAGACCGAATATTAACCAAAAATGCAGAAGAAAACACATTACATCAAAATTATAAAATGATTTTATTTGAATTCTGACTCCAATAAATCATTCATTCTCTTTTGATCTTAACTCTTTATGTGTAGAAACCACACCTGTCCACAGAATCAACCTCTCCACCATGATGGGCAAAACCAAAGCTCTCAAAGGACGTCAGGGAAAAGACAAAAGCTGGAATTAGCTACAGTGCTAACCACCGTGCCACCGTGCTGCCCTTGGTTTGGTGCTATTTATATAGCACCAAATCACAACAACACTCGACTCAGCATGCTTAATAATGCAAGACCCTACACAGAGTCACCCCAACCATCAGATGACACCCTGTGAACAAGCATTTTGGCAACAGTGGGAAGGAAAAACTCCCTTTCAAGAGGAAGAAACCAACAACCGACTTGCTCACCTGGAAAGGGCTGGGAAACCTGTGAGAATCATGTTCTTTGATTTCTCCAGTGCTTTGAACACCACTCCTGCCCTGACCACACTCGCAGAGACTAGCTGGAGTATACAGGTGTGGACCATCATCTCACTACATGGATCCTGAACTATCTCACCAGCGTCCATCAGTACGTAGGATTTCAGACATGTGTGTCTGTACAGGCACCCCACACACCCAATACAGCACAGATGTCTCTTAAAACTCGGTCAATTACTTCCAGCAAGAATTCTCTGATGACTGAGAGTAAAGAGAACTGATGGGGACTGTTTTGGCTGATGCAGCAAAACTGTCTATTCAACACTGGGAAAACCACCTCCAGTTTGTGCTGGAGATGGGCCTTCGCAGGCAGAAACATCTTACACCTATAGCAATGAACATCCAGGGAATTAAGATTGAGACAGTGGACTCTTATGAGTACTTGGGTGTTGACCTGACCAATAAACTGACAAAGTAGACTGTATCTGAAGACTCCAGTCTTTTGGATTGCAAGGGAACTCCCGAAGACCTTCTGTAACTCTGTGGTGGCATCTGCCATATTTTATGGTCATGTGGTCTGCAGGGAGATTAACATCCAATCACAGCACTATCTATCATTAGTCATATATATCTAGCTACATATATAGGTTTATTGTTTATTGTCTTAATAAAAGAGACTGTTCATTTATTTGTGTGAGCAAAATTAGAAATTCAGCAGGGGATCAAATAATTACTTCCCATATATCACCATATAGATAATACGTTCTCAGTGCCACTGTATCCTCCAAACCCAACTCTGTGCACTCCTGTCCTCACAGAGTTTCTTTAGAATGAAAAATATTAAGACAAGCATGGGTAGCAACAAAGCAAGCATACAGTATACAACAAGCAGGCATTAAGGACATCAAGCAGGCAATAGTTGGGAGTAGAAGGGAGGAAGAAGAGGAGAAAGAGAAAGGGATTGGAATGTGACTTGCACCACTCACCACTGCACCTGGTCTGCCGTCTAACCCATGAGCCCCCTGTATAGTGTTGTACACAGTTAGAGAGCAGAGATGATGAGGGGACGAGGTGGTAGGTAGATGGGGAGGGTAGTCAGAGTTGGATGGGGAGATGGGGGAAGGAGGCGTGAGTGAAGCAGCGACTCAAGTGACTTCAAAAACATATTCAGATGATCACAACAGATGAGCGATGAAAGTGATGAAGCGGAAGAGTGAGTGATTTGGTCATAGTGGGTGATGGCATCATGTTTTTCTTCGCAGTGATGGCTGTTCTAAATTTCACTGTGATTATATCAAAGGCATATTTTACCATTTTAAAAATAAAATTTACTTCTATACTGACATGAGCACTGGCTATAAATGAAACTTATTGAGTGTGACATAAACCATAAATTCTTTGTAAAGCCAAAGATTTACAGCAACATGGTCCATTTTAGAAAGATTATAATAAAAAATTAAATTTAATTCAATTATATTATATTCATTAAAGCTGTGATGCCACTTGGCTCAAGGCATTTACACTGCAACATAAAGACACTGCAAAGTTAGAAAGGAGAACACTCAGCCAGTGTTGAAGCAGAGCTTTACACACAGTCATAAATTGTTGTTAGATTCACACATCTCTTCTGCTTATCTGTGTGTGTGTGTGTGTGTGTGTGTGTGTGTGTGTGTGTGTGTGTGTGTGTGTGTGTGTGTGTGTGTCTCCTAATATAGAACAATTTCAACCAAAAATGTACAATCTGGATTCATCAGTCCATGAAACCTTTTACTATTGATACATACAGACTCCAGCTATTTCCTCCTGTTTAAGGATGGTTTCTTGTCAACCACCTTTCCACCAAGAACATTTTTGATGACACAATAGTAAAAAGTGGGTCAGCTGAAGGGCCTCATATATTTTTCAGGTCCTGTTTGTGAATTTTCTCCTATTTAACTCTTGGAAATCTTGGAGTCGATGTTAATCAGGATATGTCCTCACCACACTTTAAACAAAAAGTGGAATAAAACATCTAGAATTATATATAGGAAAGCATATAGAGGCTACAATGAAGCATGTAAATGAATCCATAGAAATGTAGAATGAAGTACAGTATGTGGATGAGTAAATCATAGTAATGAATGATTCAACCTTTGCCCTAGTTTATCTGTGTTAAAGGTCACAGAGAAAGAGAACGCATGATGGGATTCATGTAAGAGGTAAGAGGAGAAGGAGAGAAAAAAGATTGTAACTGTCAAACACGGAACCATCATTTATAAGTGGTTTTACTGATTGTTAATTAGTTGTAAATATGTTTAAGTTAACCAGTATAATGAATCAGAAAATAGAATAACAATGATTCAGGCCTCACTGAGATGATGTTACAATGAATGTTCATGTGAAAATGTGCTAAACACAAATCTAACTGAAGTAGAAATACATAAGCTAAATGAAACAAAGTGAATTGTATTGATATGTGACTGAGTGTGTAAATGCATTTTCTATGTTAAGAATGACAGGTGAAAGATGAAAATGTAATGAAGTGGTTTGAAGTAGGTGATTCAAGATGGCGCCGAGTATGGCAGCCTTGTCGCGAGCTCCCCCAAGCAACAGCTTTTTTCTGTGTTTAATTTTACTTTTCCTTCATTTTTTCGCGAGTAGCACTTGTCTCCTTGTGTACGACCGACAAACCTTACTGGACATAAAAGACTGTCTTTCTTATAACTTTCCGGAGTTCAAGTTTTGCAACACGGACGCTCCGTTTGCAGACCCCCCATCCATCTCACCTGAGACGCCTTTGTTTTCTGGCCCTGGAGGCCGCAAACGCCGACGCAGAGGGAGAAGATCTGGCGTTCTGGTTCGACTGAGACGGCGCACTAACAGACCACCGTTACCCAGTTTATTACTGGCTAATGTGCAGTCTCTGGAGAACAAGCTGTGCGAGCTTCGGGCACGGATCTCATTCCAGCGAGAGATGCGGGACTGCTGCGTGATCTGCCTCACAGAAAACTGGGTATCGGACAAGGTACCGGACTCCGCAATACAACTACCGGGGTTCTCCGTGCATCGCGCGGACAGGTCACAGGATCTTACTGGGGAAAGCAGAGGTGGTGGTGTGTGTTTCATGATCAACAACAGCTGGTGTGATTATGCGAACGTGCACCCGGTCAAATCCTTCTGCTCACCGGACCTGGAGTACCTGATGATTAAGTGCCGGCCATTCTGGCTACCGAGGGAATTTACAGCAGTGATTATTACGGCTGTTTACATTCCCCCACAAGCCGACACTGACCGAGCACTCAGGGAACTGTACAGCGCGATAAGCAGCGAGGAAACCGCACACCCAGAGGCGGCGTTTATCACAGCCGGGTACTTTAATAAGGGAAACCTGAAGAAAGTCTCACCCAAACTCCACCAACACATCCACTTTAACACTCGTGGAGATCGGCTACTCGACCACTGCTACACCTCTTTCCGGGATGCGTACAAAGCCCTCCCCCGCGCCCCATTCGGCCAATCAGATCACCGCTCCATCCTGCTCCTGCCCGCCTACAGGCAGAAGCTGAAACAGGAAGCTCCAACCCGGAGGGCGGTGCACTGTTGGACAGACCAATCGGAGTCTGCGCTGCGGGACTGTTTTGATCACGCGGACTGGGAAATGTTTCACGTGGCTGCTAGGGACATTGATGAATACACAGACTCAGTCTGCGGATTTATCAGGAAATGCGTGGAAGATGTCGTCCCATCCAGAACAGTTAAATCCTTCCCAAATCAAAAACCCTGGATTAACGGAGATGTTCGCGTGGCACAGAGCACCGCCTTTGCCTCCGCGAACACATCGGACTACAAACACGCACATTACCAACTCCGGAAGACGATCAAAGCAGCCAAACGTGAGTACAGGGACAGGGTGGAGCAACAGTTTGACAACCCTCGGAGTATGTGGCAGGGACTAAACACGATCACAGACTTTAGAGGGAAAACCAGCACACCGCAGACCACGGCCTCTCTGTGTGAGGATCTAAACGTATTCTACGCTAGATTCGACACAGCGAACACCATGAGACCGGACAGTGTGCGCACCGCGGATGACGTCAGTGCGCACACTGTGTCTGAGGAGGATGTGCGGAGGTGCTTCAGGAAGGTGAACGCACGCAAAGCTACTGGTCCGGGCGGGATTCCCGGCCGCGTCCTCAAGTCATGCGCGGCTCAGCTGGCTGGAGTGTTCACGCACATCTTCAACCTTTCCCTCTCTCTGTCTGTAGTCCCAGCCTGCTTCAAAATGGCCACCATCGTCCCTGTACCCAAATCCTCCACCATCTCCTCATTGAACGACTGGCGACCTGTAGCCCTGACCCCCATCGTAAGCAAATGCTTCGAGAAGCTGGTCAGGGACTTCATCTGCTCTGCACTACCCGACTCACTGGACCCTCTACAGTTCGCATACCGCCACAACAGGTCCACTGATGATGCCATAGCCCTGACACTACACACTGCCCTGTCACACCTGGAGAAGAGAGACACGTATGTGAGAATGCTGTTTGTAGATTACAGCTCAGCATTCAATACCATCGTTCCCTCGAAGCTGGACAGGAAACTGCAGGATCTAGGACTGAGCAGCTCCCTCTGCAGCTGGATCCTTAGCTTCCTGTCTGACAGACGCCAAGTGGTCAGACTGGGCAGCATCACCTCATCCCCCATCACACTGAACACTGGTGCTCCACAGGGGTGTGTACTGAGCCCTCTCCTGTACTCACTCTACACCTACGACTGCACAGCCACTAACAGCTCCAACATCATTGTGAAGTTTGTGGACGACACTACAGTGGTGGGTCTTATCACCAACGGTGATGAGACGGCTTACAGGGAGGAGGTCAGCGCCCTGACCCACTGGTGTCAAGACAACCATCTCACCCTCAACGTCGCAAAGACAAAGGAGTTGATAGTGGACTTCCGGAGGTGCAGAGAAGTACACACCCCCATCACCATCAACGGCGCTGCTGTGGAGAGAGTGAGCAGCTTCCGGTTCCTTGGTGTACATCTGGCTGAGGATCTTACGTGGTCAGTACACACAAACAAAACAGTGAAGAAGGCGCAGCAGCGCCTCTTCTTTCTCAGGAGACTGAAAAGATTCGGCATGAGCCCCCGCATCCTCAGGACCTTCTATCACTGTGCCATTGAGAGCATCCTCACTGGATGCATCACCACCTGGTATGGCAACAGCACCGCCTACAACTGCAAAGCTCTCCAGAGAGTAGTGCGGTGCTCTGAACGGATAATTGGAGGTGAGCTTCCCTCCCTCCAAGACATCTACAGGAAGCGCTGCCTGAGGAAAGCGGGGAGGATCATCAAGGACTCCAGTCACCCCAGCCATAAACTGTTCAGACTACTTCCATCAGGAAGGAGGTTCTGCAGCATCCGGTCCCGTACCAGCAGACTGAGAGACAGCTTCTTCCACCAGGCCATCAGACTGTTGAACACTTCATAGACACCTCAGCTTCACTACTGGAACTTTAACATTATGCACTCCATACTGTACAGTAATGCCACTGTTTTGCACATGTCTCACTCTGTATATTTTATTTTATTTATTTTATATATTTTATTTATTGTTTACTCTATTTAATTTGTAAAATATGTGTACACACACACACACACACACACACACACACACACACACACACACACACACGTAGAAAATATTTAGTATACACATCCAGAAATGCATACACTATTATATATTGTACATATATTTATTAGTTTCAGATGTAGCCATTCTTGTATTTTGCTTGTTTACATTATTGTATTTTGCACAACTCTGTTGCTTGTGAAGCTCGCACACAAGAATTTCACTCACATGTGCTGTACCAATGTACCTGCACATGTGATGTGACAATAAAAGTGATTTGATTTGATTTGATTTAAAGTTGAAAGTTTAAATGTTGTAAGTCCGATAGAGAGAGCATGATAACGTGTGGGTGGACATTGGGCGATTAGACGTTAATAATGTCATTGGATGTCCCCGGGGGTGAGGTTAGATGTCACTTCAGATGTGATGTCCAGTGGGTGAATGGGGAGAAAGGGTGAGCAGTTTAAAAGTGAGGGGCGATTTGGGGTTCTTCCCTTTTGTCTTCTATGAGATGAGAAGTTCACACAGTGGAAAGCCACAGCCTGAACTGTGAACATGCAAACTGGTTTTGTACTTTTTGGCTTTTCATCTGCTCAATTTTGCTGTGATGGTTCATTCAGAAGGAGTTTGGTTCATCTTACTCCCCCTGAATCCCCAGCTGCTTTCCTGTAGGGTGATTACCATCAACTCAGAACATGGGGATAAGTGGATCTTTAGGTTGTGCTCATCCTTTCTCCAAGCTCTCCCCACCAAAGATAAGAACAAAATCAGCATTAGCTCAGACCAGGTTAATTAGATACGTATAGTTTACATATAGTTCAAGTGTTTTATGATTATTACTATTTGCCTTTGCTTTTGCTTTCTGGCAATTAAAGTGTAAATTGTGGACCTTCACTTTTTAACTCTTTGTTAGACAGTAAAGGTAAAAGTCTGAGTACTGATTTTGATCAGTGCAAATAGCTTTTACAGTTTACCCTAGCCTGTTAAAATAATCTTCCCTTGGGCCCTTTCCTCAGAAATTACAAGTGCCATGATCAATAGGGGAGCTACCGTAAACCAATGGGACTGACAGTATTTGATCTGCAAGGCTACTCAGTTTTCTTCTTATCTGGGTTAGCAGTTGACCTCTGCATACCTATTGGGTAAGACTCATAGGACCAAGAGCTGAAACAGACTTCCTGTATAGGGGTTGGGGGCCCATGCAGATCAAGAGTATAACAGAGAGCTATCAGGAAAAAAGGTTTTTCCTCTAGTTTGCGTCACCACGTAGTGACGCAGCTATCACTTTGTATTTAGTCAGGTGGATTATGTAACGCAATACCCAGAAGCAGTGCCGCTGCGCAGGCGCTGTTGCAGATCATCTCCCATGTTGGCATCCCGAAAGAGATATTGACTGACCAGGGCTCATCGTTCATGTCTCGCACCCTGAATGTCTACCACCCTCAGACTGAAGGAGTGGTGGAGCGGCTGAATAAGACTTTAAAGTCCGTGACTCGGAAGCTCATTCACGAGGATGAACATAATTGAGATCGCTGGTTAGACCCTCTGTTGTTTGCAGTGTGGGAGGTGCCCCAGGCTTCCACCAAGGGATTTTCAGGAAGCTGCAAGGGGTGCTCAACCTTATTAGAGAAAACTGGAGGAAGGTCTGAGTCCAATGAAAAATGAGATTCAGTACGTTCTGGATTTGTGAGCAAAACACACTTTTGGGAGGTTGTCATGGGAGAATTTGCGTGATGTTAACATCTGTACAACAGAGGGGCTAGAATCAGGCAATTTTAACAGGGAGATAAAGTGCTTGTATTGCTTCCCTTCTCCAGCTCAAAATTACTTGCCAAGTAGCAAGGGCCCTTGGTGGTCCCACGGCGAGTGGGGGATGTCGACTATGAAGTGATATGGTCGGACAATGGAGGGTCCATGCATATCACCTCAACCTCTTCAAAGCATGGAGAGAGACTGCAGCCGCTTCTCTGGTGAGCCTGGTGACAGAGACGAGCTGGGGCCAGAGGTACCAAATGCCACCATTCCTGCCTCCCTCCATTGTGATAACCATGTCGCACAGACCTAGAGAGCGGATGTTGGCGGATTGTTGCAGATGTGTTCTCCCCCCCACTCGGCCATATGAGTCTCATCGAGCACCATTTTCATACACAACCTGGCATGATGGCACGTTCACTGCCATACAGGCTACCTGAACATAAAAGTCAAATTGTTCAGAGGTATTTGGCTGAGATGCTGTGGATGGGAGTAATAGAAGAGTCAAACAGCGTGGTGTAGCCTACTTGGATGATGTTATCATCCATAGTGACACCTAGTCGGAGCATGTGCAGCGGGTGACTGCAGTCCTGGAGTCCCTGAGGCAGGTGGGGCTCATGGCCAACCCAAAGAAGTGTGCAGTTGGACGGAGGGAGGTACAGTATCTAGGGTAGCACTTGGGGGAAGGAAGGTGTGTCCACAGATGGAAAAAAACAGCAGCAATTGCCAAGATCAAAAAGGAAGTGAGACAGTTCTTGGGGCTGACAGGGTACTACCACTGGTTCGTGCCTGGGTTTGCAGACCTGACCTTCCCCTTAATTGAGCTCACCCGAATGGGTGCTTCAGACCTGGTCCAGTGGACGGAGTCGTGGCAGGTGGAGTTTGTGCAGGTAAAAATGGCTATGTGGGGAGCAGCTGCTCACAGTCCTGACTCCCCCCCCCCCCCCCCCTTTATCCTCCAGACTGACGCCTCGATGGTCAACTCTCTTTGTTATTACCTGCTGGGGCGCTCATACACCCTCTGCTCAGACCACGCCCTGCTGCAATGGCTTCACCGCATGAAAGATGCCAATGCCCGGATCACCTGGTGGTATCTGGTTTTACAGCCCTTTAAACTTCAACTTGTCCTACTTCCTGTCTCTGGACAAGAAATTTAGCTGGTTTAATTTATCTGTTTCATATATGCTGTTGAACTGTAGGTGACCTGTGTAAAGTGACGTGTTTCTGCCTTACAGAAGAGTAGTAGTAAAAATGGGGGAGGACCCCTTATATGGAGGGTCAGTTTGTATCCTCACTACAACCCCACAATTGCCTCGTGCTGGCTGAATTCCTTCTTGCAAGAATAAAGCGCTCAAATGGAAACTGAGCAGTGTCACCTCTTTTATTTAATGCACTAAACTTCCATAACACTCCTTTTTGATTAGTACACAGAATTTATGAACATTTATGGTTTGAGTTGTTTTGGATGTGTCAATTGAATGGGTTGCTACTAAATCTGGTGGGAATTTCATGTCAATAGCACCTTTATATTCAATGCTTATTTCACGCGCTGTATTATAATGTCTCAGTTAAAGCCAAGGACCTCAGCAGGCTCCACTGAACTTCACTTAAACCAGTGTTGGTTGGTCTGACTAATACGCAGGTACATGTTTGATCCATATTTTTATCTTCTGTTTTTATTAACTGCATTTTGTCCTTGTTAAGTTAAAGCTGAAATAAAAATGTTCAGCTCTATCTGTTAAAATTCAAGCTTTAAGTAATACGCTTTTGTCTTCTACTGTTTTGTTAATATGGAAGTGCTGGACCGGGCCACACTTACTCAGTCCAGCCTCAGTTACTACACGATACTACGGAGACTCCTGGTACTGGTGCTCCTCTGAAAATGGCTTTTTCTTGTACTCACACACATATTCAAGGTGAACATACTCACAGTTGATTTAAGTAAGTATGATTAACCTATTTTAGAACTGAAAAGTCAGTTGTTAGACTCTGTTTGCTGAACCTGCTTTCTAGAATCAGACTCAAACACAGGCAACAACAACAAAAACTAACAGATCACTAACAGGAAGAGGAAAAAAGGACGATAAAGAGAAGAGAAATCTAAAATGAGACAACAGAAAACTAGCCTTAAAAATAAAACAAGAAGTAAACAGAAGATAATTAGCATCAAGACAAAAAGAGACAAGGAAAAACTAAATTAAGGCATTAAGGCAAAGACAGCAAAAATATTTAAATATAAGAAAAAACTGGTTCTAAAAATATAAAAAGTATTAAAATCATACCAGGACTTAAAGTTCAGCATTATCTCACTGTCTAAAAATAATCACTAGGATAAAAAAAGAAATAAGAGCTACAGCTTATTATTATCAGAGAAATAAAAGCAGGAATCCCAAATTCAACTTACAAAGCAAATCCTTGGGACCTTGATAGAGCCAATAATTTCACGATTAATGATAATGCAACAACATCTTGCTATCATGTGAAAAACTCAATTCCTCAATCTATAAGTGACTGAGAGCAACTGAAATGGTGTCGTCAGCCCTCTGAAGCCTTTGAACCTTTCTCTGGTGTTTTGCAACATTTTTTTAACATCTGTATTTTCTGTAACTCCTGAACCAGCAGGTAAATTGTAAGAATTTCAATGGTTCCTGAACGCAGTGACTCATTTCAGTGATATTAGGATGATTACAGTAATTCAAGGCATAGGGTCACAGCAGCCAAAAGTTGGTTGAGAGAAGAGAAAGTGAGTGTGACGACGTTTTTTTATCTAACAGTTTGAGGGTTTTCTTTTAACTGTTTTTTGTTGTTTTCTGTGTTTCTTGCAGAGATTGTCGTGGCCAACCTGGCATTACTGTAATGACTGTAATGATATCACTGAAAAAGCACAGAGTTGAAGAAACCATTGAATTTTTTTGATTATGCCAGTGGTTCAAGAGTTTTGGTAGTTTGATGTAAAAGTTTGACCTAAAACTGATGATTATTTTAATGTGAGTGCAAACCAGTGTGAAAGAATAACAACCCAAAAATTCATTTTCAGATTATCCCATTACAAATCAACTCAAACATCATTTGCATCAATTTTCAATATGAGACAGCTAAGATGTATTTTGAATGTTGGTTATTATGAACAGACAGAATGTCCAGTGAACTTACAGGAAGTCCAAGATGGCCTCTGTCTCCCTTGTCGCCTTTCTGACCCGTCGCTCCCTTTTCTCCTCGGATTCCAATTCCTGGCTCTCCCTGAGTTAAAAGGTAAGAGATACAATACAATCCTTACACTTTCCTACATAAAATCAATGATATGATATGATATTGACAACATATAACTAGAGGCAAATTTAATAACCGTAGAAAGTGGGTAATATCATAGTTTGTTCTCACCTTAGGCCCCGATGGTCCTTGTGGTCCCTAGAGGAACAAAACAGTGAAATTTATTTCAATTCACTTTTATTTATATACTGCCACTCACAACAACAGTCATACTAAAGTGCTTCATATTGAAAGGTAATGACCCTCCAATAAAACAGAGAGAACAATCAAACGACCCCAATGGCGACAGTAGGAAGGAAAAGCTCCCTTTAAACAGGAAGAAACCTCTGGCAGAACCAGGCTCAGGGAGGAGCGGCCATCTTCTGCAATCGGTTAGGGAGTGAGTGGAGGACGGCAGGATAAAAGGACGAGATAAAAGTACATGGAGGACAAGAGTCAAAGCTTTAAAATAAGTAACGATTAAATTCAGAGTTATGTATAAAGACATGGTGAGTGAAATAAAGGTGAGTGAAGAAGAAACACCAAGTGCATCATGGGAAGTCCCCAGCAGCATAGACCTATCCAGAGTTTTCAGTCACATGACTGACTCACTACCCTGGCATGCAAAATATGGTCAGAAGTGGACAGTAGGTGGTGCTGTAGGAAAAGTATTTTTCTCGCCTATATCAAGCAACTACTCGAAAAACAAACATATGAAGAGAAACAATGAATTTTAGGGACTTGTGATCCATATTTTGCTCTGGCAGCTTTATGTAAATACCTAAAATACCTAAAAGTGCCAATGTCTCTCCCAGAGCTCCAGTTCAGTGACATCTATGTGCATCTTGTAGAACAGGGGTCGGCAACCTTTCTGATGATGAGTGCCTCTAAAATTCCCTCAGAGGTCATTGTGCCATATGACTGCATTAGCAATGAATTTAATAACGCTCTATATGAACAGTTACTCACTATATAGATCAACTTTACAGAATTATATTTGTTCGCAGATGTTGGCAGCTATTAGCGAATAGTTATCAGCTATTTAGAAACAAAAAAAGACTTTTTATCCTTAACAGCAAATCAGAATCAGAATCAGAATACTTGAACTAAATAAATGAACTGTACAACAGAAAATACAAATGCTATTTATGGTCTCCTCCCAACAATGATAAGAAAAATAAACTAAGCCAATATGGCATGTTTGTTAATACAGAGACACACATGTTAATGTGATCTCTGGTCTCCCACTCAGAGACACAGGTCTCCGAGTGTCCAGCATTCAGAGGCTACCTGAGGACTCATGTGAGAGAAAATCTGCTCACACAGACATGTAGAGCCAAACACTGTCAATAAGGCCTCTGCAATGTTCTGAAGACAGTTAAACTTGTCAGGTAGTGACGTCCAGCAGGTGAACATGCAGCTCCATGAACACGCACAGCTGTGGATTCCAGCTGCGTTCATAGTTCTGCAAACTTCTGCAAACTGACCCCACAGTGTCGAGCTTTTCAGTTCAATCAGCTGCATTTCGATGTCGCATTAACTGGCATTAAACCAGCCAGTTAATGCAAGATAAACCCAGCTGCTCTTTAAAGCTTTCTGGTTTGATCAGTATTGAGTCTTCGGATGTATCCGTGTATTTCCGTGGTGCTGATGCTGCGCTGAGCGGACAGCTGCTGAAGCATTTGAAGTGTCAGAATGAGGAAATTTAAACATCGCTTGAAAAAACTGCCAGCTAACAACGTCCCTCTCACCGGTAGTTACTTTTAGCCAGTTACAAGTTGATCTGGTAGTTGGGGTTGTTAGCTAAGATACCGACATTAAGAAGCGGCACAACTAATGTGTGTATGCGAGCTAATTTGCGATGTGCACCGCTGGCCCGGCCATTTATTTTTTAATGCACCTGCTCAGATTAGTTCACTGCGTGTCGTGCCCAAGGCTGGACTGGGACAAAAAAATCTTCATTTTGACTGGAGACCGGCCCCCCAGGTCTTAAAGCCATAAAGCCTTTGAATGAAAACAGACGCTGTTGTGACAGTGATGTACAGTCTTGTTGGTATATGTATGATTTCTGTACATTTTACGTCAGATAAAAACTTTGGTTGTAAGATTCAGATAATTATTTATTAAAAGTGAGATATTTTAAATGAGAATAAGAAAGAAAAGTATTTCTTTGTGCCCCCTCTCCCTGTTAATGCCCTACCTGCCCCCCTGGCAAAACTTTGCTAGACCCGCCCCTGCACAGTTACCAGCTGTCAGCTACTTAGAAAAGGATCCTGGTGTTATTTGTCTCTCAGAAACAGTTCATAACTTCAACTCATTCATGTCACCTAAAAGGTAAACCTGTTTCTCCATCACTGTTCAGCTCTGATGATTCAGTAAGGACATCTCCTGGTTTCATCTTCATGTTTCCCTCTCACCACATATCCAAACCGACATCATGACCAGCAGCTTTACAGCTGTGGCTCCAGCAAACATCAGCTGATACTAGAAATGAATATTAAATCAATTCTAACAACAGCTGATCAAGCTTAAACGTGCTGCTGTTGTTTAGCGCGACATCGGCTGGTTTCCTGTTTCTGGCGCAAAGTGGGAGATAAACAAACAAGAGAGCCGATCAGCTGATCACTGATCAGTTTCATGATTGAAGTAGCAACAGGAGAGGGAGGGGGAGAGAATGAGAGGAGAAGAGGCAGCTGCAGCGTAAAGATGCAGAATAACTCCAGCGTTGTGTCTTTTTCCATTCTAGCTGAAGTACAAACTGTGTTCCTTTTCAGCTCAATACGAAACGCGTAATATTTTCTCTGAATGCGGGACGATTCCGTTTTTTACAGGTCAGTTGGAAACTCTACTAACTAACCTTACAAATAAGTTCACTCTCACTAACATCATAGCACCCATCCAGCTGTATAGAAACTCCGTCATGCTAGCTAGTACGCAGTACGAGTTATTGTAACTGACGGTAAAAAGTCAGCATAACGAAAATAAACTCCACCTAAACTTGGTTTATATCTGACCCAGATAGACTGCAGGTCATAACTTCTTACCTGAAGTTCAGTTCACCTGACACTCGGACCGGCGGCCACTTCCGGTCTCTCCTCCTCCTGCCTCCCCTTTCCCTCATCCACCTGCTGGCCTCTGTGGGAGCTCCGCCATAGCCACAACCAAACAACTGAGTTATTTTTACACATCAACCAGCATCTGGCCAATCCACCACCTTTCATTGTTTATGCCGTTACAAAAAAAAGAAAAAGACATCGGCCCATAAAAACGAAAAATCACCATCGACCCACCAGGCAAATGTCTGGTATGCCCGATGGCCAGTCCAGCTATGGTCGTGCCATCAGTTAACCCTTCGCATGCCAGATGTGGCACGCGTGCCCAGGGTTGCCGACCCCTGTTGTAGAAAATCACTGACCTTACGCTGATGCCAGGATGCAACCTTTCAAACTATGGACTTCTACGTCTATTTTCAATTTGGATGGGTAAATAATATTGCTATGTGGAAGCCAGAGATGGGCAGTGTTACTGCCATGTTAAGGGATTACTTTTTTGGGAGAAGTAATCAGTAATTAGTAACTAATTACTTTTTTCAAGTAACTTGACCAACACTGGTGGAAGCTGAAGAACAAGAAAGTGTTCATCATTAAAGCAAAGGTAAGTGTCGCATAGCTATCTTAAATAAACTACCACACCTAAATCTTATGCTTGGTTGACTTGGGCTTTCACTGTGTATGACTAGAAAGGTTCCAGTAGTACTAATTTGTCACATTAACGTCATGTCAAAACAGTAAAGTTGAAAGAGTGTTTTTCCAGCGTCAGGTTAACCATTCCTGGAGTTTAAATTAGCCACCTCTGAGAGCCTGGATTGTTGTGGAGATTAGTGCGATTTGGCCTGTAAGGCAGGTAAAGAGATGTGTCCTCACATGTTTGTGCTATACTCAACGCCCTTCTGGCAGCTGTAAATAAATGCTGATTAGTGCATCCCATAGCACAGGAACTATCTGCCGTTTTGGCCTTCAAGCCACACGTTGAACTTGATGTTTAAAGGGAGTCATGCTAATTTCACATGTAGCATCCACGTACAGCTTGTTACAAGCAGGTGTGGGGCCTGACTGACCACAGGGCAACATAAACGTAAGACCATGTACAGGGGCCCAGCTTCCTGTCCCCCCTGGTAGGACACTTAACATGTTGGTGGAATTTGGGGAGTTTAGATTTCAAACCACAGGGCACTGTTTGAGGCCCTGCAGTAATGCTCCAGTCTGTGGCTCCAACTTCGTCCCAAACTTTACACCAATCATCAATATTTAGCAGGTGGTTTTGATGGTATTGCTTGTTTATGTATTTGACCGTATTAGAAGGCTCATTAGATCATACTGAGGTTGTAGAGGAAGTTTGCTACTCAATCCCCGGCTCTTTGAGTTATCTTTCACAGTATTCTTGGGTAAAATACTGAACCCCAATTTGTCCACAGTGTATCCATGTGAATGTGCATGTAAATGCTAAATAAATGGCTTAGACATAGATAAGCACTGTGTGAATGTGTGTGTGATTGGGTGAACGAAAAACATGCTTTTAGTGCTCAAACTGGGTATAAAGACAATAAGGACAGGAGGTAAGCATCCTATTTATCATTTAAAGACATGGTTAGTGTGTCACATGAAACACCTTTACAGTTATGCATTACTTTTGTTTTTAAAGATAAGAGTTACGCGGCATATCTGACTTACTGCTGGGCCAGCTGGTCCTGGGGGTCCTGGAGGACCATAGATCTAAAGGCAGGGTATACACAGTTTTAAAAGTAGTGCTTATAAGGCACTGACAAGCAGAAAATTATAAAACTCAGTTTATAAATAATCCTTACCGATTCTAACCTTCCTCCATCTCCAGGTTCACCTTTTGGACCCTGTAACAATATGTGGGAAAGACACAGGGACAAAGGGTTCGTGATATATTTCCATATTTTACAAAACTATTACAGGACATCTGTGATTTCATACTACACTTGTGCGATTTGATACAGCACTTGGAGCACAGCATTTCACTACCTCACAGCCATCTAACCAGCCATCTCTTGCAGCTTGAGAGGCAACACTGCATAGCATCGTACACAGGAACCATTTGTTAGGGGAACATTTCAGTGTACTATAAGGTCACATAGTTATCAAATCAAATCAAATCACTTTTATTGTCACATCACATGTGCAGGCACACTGGCACAGCACATGCGAGTGAAATTCTTGTGTGCGAGCCCCACAAGCAACAGAGATGTGCAAACACAACAACACAAACGAGCAAAATACAAGAATGGCCAACCTGAAACTAATAAATATATGTACAATATATAATAGTGTATGCATTTCTGGATGTGCATACTAAATATTTTCCTACATGTGTGTGTGTGTGTGTGTGTGTGTGTGTGTGTGTATACATATTTTTACAAATTAAATAGTAAAAAAAAAAAAAAAAAAAAAAAATAATAATAATAATAATAATAATAATAAAATATATAAAATATACAGAGTTGAATATGTGCAAAACAAGTGGCATTTATATACAGTGTGGAGTGCATAATGTTGAAGTTCCAGTAGTGAAGCTGAGGTGTCTATGACGTGTTCAGCAGTCTGATGGCCTGATGGAAAAAGCTGTCTCTCAGTCTGCTGGTACGGGACCGGATGCTGCAGAACCTCCTTCCTGATGGAAGCAGTCTGAACAGTTTATGGCTGGGGTGACTGGAGTCCTTGATGATCCTCCCCGCTTTCCTCAGGCAGCACTTCCTGTAGATGTCTTGGAGGGAGGGAAGCTCACCTCCAATTATCCGTTCAGAGCACCGCACTACTCTCTGGAGAGCTTTGCAGTTGTAGGCGGTGCTGTTGCCATACCAGGTGGTGATGCATCCAGTGAGGATGCTCTCAATGGCACAGTGATAGAAGGTCCTGAGGATGCGGGGGCTCATGCCGAATCTTTTCAGTCTCCTGAGAAAGAAGAGGCGCTGCTGCGCCTTCTTCACTGTTTTGTTTGTGTGTACTGACCACGTAAGATCCTCAGCCAGATGTACTCCAAGGAACCGGAAGCTGCTCACTCTCTCCACAGCAGCGCCGTTGATGGTGATGGGGGTGTGTACTTCTCTGCACCTCCGGAAGTCCACTATCAACTCCTTTGTCTTTGCGACGTTGAGGGTGAGATGGTTGTCTTGACACCAGTGGGTCAGGGCGCTGACCTCCTCCCTGTAAGCCGTCTCATCACCGTTGGTGATAAGACCCACCACTGTAGTGTCGTCCGCAAACTTCACAATGATGTTGGAGCTGTTAGTGGCTGTGCAGTCGTAGGTGTAGAGTGAGTACAGGAGAGGGCTCAGTACACACCCCTGTGGAGCACCAGTGTTCAGTGTGATGGGGGATGAGGTGATGCTGCCCAGTCTGACCACTTGGCGTCTGTCAGACAGGAAGCTAAGGATCCAGCTGCAGAGGGAGCTGCTCAGTCCTAGATCCTGCAGTTTCCTGTCCAGCTTCGAGGGAACGATGGTATTGAATGCTGAGCTGTAATCTACAAACAGCATTCTCACATACGTGTCTCTCTTCTCCAGGTGTGACAGGGCAGAATCAGAATCAGAATCAGAATACTTTATTGATCCCTGGGGGAAATTATTTAGTGTGTAGTGTGTAATTATTAATTAGTGTGTAGTGTCAGGGCTATGGCATCATCAGTGGACCTGTTGTGGCGGTATGCAAACTGTAGAGGGTCCAGTGAGTCGGGTAGTGCAGAGCAGATGAAGTCCCTGACCAGCTTCTCGAAGCATTTGCTTACGATGGGGGTCAGGGCTACAGGTCGCCAGTCGTTTAATGAGGAGATGGTGGAGGATTGGGTACAGGGACGATGGTGGCCATTTTGAAGCAGGCTGGGACTACAGACAGAGAGAGGGAAAGGTTGAAGATGTGCGTGAACACTCCAGCCAGCTGAGCCGCGCATGACTTGAGGACGCGGCCGGGAATCCCGTCCGGACCAGTAGCTTTGCGTGCGTTCACCTTCCTGAAGCACTTCCGCACATCCTCCTCAGACACAGTGTGCGCACTGACGTCATCCGCGGTGCGCACACTGTCCGGTCTCATGGTGTTCGCTGTGTCGAATCTAGCGTAGAATACGTTTAGATCCTCACACAGAGAGGCCGTGGTCTGCGGTGTGCTGGTTTTCCCTCTAAAGTCTGTGATCGTGTTTAGTCCCTGCCACATACTCCGAGGGTTGTCAAACTGTTGCTCCACCCTGTCCCTGTACTCACGTTTGGCTGCTTTGATCGTCTTCCGGAGTTGGTAATGTGCGTGTTTGTAGTCCGATGTGTTCGCGGAGGCAAAGGCGGTGTTCCGTGCCGCGCGAACATCTCCGTTAATCCAGGGTTTTTGATTTGGGAAGGATTTAACTGTTCTGGATGGGACGACATCTTCCACGCATTTCCTGATAAATCCACAGACTGAGTCTGTGTACTCATCAATGTCTCTGGCGGCCACGTGAAACATTTCCCAGTCCGCGTGATCAAAACAGTCCCGCAGCGCAGACTCCGATTGGTCCGTCCAACAGTGCATGGGGCCTGGTGCCTACTTTGTTTTACATTTTGTATGTCTTACTGTCAGACATCTGTTGCATAACCCGAGTCTTATACAGCAAATCTCACCCAAGTAGTGAAGATCTACAAGGTTTCTAAGCATATTAAATTCATAAATATATAATGCACCTAATTACTGCTGCAACAATTCATCGGCATAATCATAATGTCATTGACTATAAAAATTTGTTGATGCACAATTTTATCATTGACAGGTCATATACTAACATCACGTAAATGTGTTTTTGTAACTGCAATAAGCTTCAGGAAGCGATGGGGGCAGTATCGCCTCTATCGTCTGCCAAGACTTCACTAAATACTAACAAAGAAGAACATGTTGTGAATGCAAACATGAGGATGGAAGAAAAGGGAAACTGAGATTTTAAAATACGCAACAGCATTTCACAGAAAACTGCACAGAAGTGCATTCGGGGTGGGCGAGGTTGAGATGGTTTGCTAAAGGTGGGCTGATCAATCCAAATATTTGTTCTGATATCAGATTGATTCTAACACTATAGGATAGAGACATTATTTCTATCCTCCAAGTTCAGTAAATAGTTTTTAACAAATAAATATTTTTTGAAAGATCTACTTCAAACATGCACAAATATTAAAAATATGTCCCAGCATTGACAGATTCCAAACAATCTGTATTTTTCCCCCAATAAATTTGTTAGAAGAAATTTTAAAATAAGATGTCCTGATCCACCAAATATAGCAAATGCATCAGTTAATTTCTTGCACAGAACTCCAACTTACAGTCTTTGACACTCTCGGGGTCTCTTCCAAGTCTTTAATTAGATAAGAGTGTAGCGAGAAAGACCAAGATGTACCCTCTGGATGACAACGATGTGGAACAGTGATAATGTGGAACTTCAAAGACAGTTGTGTGGTTAACGTAGTCACTTACAGGTGATCCAGATGGACCCATGTCACCCTTGGTGCCTTTGGGTCCTGGAAAGCCCATGACACCTCCCTCTCCTCTGGGACCTTCAGGACCTGCCGGGCCCAGGAGACCAGGTTCTCCAGGCTTCCCTCGAGGTCCCTGAAAATAGAGGATCATAAGTTGCTCCACTTTATTAAATGTAAACAACAGAAATCTGCATGAATTAAATGTGTGTTATATCAAATCAGTGATGGTTAAGTGTAATTATCACCCACACTCTTGGATTTTAGGAACCTCATAAAATCAGACCTGAGTAATAACATGGAGACAACATAATATTACCTTCTCTCCATCCAGTCCTGGTGGACCTGGTAGACCAACTTCACCCTAAGGACAAACCAAGGTCGCATTACCAACTAGGCAAACCAGACAATTGTCTTCGTTTACAATAACTGCACATCCACACCAATGTCATTATGACTGAAAGAGAAACCTCTTTTAACACAGCCTGTTTGTTTGTTTTAATGCAGACTCTTGCAGCTCTATCTGCAAATCAACATTTTTAAGCAATACCAGACTAGACATTCATGCTATTATGTAAAATGTCGCATTGGGTTGGCTGCAGGTAGAGCAGGTCATCTGCTGATTGGAAGTTTGGTGGTTCATTTCCAGTCTGCATGTCAAATATCCTTGGGCAGGATACTAACCTCAACTGGAGTATGAATGTGTGCGAATGTTAGCAGTTATGTAGAAACAGAATAGGAAAAAACTGCTTGTATGAGTGGGTGAATGAGGCATTGTCAGTGCTCAGGTAGAATAGGGAAGGGCTATATAAGAAGGAGTCCATTTACATGTCACATGTCCTAATAACAATAGTCTAATCTGGAGGAGATGAAGGCATGAACAAACATCTCCAATTCACCTCTAGAGACAAAAGTCCTGAGTTTAGTGATATTTCTTATGTGAAGAAAGAAACAACGGCTTGCAGACTTGATTTTGGCATCAAAAGTCAAAGATGAACCCAAGTGTCCGAGCAGCAGCTTTTACAGTGGATGAGAAAGACACCAAACGTTGTCTGATTTGGGCCTTAATGCTCTGTTGTCTGTATTAAGCTGCAGAAAATTGTTTGCCATCCAGCCATTAATTGTGTTAAGACGGTCCAATTTATCCAATTCTTGGAAAAATGTTAAAAAGTTGTTACAATCCTTATCTGAAAAGACTGGAGACAAACAATGCTATTCTGTGTATCAAAGAAAACCTTAGGATCTCTTTTTCCTACTCTCACATTTTTTATCATTTTATTTTTTATTAAAAGGAATTTTTTCCTTTTAATAACCCTTATGTGCCTCAAGTTTTCTGGCTTTCCACAGCTGCTCAGCTCTACAGCAACGTCACCTAAAACTGCGGATAGATTCAGTGATCCGAGGAGGAGATTTGAGAGATGCCACTTTGGCCGGTACAATCTGAAATGAAGGAAGCTGCACCCAGTTTTATACCATCAGTCTCAGCCAGATTATTAGCAAACAATTCTACAGATTCTTCCACCACAGAGTCAGTAATAAGTTGTGAGTGCTATGCATGAACAGAGGGCAGAGTGTCAAGGCTAGAAGATAGATCAAATAAAAGACATTTATGGTCACTAATAAAAATGTCTTGCAACATTCTCACACAGTAACACAATAATGTAGCACATTAATAAATTGTCATTGCCAATGTCAAATTTACTACACAGGATTTTTAGTTATCCACCTGATGGACAAGCAGAGAAAAATAATTTATCACCAAACCCCAGCCTGTGTAGACCACAGAACAAAAAACTGAAACCATAGGGGAGTGTAAAATATGCACATTACCATATATTCATTGTGAATGATGACAAAAGTATGCATGTTTAGTTATACTGCGTGCAAGCATCATCTGGCATTGTGTTATTCTAAAATACTCTCCTACCTTGGCTCCAGGGATTCCAGGTGTCCCTGGAGGTCCAGGTAATCCAGGAGGGCCCTATAAGGATGAGAGATTCAGTCATGAGATATGTTTGCATTTTGTGCAATACAATCTAGAAAATACTCACCATCAGGGGGATGTTGCGGATATCCTGTGAAGAAATATTAAATGTTACTAATGCTTTATTTAATGTGTTACTTTCTTTGTAGATGAGAAAGTGAAACTCATATGAAGCGACATACATTTTCATACTGGATTTCAGCCCTTCCTGGCTCCCCAGTCGGGCCTGGCAGACCCTAGAAGGTGCAGATGTGCCATTTGTCAACTCAGTGGACACATGTTAATAAAAACTTTTATTTCATCCAGAACTTACCCTTGGGCCAGCTGGGCCTTGAATACCTGCTTCCCCCTATTAGTTGATGTAAGACATAAGACTTTGGTTAGGCATAAATATGCTATAGGATTCATATTTTTCTGAATAAAGGCCCTTTCAAAATTTATTTCTAGTGCTCTTATCCTCCTTTTTCTCCCTGGGATCCTTTGTCACCCTATAATAAAAATATTCTAATATTATGCAGTAACTTCACAGAGTTAGAGTTACTTAAGCATTTTTTAAGTAATAATTGCATTGCTGTTTCATGGCATTGTATTTCACTCACTCTGGGTCCTCTTAGTCCCGGCAGTCCTGGTGAACCAGGCTCTCCTTTAATTCCCGGGGCTCCAGTGTTCAGCTCTCCTTTCTCTCCCTGTCATACATATAGAAAAGGTCTTAACCAATGGCATACACTGTTATCTCCAATTTTATCTCCATGAAAATCAAGAATAATCAGTCCTCTGAAGAATACTGTCAGCAGTTCCAGAGCAAATAAATACATAGTAAGCTGGTAAGTGGCCCTGGGGGACATTGTTGTCTAACCGTTCTGTCCGTGGCTTCTAACAGTTAAACATTTACTGTTTCATGAATTGAACAAATAGTGGCAATATGAAGGTTGATAGAAATGATTGGTAGAATTAGCCAGTTTCATGAAAACAATCATTAAGACTACACATTCTGTCAAAGAGGGAGCAAAATCCAGCAGCACGGAAAGACAGCCATCTTGGAACGGATATATTCACTGACACACTGAAATGGGTGAGTTACTAACAAGCTATGATGACAGAAAGATGACAAAACCACCATAAATAAACAAAACCACTATGAACCACAAAGAGTGAAAAAAACAATAGTGGCCGCCTCGTGGTAGATTCTAGGTGATGTTCAGAAAAGGTGTCACAGGGATTCAAACTCATCTGAGAGTTTTAGTGGATGCACCTACAGTTTGAATGTAAAAATCCTACGCTGCCTAGTTCTCGAGTTATCATGTTAACAAAACTTTCAGAAAGTGTCTGTGAGTGTTCATCACGACATATCCTTGGTAATGAGGATGAGACATGACAAGGGCGCACCCCAGGGGCCAGAAGGAGGTAGAGAAAGACGTAGGAGACCTGGGCCATCTACAGCTCCCCAAAGTACTCAAGACCCAAGGCCACATATCTATAAGAACTGTTTGCACCCCAGAAGAAGAATGAAGGCCCCCAACTGAGCCCTCACAGCCAAAAGACACGAGCCCCAGAGAATCAGAGGCAAGGGGCAGCCCAACCTGCCGGAGGCTGACCATGTCAGCGTGACCCGAGATTGGCCAAAGTGCCCAAGAACCCCCCTCCCCTCCCCATGACAAAGGCCCAAGTCACCTTGGACCACAACCCCCAAGGAAGCAGGCTGATAACCACGGTCAGCTTTTTAACCAGCAGGGTCGGCCTGATGAAAATTGATGAAAATGTAAAAAAAACATGAAAATGTAGATAAGGTTGATCAGCTCCACAACTCTGAGTGGGGCTGGTAAGTGAAGTGAAGGGGGTTCAGATGTGGTCTGACCAGAGGATGGAACTGATCGAGGTTGTCTTCCAAGGTCTTAGTTAGGTGCAAAGAAGCATCGTTTTCCAGCCACAATCACATATCACCCAGTTGAATCAGCCTTTACATTATAAACCGTAAATTGTTTACTGTTGCTAATCATGATCGCTGCCCCTCTTGATCTTGAGTCAAAGTTGGACTGAAACACTTCAGCTGTGCAGATATGAGTCTTCTGCAGAAAATGCAATGCCTGTGTTTAGCTGTTTTAAAGATCTAATAACTTTTTAAAATTTCATTGACTAATTGCTGCTGTAATGGAGGTTGTGCTCTCCGAGTGCTTCTTGTTCTTACAGTGATATGACATGGACCTTCAGCACCTCCAGACTGGTCAAAAAAGCCCAGCAAAGATCGCTCTGCCTGAGAAGGTACAATGAGCAGAGTTCCTCTAGAAATGGCTGCTGGACTTTTACAGGACAACCTGGGATGTGGTGGTTCAAAACACAAGAGTTCACTTGAGATGATCCCAAAGTGTCCCATTAGTAAACTCAAAGGTTTGTCCAATGTTCACAAAGTTTGCATTTTAACACTTCTTTTTACTGTGACCTACAGTGTGTGTAGATATATGTGCACTGACAAAGTTTCCATTACAAAAACAAATTACACATACGGATACCTTTAAGACCTATCGGCAACTCTTACACTGAAGAGACCGTAATCAGCCAGTGATGACACTGCAGTATTGCTTTCATTGTGTTTGTGTTGCAGCCCAGTGTCCTGACAGTCAAGAAGCACAAGGAGATACACCTACTGCTAGAGTTTCCATAACCGCTTACAAATTCCATGTGTGCACCAACGAGTGACAGTATCTGCTTCAACACCTATTCAATGTGTCACAGAGACACAGAAACAAGAAAAACGCCACTGAAAAGTTTCATCTGAAAGATATTCTAACAGCATATGTGCATCTCCAAAAGTTGATTCTGTTCATCTGGGCGTAGCGTTTTGTGGGAGAAACGTTTTGTCATCATCCAGGTGACTTCTTCAGTCTCAGCTGACTGCAGGTTTCCCCCAATCTTATAAACAGGACATGAAAGTATATGTGCAGTCACCATGTCACACTGAATACCTCGTATTCTAGCAACTTTTAAATGTCTTTTCAATTAGATTTGCACAGTTTACTTTACTATTGTTCTAGCCACCTCTAGTCCGTTTCTATCCTTTGCAAGTCCTTCCTGCTGCGAATCATGAGCAGATGAACCGTCAACAATGTGTAAAGTTCAACTAAGCAACTAAAATGTCTTCATAAAGTCAGACATTGGATTGGATAACAGAATGACTTGTGTGAAATAATGTCTATCTCCCTCCTGCTTATTCTTATCTTATTCTTCATCATTTCCTCCGGCTATTTAATTGTTCCTCCTCATTTGCAGTGAAGGAAATGTGGGCACACACTTCTCCTGGTCATGAAATCCAGTATCTTACTGCTATTGTATTTAAAATATGGGAGCAGAACAGACAATTTTAATAAGAGCTGGTTTCAGAAACACCACCTATGTTAGTATTTTGCAACAATGACCGATGGAGGTGTTGGATGTGTCTGTTCCCTGTGTGTCATTAGACCTGAGCTTCCTGCTGGGAGTTTCAGGAGTTTTCTCTGAGATTATAGGACCAATTTCCCCTAAGTTCATAGATTATTCTTCCTTGTGCAACTATTTCTGGGCACTGAAGGTTCAGCCTGTGAAATCACTTTCTCTTTATTAAAGAGTAAAAGCCTTCACAGATTGCTGCTCCCTGTGGATACAAAATGCTATACAAGTTTAACCTTCCTCCTGCCACCATCTGTCTGAGGCCCCTAATGGAGAAAACATACCCTGCCATCCTAATGTGGCCAGTACAGAGATGTACTGTGAGCCCAGGTCTGCTGGGACTGCTGCAGTGCTGACAGAGGAAGCAGAGTCCACCATGTAGAAAAACAAGACAATAAATGTCTTCATATTTAATTATTCTGTGGTAAAGCCTCTAAGACATGACAAGCATCTAAGACATAAGTGCATCCAGGTAAGTTCCAGTTTCCTGTGTTCAGAGACAGACAGGAGAAGGATTTGAAGCCTGTTTCTACTGATTCATACATTTAAAGCATGTTCCTATCACCCAGACTCCAGCAGTGACATCTGCCATCTTGGCATGAATAAATAATCCTTAAAATGCCACACACACAAGCTCCCTGCTTGGCTTTTATTTTTCATTCTCTCGCCTCTCTCTGGGAACGCCCTCACTCTTTCACCTCCCCACACAGTGCATGGAAACATTAGCTCAAGCAAGCAGACAGTCCACTTCATCCAAGGGGAAACAGACCACAGGGAGACGGGGAGCTGACAGAAGTAGAGCTACAGCCTCCTCTTGTTAGCTGCTTAAACTATGGAACTGAATTAAATCCTCTCGTGGAATTAAGGCCAGAAACTATGAAGAGAAGTCTGTGTCGGGCTCTTCAGCTTTGAACTCAGCTTTACTTTACTAAAGTGAGTAGTTCAGAAAAAACAAAAGGTGCCTTATTTTACTTCCTCTTACCTTATTTCCTTGGTCTCCCCCAACTCCCTGTGAAGCAGATAACAATGCTGTAAATTTAACAATAATTATACTCTCCACTAGATGGCGCACACGATATTTTGTAGTCCTTTCAGTGAGTAATGTTTCATGTCAGTGAGCTGATGGGCTCATGGCAGAAAACAGATAAGATGGAACATTTACAATAATCTGCACAGAAGGAGAGCAGCAGCTTATTTTCACAAGTGCCAACATTTGAGCTCTTGGGCAAAATCACATCTTATAGATTTATACTGTGAATTCGTTGCTATAACTGTTCATATCCAGATGGCAGAGACATTAAAATCTACAACTGTTTATTCGATTATACAGTTTGGACAAAGACACAAACTAATAATAATATTGTTTTTGTTGTTTTTTGTATGCCCTGTCCACATTAGAGCAATCAGAATCATTGTGTGAAGGACAAGGACAGTCTGAAGGATTTATTTTCCCATGTAAACCAGTACAGCTTTACTGGTCCACTTGATTGACATATTTTATTGGACCTTTATTATTATTATTATTTATTTTTTTCATTTTGAGTTATTACACTGAGAACGGACAGGACCGGAGGACAGGAAAGAGAAAGAAAGAGAAAATGGGAAGAGAGTTAACAGAAGGAAAGAGAGAGAGAAAAGACTAGCAAGGAAAAACACAGCATCCGCAACCGTAAATAATAAACAGTATAAATAAATAAATAGTAATATTGTCACCAGTGATAGGGTTTAAAGGCACTTGTCATCAGGAGATTAGATCTCTTGGAGCAAGCTACTGTATCCTGCAAACTGTCCTCAAACCTTAGAGGATGATCTTAAAAGCTTAGAGTGTGTTGGAGAGTTTCTCCTGATGCTTTGGGTCAAACATAAAGCAGAAGGTAAATACCTTTGGGCCTGCTGGGCCAACATCACCTCGATCCCCCTGTGGAGACAAACAGACACACATACAAACACCAAAATAATAACACTAATAAACACTGAAAGCACAGTAACAGCCAACAGATGATCAAAGTGGTGTCTCGAAACCTATTAAAACTGAGCCCTATTTCTTTATTTCCCTTTTAAAGTAAAAATATAAGAGTTCATTATGAACATAAAAATAAATAAAATACTAAAATAAAAATAAATAAAATACAACTTCCTTAATCTTTCTGCTTTGATCGTACGCAGGTATTCAAAGCTACATGATATATACGTCCATCATTAGTAAATAAGTGGTCATTTCTTTCCGTTCATAAGGAAAAATGTGTCTACTGGAATATAGCATAGTTGAAATAATACTTTTTAAATGTAAAACACAGAAGGGAGCTCACCTTTTGTCCTGGCACACCTGGCTCACCCTGAAGACATAAAACAATAAGTGTATATGTATAAAGCATCTATACATTCAGCTTTGATTTACCGCAGTAAGCATTTCACATCTCTGCGTCACATCTGAGCTCACAGTTCACATTCCTGCTTTCAAACAATCCATAACAATTAATGCATCACGTGGAGCGTTTGCATCAGGCACACTGAAAACTTTCTGACTTGGTGTCATGTGGCCTGTTTGACTCCTACAACTCTAAATTCATCACGGCGGGCTACAGTGATGCTGTTTTTATTTTGCACTTTGTATTAGAAAGAATGTTTTTTCACCTTTAGTCCAGGCAAGAGCTGCATAAAGAAGGAAGAAGAACGTTAATGTTGCATGAATTAATAATGTGAAGGCTCTAGAAAAACATGACGAGTCACAACACTAATGCTTACCCTTGGGTCTTTTCCAGGTTTGCCTGGCTCTCCAGGTTTACCCTGTGTGACATAAAACTTTGTTTTACAAAGACTATACGAGCCATGTCATAATCTTGTGAACAATGACATTATGCCCCTCCCTCTAGTGAGAGCATAACAGTAAATACATTCATATAAAGTGAACCTTTATACTAGTGAGTCTCTTAAATCTTGTCTGAGATGGAAAAGTCTGTTAAATTTAAATTTGACACCATGGTGCGTGACACCAGAGGATATATAAAGAGGTAAACTCAGATTAAGACTCACCGGTGGGCCATTGGCCCCATCCGATCCCGGTGTTCCCGGTGGACCGGGTGGCCCCGGAGGTCCCGCAGGCCCCTGTATTCCAGGCTCGCCCTGCTAAGAGAGTTTGAGTTAAAACCTGTCATTCTACAGTGAGCCACACCAGCCATGTCCAAACAACCTCACACTACACTGCAATCAATTCAATAAAGGGTGGGGAGCAAGTGCTGTGGTGTTGGAGAGAGCAAGGTAAGCTAAGGAACAGGGCGAGCAGTTATTATGCTGGAGAACAATGACTTTTTTCAATTAATACCCAGTTTCTACATGCTTGACCTGTGACCCTCAGCTGACAGGATATGCAAGCATATGGTCAATAGATGCTCCAAAAGTGACCAAAGAGTCATTTAGCAATAACACAATCACAGAGGTTTCATTTTCTGGACTGCTGTCCACAGTTACCAGTGTGGATCAAGAAGACAGTGAATAGAAAGAGTGCCTTTCTTATTCAATGATGTGAATGCCCTCCCTGTCAATGAGGTCAAAAAACCCCAAGTATCCAAAAGCTCTGAAAACCAATCACATGATTGAGGCTGGTGTAAAATATGAAAACCTTCAAGAACACCATTTTACTTGTGACTCTAGAGACCATCATACAGAGACATTTAATTAACCATCATCTTATCTTAATTCAATGCTACACAAGCTATACAACACAATTTTTGTACCATTGTTGTCCAGCTTTATGCACACCTTCATATATATACATATATATACACATATACATATATACACACACACACACACACATGGCAGCAGAGAGAAGCTGTGGGAAGGAAGAGAAGTTGGATGGCAAGCAGGGGACATACACAATTGTACCTTGAGGCGTTTTAATATTAGAGGGCTTATTGAGGGCATGTTGCGCACGGTGATGGGCAACATCTGCTGGGGGGGAAGTCACAAAGCACAGGTGGCCAGCGATGCAAAAAGGTCACAGGGCAAAGGTCACCAGGAGGCCAAAGAAAGGAAACAGGGTAGAAGAGGAGAAAGACGGATAGAGGGGGAGGGATGTAGAGGGAAAAAGAAATGAGGGTGAAAGGAAATGGGAAGTCAAATTAGAAAAAAGGAAATAAGGCTGAAGAAAGGAAATCTAAAAAAGAGGCCCCAGTAAAGCAAACTATAGGCCTGAAGCTGCAAAGGGGATGGTCCATGCACTGATATGCTCTAAATTATATGCTGAATTTTGTTTTGCTTCTTAGATGCCAGCAGAGAGCCTTTCTGTTTGCTGTGCAGGATTTGTTGTGGATCAGCATCCCCATTAACTGTTACTCAGGCCCGTAGATTGCAGTGGAGCAGAGGAAGGAGCCTGTCTTGCCACAAAGAGAGTACAGCAGTAGAGTTACAGTACATATTCAGACTTACTGTGGCCAACTGTCCAACACAGGGCTGTACAATACGTCGCTTCTGTTGAGATGACCAGTGCGATCAGATAAAAGGTCAGTACAAGTACACCTGTGATGAGAGCTTTGTTTTCCCAAGTGCATGAAACGTGCCTACTTTTTACAAAGCGTACATATTTCCACAAACTTTATGATGCCACTAAAACGAAAGCACCTTTATCAATAAAGTAAACCCAAAATAATTCCTGGCCAGTCTTCTCTGTCTTAACACGTATCCAATGTTACATTTGATTGACTTCAGTTAGACGATGCCTGTTTTGCTATGTAACCAATCACGCTCTTTATTCAGAAGATCACTTAGAAGTTCTATGGAAATACATACAGCAGATTATAAGCAAAGGTGAGGGAAGAGTAAAAGTAGGCAAGTCTGCTGCTTTGTCTCCAACCATTACAGTGATCCACCACAACTGAGAACAGCTTTAGATGGATATAAGTCACCTGCTGCTAATATTAAGAATGAATCAGATAAAAATGGTCTTTCCTGTGGGGAATATTTGTCTTTATGTTGAGATGCATAAAAATGAAAAAGTATCAGAAATGCAAAACTAAAGGACAAACAATGAACATGCTGACAAGTGGAAATTTAAGGCTCCTTAAAGGATTTTTGATATCTTACGTTGACAAAATAAAACTTGACTGAATGTGTGACTGTGGCTTGTAGCAAAGAGTACTTGGAGTTTTTAAAAAAAGCATCAAGTAAATACTCAGTAAAGGTTTTGTGTCACCAAAAAGGAAATGCATTAAGCTGATCCTGATTAATGAATCTTTATTCTTTTCTCTGGGTGGAAAGCAGAAGGTTGACGAGTGCCTTTGTTCGTGGGCACTGGCTCTCTTTGTGGCATGACCTCGCAGCACCCAGTGAGGGTTATCAAACAGGGTGTTCAGAGACACCCACAAACCTTCAACAGAGTATGACTTGATCGTAATGCAGCCAGGGTTTTCAGAGGAAGATCCTGCACAAAGAGGCCCTACACACCATGGAAATTGTCATTTTAGGCAACAAACCATTTCATTATCAAATCAAACAGAAAGTTACATACAGAACTGAGGTCAACATTCGCCCAGCTTACATAATCGAATCTTTAGTATCAGAAGAGCTGAGATGCATTTTCTCTAAACACCGGGTCTCTGTGGCTTTTAAACACCAAAACACGCTGCACCAAAAACTGGTCCACCCCAAGGATCGGGTCCCCCGACACAAACAGAGTAACATAGTGTACGCTGTTAAGTGCAGGAGGATTGCCAGGATTTATACATCGGAGAAACCAAACAACCTCTGGCTACAACACAGCAGAGCCACCTCGTCAGGCCAGGACTCTGCAGTCTATTCACACCTACAGGCCAGTGGACACTCTTTCAATGATGAGCATGTTCACATCCTGGACAGGGAGGAACGCTGGTTTGAGGGCAGAGTCAAGGAGGCCATTTACGTGAAAAGGGAAAGACCATCTCTGAGGTTACATCTGTCATCATCTTACAAAGCTGTGATTGCAGCCATTTCCAAACTCTGAATGGTAGTTGTTTAATAAACAACTAGAACCAGATAATTATCAGAGAAAATCCACTTGCATCAGTCCCTTCATCCAACTTCAAATTACTCAAATGCCCAAGGCCCTTTGAGGTGATGGTAGTGGTGGATGTTGATTATGAGGTTGTGCAAATTGACAAAGGCAGAGCAATGCAGATTTACCACCTCAACCTGACCCTCCTAAAAGCATAGAGGTAGGCGGAGCTTGACTCTCTGCTGAGCTAGGTGAATAACTGAAAAGGCAGTGGCGTATTAGAGCCATCTTCACCTGTAAATATTGGAAACGAAGTATTTGACAAGACATTGTTGCCTGTCTATTATTACTAAGACTAAATTAACATCTGAACTCCACAAACAGCAATTCCCTAAGACTGCGGCCTGGACTGTGTTTATACCATAGGAATGCCCCTCCAGACTGCTGCAGGGGTTTCTTAAAAACTTAAAGACTAGCTAAAAATAGGCTAATTTATCAGACAAATCTCCATTACATAGCAGACTCTTTTTCCTGGCAATCATACACATCTGTCTGTATAGCATGCTGCTGGTAGGGACCCTGTTTTCCCTCAGCTACCTGAACTGCAGAGACAGAGGGCCAAAGAACTGCAGTTCCACATGTGCTACCTATCATTCATCTATTTTTGTCATCGTTAACGACTCTATTAGTTAATCTTAAAAAAAGAACATAATAATAACACACTCAATATGTTAAACTTTGACTTCTTCTGAAAGAGAACCAGCAAAGAATTAGTTTAGTAGTAATGTTTCCTTACCCGATGTGTGTAATCGCCACAGATACCCTTGAATAAACGAAAAAAGTTGAATTAGAAAGAGATCGTTAGAGTATCAGAAAACTGATCTGAATGGCATAAAGAGCCATAACCCTAACCCTAGCCCTTTCACACGGTGAGTGTAGTTTAGTCTATGGAAACTGTGTTGAGTTCTGTAGCTCAAGAAGAGTTTTCCCAAATGTGATAGCATACACCTTGATGGTGTCATAATGTTGCCCTCTGAGGCTGACACACTGCTTACATTACTGCTACCACACACTGTAGAGATATGCTAGTTAAAGCTGATAAGCTCTGTGCTATCTTGCCCTGATTCTAAAAAACAACATGATGGAAGCCATAAGCAGACATTTACTCTTTCAAATGTGGACTCCAGAAATCAGTGGCCCGTCTTTTATATACAATCTATGCTTCTGATGCTTTAATTAAATGGTGTGAGTACTTCTTTCATCAAATAAAGGGTAGTACACTCACCAGCCATAATAAAAGAAAAACATGAAAAATAAAAATCTCACCTTCTCCCCTTTAGGTCCAGGTTCCCCCTGGACAGCAAAAGAACACAAGTAAAGAAAAGAGGAGTTGGTTACAAAGGTAGCAAAGAGCTGAGCAGTGCGTAATCAGAGGACTGACATCAGGTCTCAGATACTTACTGGGTGTCCTTTAGGACCACGCTGTCCCTGAAAGACACCAGGAAAACACTTTGTCTTAAATATGACCTAGGCATTGATTAGCTGCTGCAAGGTGTGAAAGACTTAACATGAGTGAAAATCATTTTCTCAGAATAATCAATCAAACTGAAAAATGGACTGTTCTAACTTCTTGTTAGGAACGAACCCACTCAGGTTAACTTCCCACTAAGGCCTGGATGTGACCTGCACAAGTAGCTGTCAGATCTCAGCAACTGGTTTATTAAAGAACTCAGGAAGAGGGGCACAAATCCATCCATCCAGTCTATCCCAACTTTATATTCACTGTGTTTTTAATTTGTTAAAGAACGACTTTGTTGCACAGGGCTGCTCCACTTGCCCTGTGGGGGGTCTCTGTCTTTTAAACTTGGGTTCTCTACCAGAGACTTAGGATCTTGAGGGTCCTGGGCAGTATCTTTGGTGTTCCTAGGACTAGGTTCCTGCGACTCCCATTCCTGGGATCTGCTTTAGCCACTCTTCTATTTTTGCCATCACTGCCCTGAGTGCTCTGATTACCACAGGGACCACTCCACATCTTTTCTCTCAGCTCTTGGTATTTTTTAATCTTCACATCTTCCTTCTTCCCGATGTCGCTATCACTTGGTATAGCTACATCTAACGCTACAGCTGTCTTCCTCTGCTTGAACTTGGCCTGTCTGTATCTGAAAGTCCCACTGGATCTTAGCTGGGTCATTTTCAACCATCCTAAAGGCCATATCCCACTGGATAATTGGATACGACCTTGGGACTTCCAGGCCATAATCATCACAGATCTCCCTGTGTACTACGACAGCCACTTGCTCATGGCACGTATAACCTGCCAGCTAGCATCTTGCACTATTCTGCTGTGTGCTGGAATATCTCAGGGAACAGTCTGTGCAGCCTGAACCTGGTAGACCCCAGCCTCTATCAATCTTGTGCTTAAAGCTTGTTCCTGTGCTGCCATGATTAGTGTTTCTGTGCTGTTTTTCAGTCCAACTTTGTCCAGCCATACAAAGTGGGAAGAATGTTGTTTCCCCTAACATTCCCAGATAGTTTCACAATTGTCTATGAAACCTACATTGTTTTTAAGGAGAAAACTGGCTGCTCCTGTCTGCATGCCAAATATCCTCGGCCAAGACACTAACCCCAATTTGCTCTCTGATGTTGTTTATCTTATCTATTTTAATTCTGTTTTATTTGATTATATTATCCCTCTGTTCAGCACTTTGGCCCACACTTGATGTCTTTTAAATGTGCTATCTAAATAAAGCTCACTTGACTTGATGCAACAATCAGAGAGTGTGTGAATGACAGATTGAAAACACTTACATTTAAAAATTATAGAAAAACGTGCTTGTGTAAATGGGTGAATGAGGCAGGTTGTGTAAAGAACTTCAAGTGCTCAGATATAGTAGAAAAGCGTCATACAAAAATCAGGCCATTTGCATTACACCCCCCCCCCCCCCCCCCCCCCCCCCTGTCCAATTGGGGGAGGGAAACAAAGAAAACTACAGAGTTTGACATTTTTTGCAAAGTTACACACCAGTTCATTATTAACCTTAAAACCTTTGACTGACATAACCCTGTGTCATATTTCTAAAAACAGAATTGCTAGTAGCCAGAGTTTTCCCTTGGCAGGTTGGTGATGGACTTTTGTTCCGGATACGGTTCCTGTTCCTACCCAACTGCTCGGGACGATCGGCTGGGAGAGAGCTAACGATGGCTAAAGGACAGCACAGAGGACGACAGCACAAGAACAGATCCTAAACACCAGATCCGTAGAGGCAAGAGTCTACTACAGCTGACAGGCCCAGGGTTGCAGACCTTGTTGCAGGATAGTTGTAGGATGGGACTGCATATGGACTTCCAGTCCCTAAGCCCCAGTGGGAGACACCACCAAAGGTGGTTAAGAACAACAGGGCGTCGAGTTCCACACAGTCAAGCCAACATATAGTGGAGGTTGACAAGGAGCAGAAGAATGCTGGGACAGATGTGTCTGTCCCAGCAGACAGCAACAAGCAATAAGAAGCACGGGAAATAGAGAAGTACCAGGTAGTTACGGGACAAGATTTTGTTTTTGTTCTGTTTGTGTACTTTTCATGTTATATTATAACGAGTGCTTGATTGGCACTATTTATGTTTATGACTTACCATGTCTCCCTTTGGTCCACTCTGTCCCTTTGTGGAGGCAAAACAATTAAATCAATCCAAACATATAACATCACTAAACTAAAAAATAATAATAAAGATGATGATGGCTGGTAGAATTTTTATTAATGACCAGTGAAGGAACTAAATTATTCAGTTCTTCCAGTTTGCAAAAGGAACTTAATGGTACTCACAGGCTTGCCATCTAACCCAATTGGACCCTGGGAGAGGAGAGGAGAAGACAGTACAACATTTAGATTGTGTTATAGTCCCTGACTCACAAAGATGCAATTTCTAACTTTTAGGAAATACACTGGCAATTAAATAAAGACTGTGTATCTTGCTCAGACATACAGATGGCAGTGCTGGTGGTAGTAGAAGGAAGGTGCTGTTACCAGTATGCTACTAGTTAAAACAGTTATTGGTCTGTGTTTACTGTGCTGAGCAGCACTCACAAAGTGGCAATCTAATCATGAGAAGATGGTAATATTTTGGTTTGATGTTCCATTTTATCTAAAGGAGTGCAGAAAATGTTTTTACATATTTTATATGAGTAAAATCGTCAATCACCAGCTAATTCATGAAGTATTATAGCCTAAAAACAACCCTGGCAAACAGGTGGTTATAGCTTACTGGAAATCCTGGAAATCCTCTTGTACCAGGTTGTCCCTAAAGAGATGAAAAAAAGAGAAAACCATGAGTGTTTAACATGCATCCGACAGTCTGACATAAAGCCTGGAAAAGTGTAGTTGAGAGTAGAACGGTTCCGCTATTTTTACGTATTTTGTAAATGGTGAATACACTGTGTGCGATTTCCTTCTGTGTACACGAGGAAATCAGATACTGAAAAATGTTCTGTCTCGCCTCAGGCCAGCAATGACTGTGAAGCTTCAAAATGTACCACATATTCATCCAACCCAGTGACATGACAAAATGACAGGACAGACGAGCTCTACAGAGGGTTGTGCGGTCAGCTGAGCGCACCATCCGCTCCGAGCTCCCTGACCTGCACTCAATCTACAGCAGGCGGTGCTGGACCAAGGCCAGGAAGATCGTGAAGGACCTCAGCCATCCCAACAACAGACTGTTCTCTCTGTTGAGGTCAGGAAAGCGATTCCGCTCCCTGAAGACCAACACAGAGAGACTGAGGAGGAGCTTCTTCCCGCAGGCGATACGGTCTCTCAATCACACCACCACACAGTCCTGACCCACACATATGGTTCTTACACACACACTGGACTTTCTGGACTTTGGTTTTGCACAACACTTATACTATATTCTTCATTTCCGGTTAATACTTGTACAGCTGCTGTTATTGTGTATATATTTATTTATATTTAGATTTCTTCATACATTCTTATATAGTTCTATATTGTGTATTTTGTTGTAGAGTTATTTTATTTTCAACTTTAATTTATATATTTTATCTTATTCTTTCCCAGTTAAATTTACCCTTCATTCTAATTTGTGTTGTACAGTTATTTCATTTTTAACCTTAATTTATATTTTATTCCTTCCTAGTTAAATTTACCCTTTTTAATTTTTCATATTTATTTCCTTTCTTATTCATAGCCTTTTCCTTTTTTGTTTTCTTTAGGTCACGAGCAGTTGTCCAAGCATTTCACTACATATCGTACTGTGTATGACTGTGTACGTGACAAATAAAAATTTGAATTTGATTTGAATTTGAAAATGCTAAAGATGCTGAAGCATTTGTTTTGCCTCGGGTTGCATAACCTCCTGTTTTCCTCAGCGCTCTGTTTTTTGTTCACAACTGTAATGTGTTTGCGACTGACTCTTCTTGGATTCTCCTGTGCAGAGTCTCTTCTGCAGCCTGTTATTTATTAGAAATGCCTATTACAATACAGGAAAAGTGGGCATACAAAAGGATAGACTATAATAATGAACACTAAGAAAAACAGATGCTTAGGCTGGCTAGTTGCCCTCCTGTAAACTATAAACGGGGAGAAACATTCAACTCGTGTTGTCACCTGAGAATTTTGGTCAAAACAAGAGAAACCAGTATGACTGGATAACTAGCCGTGAGCCCAGCTGGACAAGGATGGAGCGTCCAGCTTTGTTCCCTGATAAAATAACGATGACTAGTGATCCAGTCTAACTTAACTTCCAATGCAATCGTTTACACATGCACTCTGCAATTATATAACAATATTCTGTCATGGAGCAGTGACTCAGTCTTGAATAAAGACAATTTGGCCGAGCCAACATAAATCCGTGCTCAGTACTCCACAAACCTGAAAAGTAAGGAGTTGTCTAATTTAATTAATAGAGCTGAAAAGTCTGTTGGTGTCCACAAAACTGATGTGATGAGTTCTACAACAGTGGTAGCTAATAAAGACATTTGCTGCATAGACAAGCAGACGTGATTAAAGGTAAAAGGGTTCGTAGTTCTAGGGAGAGACACTTACAGGAGGTCCTCTTGGTCCAATGATAGACAGGCCAGGCTCACCTGGTGCTCCCTATGAACAGACAGAAAGACAGGAAAAGGGATTCCTTTCTCTAGCACTCACATCTATAAATATTATCAGAGGGATTCAACAAAAAGGTAAATGGCTACAGCAATTCATCACATACAATGTTTAAATGTTTAAAGAAATGTAAAGCTGATGTGACACCAATGTCTGGTTACTTGGGGTTTAAATTCTAAGCTGGTTTAAATTTGGTGATAGTGGGTAAACACCAGTGGCTACTGAACTAACTCCTGATCCTTGTTTAACCTCCTAAGACCCGAACTCTTCCACGGCATGCATTTTTAATTTCTCTTTGATATTTGGGCTGATTGGGACCTGATGAATGTAAAAACAAAGAATTAGCAGATTTATTTTTTTTACCTAATTTTTGTTTCTAACAAAAATGAGAGCCACTTAAATTTCGATAGAACAGTAGCAGTATAATGTCCTTGTAAGTGGATATCAGGCCCTTGCAGAGCAAAATTGAGTATTTTGGTCTAAATAACCCAAAATGTGATGTCCACATATGTGGACGCCAGGTCCTAGGAGGTTAAGGGTTCTATAAATGATTAGACTTAATGGAAGAATGTTATTAAAATGTGCAGTAATGCATGAAGCGCAACCTCTTGTTTCTTCATATTTTGCTAGGAAAATGGGAGATACTTGCAATTACGTATTGAACTACTGTCTCTTGGACAACCTTCTTCCTTCTAATTTCTTTGAATAGCATTCAGGAATAGTTCTCCACACATTGCTTAACTCTGGTTCTGGTTCATTTGCTGCTTTTTGTTCTGTTCTCTGTCACTCTGCCACTGATCATGTTCCATTGTGTTTTTTTCTATTTAGAAAAGCATTTGCAGTGTGGGATTACTGTCACTGTCATGGTCCTGGGTCTTTGATCCAGTGTTTTTATTCTGCACTCTTTATTTGCTCCTTTGGTTTTAAGAAATGTTTACATTCATGTGTGAGTGAAGCGCTGCTGAGGATCTCCTTAATCCCACTAGCCCGTCTTCCATGGAGGACGGAGAGTCTGGGGACGACAGGGACAACTCGTCTATCTCCGAGGGTTAGGTCACTGCGGTAAACAAAGAACGAGACTGCAGACACAAGCGGTGGAAATGCGCTTCCTACGAAGGGTGGCTGGCCTCTCCCTTAGAGATGGGGCAAGGAGATTGGCCATCTAGGAGGGGTTCTGAGTAGTTGGAAGCTAAACACAGAGCACCTGTATAAAAAAGCCCAAAGCCGACTGTACTTCCTCAGGAGGCTGAGGTCTTTTAACATCTGCAGGAAGCTCCTGAGGATGTTTTACCAGTCAGTGGTTGCTGGAGTACTTTTCTATGCTGTGGTGTGCTGGGGGAGCAGCACAGCAAAGAGGGACTCATCCAGGCTGGAGAAACTGATCAGGAAGGCTAGCTCTGTGGTCGGCATGAAGCTGGACACTCTGGTGACAGTGGCAGAGAAAAGGACATTAAAGAAACTGCTGGACATTATGAACAATGCTGGGCATCCTCTGCACACGGCCATAAACAATCAGAAGAGTCTGTTCAGTGACAGGTTGCTTCTCCCCAAGACAAGAACTAACAGACTTAAAAACTCCTTTGTCCCACACGCCATCAGACTGTTTAACTCCTCTCTGGAGGGGAGAGGGAGGGGAAACAGGAGGACAAAGGAGGGGGGAACAACTAAGCTGTAGTGCCTCTTCACCTCACTGTACAATACCTTGTGCAATACTTTTTGTAAATAGTCAACAGTGCAATAGACTCAATACTTGAAATGTGCAATTCACTTGTATTTTTATTTTTTATTCCTATTTATTCTATTTATCCCCTTTGTATATTTTATTTATATTTGTCTCTGTATTTATATGTGTGTGTGTGTGTGTGTGTGTGTGTGTGTGTGTGTGTGTGTGTGTGTGTGTGTGTATATATATAACAATTCTGTAACTGTAACTTCGGTCGCTGCTGTGCTTTTTTGGAAGTCGAATTTCCCAGAGGAACCCACCCGAGGGATTAATAAAGTTCTATCCTATCCTATCCTAAAGCTGTGATTTTGAGATTAATTCTGTCTGCTGAGTCCTGCATCTGGGTTCACTCTCTATTTGCCACAAAACTGTTCAATGACATGGGACATATAAATATAAAATGGTTGCCAATCGTACGCATTCCCGATGGTTAAATCAAAAACTGATTGAACTTTTTTGTGTTGAATAATTATATCAATATAATGCCCACTGATATCAGTTATATCAATGGACAGCACGATGGCACGGTGGGAAGCACTGTTGCCTCACAGCAAGAAGGTCCTGAGTTCAATTCCACCATCAGGCCGGGGTCTTTCTGTGTGGAGTTTGCATGTTCTCCCCGTGTTTGCATGGGTTCTCCCCGGGTACTCCGGCTTCCCCCCATAGTGCAGAGACATGCATGTGTTTTACAGATAGCTCTAGATAATTACTGTTGTAGCTCAACTTTTTAACATATTAGAAAACACTTTACATCCTGCGGCGGTCTATCCTTCAAGCGTAGTGTCTTGGCTGTTCCTAGGAGTGCGCTCTTCTAGACAGAGAACTTGGATGTTGCTCCTGGGATCTGCTGGAGCCACTCGCCTACCTTGGGATTCACTGCGCCGAGCGCTGCGATTACCACTTGGACCACCGTTACCTTCACCCTCCACACCTTCTCCAGCTCTTCTCTGAGCCCTTGGTATTTCTCCAGCTTCTCGTGTTCATTCTTCTTGATTTTGCTGTCACTCGGAACTGCTACATCGATCACTATCACATACGTCTTCCTCCGTCTACCACCACTATGTCCAGTTGGTTAGCCATCACCATTTTGTCCATCTGTATCTGGAAGTCCCACAGAATCTTAACTCAGTTGTTCGCCACCTTCCTTGGGGGCGTCTCCCATTTTGACCTCAGGACTTCCAGGCCACACTCGGCACAGATGTTCCTGTACACTATGCCGGCCACTTGGTTATGGCGTTCCATGTATGCCCTGCCTGCTAGCATCTTACACCCTGCTGTTATGTGCTGGATTGTCTCAGGAGCATCTTTACACAGCCTGCACCTGGGGTCCTGCCTGGTGTGATAGACCCCAGTCTCTATGGATCTTGTGCTCAGAGCTTGTTCCTGTGCTGCCATGATTAGTGCTTCCGTGCTGTCTTTCAATCCAGCCACTGGTAGGATTTCTGGATGTCAGCCACCTCCTCTATCTGCCGGTGGTACATACCATGCAGGGGCCTGTCCTTCCATGGCAGAGAGGCGCCTCCTCTTCCTCGGGTTTGTGCTGCCTGAGGTATTCACTGAGCACGCAGTTAGCCGGGGCAGTCTTCCTGATATACTCATGGATGTTTGTTGTCTCATCCTGGACAGTGGCTCTGACGCTCACTAGGCCCCGGCCTCCTTCCTTTCACTTAGCGTACAGCCTCAGGGTGCTGGATTTTGGGTGAAACTCTCTACGTATGGTCAGGAGGAGATAGAAGAATCAAGACGAGGGTCTTGATGTCAGTGGCTTCTATCTCCTCCTTTAGCCAGCTTATTGTCCCAGCAGGGTACCTGATCACGGGCAGGGCGTAGGTGTTGATAGCCCGGATCTTGTTCTTACCGTTCAGCTGACTCCTCAGGACTTGCCTCTGCAGGTACTTGGTGGTTACAGCTTTTCTAGTGACCTCTTCATGGTTGCCATTTGCCTGTGTCATTCCCAGGTAGTTGTAGCTGTCCTCTATGTCTGCAGTATTGCCTTCTGGTAGTGCAATCCCCTTCCCTCTTTTCGTTACCATCTGTCTACACTTCTCCAGTCCGAACGACATTCCGATGTCGCTGCTGTACATCCTGGTGGTGTGGATCAGTGAATCGATGTCTTGTTCACTCTTGGCAAACAGCTTAATGTATGACAACTGCTCCATTCCATAGTTGGTATCCGTAGCCAGTCTTATCAATGATCTCACCAAAGGGGTCCATGTCTATGCAGAACAGCAGTGGAGACAGAGCATCTCCTTGGTAGATCCCTCAATTGATGTTTACTTGTGGTGTTGGCCTCTAGTTAGGACTGGGCAACATATTGAGTTTTTAAATACATCGATATATTTTTATACGAGATATGAGATGTGACAATATCGTTTATATCGATATAGTCTATGTTACGTTATAATGCCTCTCTTTCGTCCACTTTTGTCTCTACGCAACGTTACTCTGCCTCGCCTCTCTCCTTCACTGAACACAACTTCCCCTCGCCCATCGCTTCACCTGCAGGCAACGACAAGATGGACACGCCAACTATCAAAGAGGAGCTGGTCGGTAAAAACTAAACATTTGGACATTGCTATTTTAGTGCTGGTAGCAGTGATCTCGTTAAAATGATGTTAACGCCATAACTGCATTAACACGGCAAATCTCCGTTAACGAGTTACCGCGGATCACCCCGTGCGTGGGGCTGGACGGCGTCAACGGGTTAACGAGCTAACTGGGCTAACATGTTGACGCCATCTAAAATCCTTTCATTGTCTCAAAACTCGACGGTGCACCTTATGTATGAATTCTGGTTGTGCTTACTGACCGCGAACCGATTTTCTGTGGTACACGGCGCTCAGCAATCTGTCAAAAAATGTTTTTGGACGACTTTGCTAAGCTACAAAGCCGCACCGCTTGATGGATTGTTGGAGCATTACGGCTACCGTAGTCAGGAGCCTCGCGGAGTGATACGCATGGGCTTCAATGTAATATTACCGTATTGTGTGCGTAAGGACCACATATGGCACTTATTAAGAGACATGGTTACAAAGAGGATTTCAAACTCAGTCACACAGTAGAACTTGGGAACAGAGCAGCTGCAAATCTGTCTTTGTTATTATGCTCAGTGTCTTTTTAGTTTACATCTTGACTGCACAATTGTGAGCAGTTTGTTATGCACAAAAACAACATTGTTTTATTTTATTTATGGAGCATTATTATTTAATAAAAAATGATAATTTATTTCCGAGTAATTCTTTTTATTTACATCTACGCTGTACGTTAATAAAAGTGCCTGTGTGAGATCTGGGACACAGCTTTGACTAAAAACTCTCTTTTTGTTCTTACTTTATGGTTTTAAAAAATATTGAGATATATATCGTATATCACCATCCAGCTAAGGAATATTGAGATATGAATTTTGGGCCAGCCCTACCTCTAGTGTTGTTCACCGAATCCCCATTGCATTACTGATGAAGGCTCTTATTGTCCTGTGGATCTTGTGCAGTTCATAGGCAGGTTATTGGTCGGGAGTTGGATGGAACTGGTCCCTTCTGCGTGTCTCTCATAAACTAGCAGCTGGTTCATTTGTGCTCCCAGTGGCTCATGGAGTACCGTCAGCTTCTTCAGCCAGTAGTCATGAATCATGTCAGGGTCTAATGCTGTCCAACTTTTCATACCCTTTCTTGGATGTCTGCCACTGTGGTCCCTACTGGACTATTCAGGGAGTTTACTGTGGTCTCTTAGATTCACTAGCCACTGTGGATTGTCGTTATAGATTGGGTCCTTCTCCCATATGCTCTTCCAGTATTGCTCCGTCTCCAGCCTTGGTGGTGCTGTTCTCATATTGTTCCCTGCCACTGAGAGTACACCTTAGATTGTTCTGTGGAGTCGACCTGGTTTCTCCCCCTGCCTTCTAGCTCTCTAGTGTACCTCTTCAAGTGGCTGGACAAGGCTGTGAGTCTTTCCTTGGCAGTTTCCAAGGACTCTGTACTTCTTAGGTACCTTTTCTTTATTACACCTTTCTGTAGCTTCAAAAGTTTGCTAACTTCTCTCCATGCTACCTTGATCTTGGCCTCTAGTCTCCTTCTCCATGGAGGAAACAGCTCCATGTGGCTTTCCATCTTGTAACCAAGCATCTTACAGACCACTGCTACCGTGGTGTTGATTAGCTGATTGGATGGTCGCAGTTGGTATCGTCCTTAGTGCTGTGTTTACATCTTCTAGTAAATCTTCAGAGGGTACTTCACGTTTTACCAGAAGGTAAAAGTAATGATTGAAAAAGAGGGTTCGTTTAATTTGAGGTTGTTGTCTGTTGCTTCCTTGGTGTGCTCCCGCTTTGGTAAGTCAGAGAATTTCATTTGTACAGATGAGAAGTCACAGGTTAGGGTTTGAATTTCAACCAAAACCAGGACCCACTTGGAGAAAACAAAACCAATTGTTGTTCACAAGCAGACACATAGAATATGGATCTTATTTCATCCTAAATAAACTTTTTTTTAATCCCACAAAGATCACTTTCCATCAGCTGTGGCTTTAAGAGATTACATGCAGTAATGTCTGCATGTATAATTTTGGTATTCCTTCATTCTGTTTGTCCTGACAGCTACGGGAAGAGACGAAACACAGATCATTACCTACTGAAGCGTATTCTCAGCCTACAAAGATAAATATTTTGCACTGTGATCCATAAAGTAGCCACATTGTCTGCTCCTCCGCACTTTATGGATCCTGATGATCAGGTTACAATTTTTGTAAGGCAATCCAAGGCTAAAATTATATTTTAATGACTGACTATTTAAAAAATGTATTGGCTAACAACCACATTTGACTCTCTGGTATGTGTTGTTGCTTTTCCCCTTTGTTACACATTTCAGCCAAGAATTCAGAGTGATGAGAACAAATCTGTATTTGTATATGCATCTGACAGATTGGAAGTTTTTGCTTGTTGACACTCTCCCTCTTTAGAGACTGTGTGTTTAATGTGTGTTTAACCCTACAGACTTATAGCAGTTGGAATAATGGTCACCAGTCTGGCATTTGTTCTTCTCTTCTCCAATATAATATAAATAACATAATAATAGAAATATTTTGGGTAATAACTATTAAATCTTCTACTTCTGCTGAGTGAACAGCATTTTAAATAAATTGTGTAGTGTCCATCATAGTACAGAATACAACATTCAGGAGCAGAGAACAAACTCAGACTGCTGCATTGACCCTCGTGGACACGGATCACCTGTTCTACCAAGTGAGCTAATTTAGCACCCTAGAATTTTGTCATGTACTCTGCCGTTGCCTGTGTAAAGGTCTCCCCAGTTGGGGGACAGACTTAGGAGTCTTAAATTAGACTTTTCAGATGCCTGCGTAACAAATTGTTACTTTGGTGTTTCAGAGTGTAAAGACTTCAGGTGACCTAACTGGGGTGGGAAACCATTTACAGACCCACATGCTGTTGAAAAATAGAGATCCAAATCCCATCCCTGTTCATACAATGAAGTGCACAGTTATGCACCTCTAACCACTACTTCCACCACCCATTGAGTCACACCTTAGCCAAGTCTATTTATATTTCACTGCAATCGGGCCGTGTTAATCACAGATGAGCAAAGTCAAAGAAGTCAAAAGTAAAAATAGAATTTCAGGATTAAGCTCCAACATTTAGTTAAAGTTTAATCAAGTTATTTTTTTAACTGTGCTAAATAACTACATTTGTATATGGACCATCTAATGGCATGTGTTCCTAAACTTACCTTCTCCCCTGCGTGTCCTTTTAAGCCCTGGGATCAGACACAGCAGACACAGTCACATGCAAGTAGGTGTGTAGAGGGGGGAGAGACACAAGAAGGGAGAGAGAGAGCGAGAGAGAGAGGGAGAGAGGGAGAGGAACCAGTGTTAGATACATGGAGAGGGCTCGGGACATGCAGCATCTTTAGGACTAGTGACGGAGGTGGTGATGGTGAAAGAGCTAAAGGGAACTACTGTATATGTAAATCAAATGGAGGAAGGTGATATATATGGCTTTCCTGAGAACAGGAAGGGTAATTAACACTGCCCCAAAATCACTGTCTGCCCTCTTCCACCCCTGGAAGCCATCGCCAGCTCCTCTCTCAGGAAAACAGGAGCATCATAGGTGAGCACTACACCGCGCCCACCACCTGTTTGACCCGCTGCCCTCGGGTTTGTGAGTTTGGAGGTCCCACACCTCCAAACTCACAAACAGCCTCTTGACAGGCCTTTCTCTTATTTCTGCATGAATTTGTCTTGTTTTGCATTTATCCCCATTGACTGTATATATTACTCCTGTTTGCTAATTATTCCAACTGTTTATATCAACTATTTATATCTTATTCTGGCACAGTTGGTATGAAGCACCCACAATAATTTCATTGTTCATGTACTACGACAATAACGGGCTGTTGTATTTTGTGTGTGTGTGTGTGTGTGTGTGTGTGTGTGTGTGTGTGTGTGTGTATACACTTAGTTTTTTCCATTTTGTATTATTTTCCAGGGTGAAGTGATTGCACAGCTTGCATTCAAAGTAATGTAATACATTCCATCACTGTCTGCTTTCCCTGTCAAATCTACAAATAAACAATCTCAGACAGCGCTGTCATAAAACTCCTGTCAATTAATATGTGCATCCATCCTTTACATTACTGCCTTGAGGCTGCTGTTGGCTACTATCATGTAGTATTTCTGCTAAATCATATCATTTCTGCTACATTATAGTATTGCTGCTACTATGCTACTTTTCTACTAAGTTATACTATTATATTATTGTGTATTAAGTTATAATTTGCACTGAAAGCTTATTTCATCTCATAGCAAAGTGTAGTTGTCTCTGTCGCTGATGGTTTGTCCATCTCCCGTTAACAGCGACTGGAGCTGGGCAAGCTGAGAGACCAGCAGTTGGTTTCTGGTGGTTTGCAAATGTGGATAAACCTCTGGCCTTTAATGGTGACATGAGGGGAGAACACAGTGGTCTGCTTTCACTGTTCTGACATCAGTTAGTAGCCAGGAGTCGTATGGAAACACAGCTAGCATTAGGAAGCAAACCAGCTTCAGTGATTTAGCTTTGTAACCGATGAGTGTCCTCTTGTTAATTACCTTGGCCAACATGTGTGATAAAGAGAGGATGGAGCGTGAAAAAGTTATTTAACTCCTTTATTATATAAGCAAGTAAACTTTTGACCATGATGGAGAGGGGACAGCAACTCTGACCATTCTAATAAAAGTCTAATAACTTATGCAAGTTGAGCAGGTGCAGGGTCAGATTAGCATCTATGAGAATGAATGAATGTGATGGGCTTAACCAGCTGTTTGCCAACACGCCACTTTCACTTTTTTACTCATATTTTAATCCCCCTGTTAACTCTGTCACACACTATTCAACCATTTTAATTCAGCTGATTGATTTATCTTACTTTTAATTGACTTTTTGAAAAATCAGGATGCAGACCTGTGTTTCTGATCTTACGAACAACTTTTCATAGATATGTGGTCGTCACAGAACACCCACCACACCATTTATAGAATATGATGGTGACCATTAAACAGAATGAGTTCAACCTTAAATATATGCTGTAAAGTGAATCCAGCTAACAATGATGGGAAACAGTTTTCTGCATAATAATTATTTTTACTTTTGATATTTTCTGCACAGTTTTCCAATAATGCGGTGCAAGAACACAGGGCTGTTGGAAAGCTATCACGCAAGCAATCTAAGCAGAAGGGGTTACATGCAGAGGATATGGGACCTATGTACCTAGTGTTATGGAAAACTTGGGTCCACTTGCTACGTTTGCAAAACCGTCTATCAGGAGCCTTGGTGTTAGTATTGACTCAGCTTTGACTTTGGATGCCCATGTAAAATCTCTGGTTCGCTCCTGTTTTTCTCACTTGAGAAACATTGCTAAGCTGAGTCCCATTGTATCGCGCTCCGAATTAGAAATTGTCATTCATGCATTTGTTTCATCTCGTCTGGACTATTGTAATTCTTTGTTTACTTGTTTATGTAAAGCCTCTTTGGAGCGTCTGCAAGTTGTTCAGAACGCTGCTGCAAAGCTTCTGACCAAGTCCTCCAAGTTTTCCCATGTCACACCCCTGCTGATTCAGCTGCACTGGCTCCCAGTTAAATTCAGAATCCAGTTTAAGGTTTTGACCTTGACTTTCAGGGCTCTGCATGGACAAGCACCAACATATATAAGTGAACTTTTACATCCATACATTCCCAGCAGGTCCCTGAGGTCATGTGACCAGGGCTTGCTTGCTGTCCAGCACATGTGGCTGAAAACAAAAGGCGACAAAGCTTTTGTAACTGTGGCCCCCAGATTGTGGAACTCTCTCCCTTTGAGCCTGAGATGTGTGGACTCAGTGATCGCTTTTAAAAAACAGCTAAAAACTCATCTTTTTAAACTTGCTTTTGGTTGATTTTTATTTTTAGGTTTTAGCTTCTGTGAAGCACTTTGTGATTTTTATCCTGAAAGGTGCTATATAAATAAAGTTTTACTTTACTATGGAATTCTCCACACCCAACGTCTCGACTAATGGCAAAACTAGTTTCTCAGTGTTCCAACATCTGGAAGAAACAACTGCTATCACAACTTGAAATTGATGAGGTAAAACAGCAACAGGGAGGCAGAACCTGAGGTCAGGGGGAGATATCATCATCCCCACACTCTAAGATTGGGTACCAAACTCAGTGCGAATGCATGAGCAGCTAATCTGAGAGATGGGATCATGGCTGAGCTTGAAACCTGGACCTTCCATGGTTGATTACCAAGACTACATGAAGTCCCCTCTGAACGTTTCCTCAAAGATGTGAATGCAGCATTACGGAAAATCCCTCCTTCGACTATTATGGTAACCAAACAGCTAATCAACACCACGACAGCAGTGATGACTGAGATGCTTAGCTATAAGACAAACAGCCGCAAGGAGCCGTACCCTCCATGGAGAAGGAGACTAGAGGCCAAGCTCAAGGCAGCACGGAGTTAAGTTAGTGTGTTTTCATTACGCTATCAGTACTCCTATTTAGACAAAGGATTTTAATGTTTCTTCCACCCTGGGTGGCTTGTAATTCAAAATGCTAGCAAAGGAACTTCAAGAAAACTTTGTTATCACAGTACTGATCATTTACTTCTGTATTAATGCATACTGTTCAAAATAACTGTAATCTAATCCTGTAACATTAATCCTTTTGCATTTGTGTTGTAAGAGCTTTTGAATGTAACTATCACTAGTGCTGGTGATGCATGAACCCAATTCACTCACCATTCTCCCAGGAATTCCCATACTTCCTTTGCCACCCTAATGTCCAATGCAAATTAAGAAGGAACAGGAGTCAATCAGATGTTCTATAGGGATACCATGGCATTCAGACTTATCGTCTCTGCAACTCTCTCATTTGCAAGGAACTATGCTAATCTCATTTTTTCACTGATGCGTTATAGAAACAACGGTTGGTTCATGTTAGTGAGACGAATGTTAGCACATTTATATCCTAATGGAAGCCAAAACTAGAAAAGAGAATAACAAATTTAAAAGAGCTTAAATGCTTTGTTCTGACATCAGTTAGTAGCCAGGAGTCGTATGGAAACACAGCTAGCATTACTGCTACAAAAGCTTTTAAAGTTTTTAATGTCATGGTATTCCTTTAAGGAAGATGATCATTTTTGTTATTCAGAATAACCAATTCAACATGCCATGCCCAAATTATGGGAGCAGAAAGAAGATCACTGTGAAAAACAATCACATAATTATCAAATAATCATGCCTCATTCAACACTGCAAAGTTCAAGATGAAAGACGATGGAAGAAAGTTGCAGTAATTTCTTATGTCATTAGAAGAAAGTTATTAGTAGCCCTGTTACTTTGTTACACTTTTCCATCTTATATCTCCAGACAGTGTTACGGTAAGGGCAGCGGGTTGAAAACCACCTGAGATAGGAAGTCATGATTGGGTGATTAGCCAGGTTTTAGCTTCAGATCAGGGCTTTGATTCCTAAATCTATTTTTACATGTGTATAGTATAAAGTCTGATTGTTCCAAGATGATAGTGTAGTTTATATTTACTAAATGTTCATCCAATGACATAAAGACACACTGTTGCCTTTTGCAGTCTAACCTAGGTGTTTGGGGTTTTTTAATTTACCAAACTTTAACAAAAAAAAAAAAAAATGTTTCTCTGACTTAGTTGTGAGCTGACAGCATGATTCTGCAACTATTCAATGCAATAATGCTTGTTAATAATTCCTGTTCAAGGTCCCGATTTAAATCAGGGCTTTGGGGAGAATCTGGCACCGCCAAAACTGCATTTAGTTTAATCTGGACCTGGAGTCTTTAAAGTGCCCAACATGATTATTTGCTGGAACCACAGAGTACAACATTCATTATAGTAAAGTGAGGTGAATTGGGTGTTTGGTAAAATCTCATCCAATTCTTATTCTTAATTTTTATTCTTATCTTATTCTTATTTTTATTTTCATGTCTATTTAAGTGTAATTTATGACAGTATGTTTGCACTGAAGCACCGCAGCACTTTCCTAATGTTGTAAACCTGCTCAACATTTGGCAATAAAACCCTTTCGCCGATCGTGGCTCAAGAGTTGGGAGTTCGCCTTGTAATCGGAAGGTTGCCGGTTCGAGCCCCGGCTCGGACAGTCTCGGTCGTTGTGTCCTTGGGCAAGACACTTCACCCGTTGCCTACTGGTGGTGGTCAGAGGGCGCCAGTGTCCGGCAGCCTCGCCTCTGTCAGTGCGCCCCAGGGTGGCTGTGGCTACAATGTAGCTTGCCATCACCAGTGTGTGAATGGGTGGATGACTGGATATGTAAAGCGCTTTGGGGTCCTTAGGGACTAGTAAAGCGCTATATAAATACAGGCCATTTACCATTTCTGATTCTGAATTCATTTTTTGCAAAGAGGGAAATGTGATTGCTGCAACGGTCATGTACACCCTGTTTCTGCCTTTCCTAGTCAGCTACATACACACTCACACTTGCATATATACTAACAGAAAACACATGCTTGCATGTACATACTTCCATATGTGTATGACACATTAAAAGTAAGCTTTGCGCTGGAGAATGGACGTTTTAATCAAAAAGACCAAGAGCTGGACAGGTGCGCAATCACAGCACACAGTGTTACAAATGGATACTGTTAGGGTGTGTGTGCTATTCAACTGCTGTACTGACATCTCTGAAACTTTTCATCATATAAGTGATAAAAACTGCAAAGTTCACTGCAATAGTACATCTATACTGGTGTATTTGTATTCCAGGTTCTGTAAGGATGTGCACAAGTTGGTAGTCTAACCTTTTCAAATCCTGATTTCTGGGAAACAGTCCTTTAAAGACTATTTAAAGACTATTAAGATAACGGTGTGTTATTATCTTGATTTTCATTAAAGTTTCATTAAACTGTGACAAAATCAACAAGCAACAACAAGTAGTAATTTGCACATTTCATTCTGAACTAGCAGCTGAGATGTTAATACTCCACCACTCGCACATCAATACTATGCATGAGGACACACAAAGAGACAGGTTAAAACAAGTTACCGGAAAGCCTGCTCGTCCAGGAGGACCCTGAAAAAAGCACGAGACAAAATTAGTATGACAAGAAGAGTACATTTTACAGACAAAATTAACATAATGAAAGACACCTGCACTTAATCAGGCCAGAATAAAATCAGTAGTAATGACTGGAGGGGCTGTTTACTACCTTACGGCAAGGGAATCGTTTATTTTGGCCTGTTCACTGACAGCACAAAGTATCCTGCTGATGCACTAACATCACAACATTCAATGAATTAAAAAAAAAAGTTTAACTGTTTGAACATAAGTTTTAATGTAAAACAACAGTTTTCACCACATAGCCTCATGCAAGGGTTGTTTTTGGAAGAACTTGTAGTTTCCATGCTTCTGCAAAACAAAGCCCTCTGAGATCTCCTTAACTGCCCTTGCTCATCTTGTTATTCAGCTAATCCAAGCTACAATGGAGGTTTCCAGCATAGTGACTTCCATTATAAACAAATCACAAGGAACTAGAATACAATGGCTTTTATTTATGGGCTGGGACTAAGAACAAGAGGGAGCAAATTTTAAAAAAGTCAAGTGTGTTTTGCTTTCACAAAGGGAACGGAACTCAAATCAAGGCTTTTGAACTCCAATAAAGAAAGAATACAAAACAAATTAGCTGGAAGTCAAAAGTGGAACATATATTGGGGCATGAAACATGCTTTTTCTTAAAAAGCCATTAGTTCCATTAGGGCCTTCAGAGTATTATTATCCAACCACTGTGAGTTTAGAGAGTGTAATTAAAAGTGCTATAAAACACAATTAATGTGGAAAAACACCATTAAAGAGTCAGAACCAAAACAATCTGTAGCTAGTCCAAAATCAACAGGGTTGAACAGAACAATACTAATCATGAAATGACCAAACTGAAATGATACAATACTAAAGTCCTTTCATTTTTCTTATGAGGAAGCTGATACAGATATTGTCGAGAGTGTATGAGGATTGGTTGGTTAAGGATGTCTGTGAAGGTTCTCAGTCATCCAGGTCATAGTGATCTAAGAAACTTGGAAAGAAAGCAACTGGACTTCTTTAAGTTTCTTGAAGACATTTCAACTCTTATCCGAGAAGCTTCTTCAGTTCTAAAACCAAATGATGGTCAGCCCCAGATTAGTAGCCTTAGTGGGAGTTGGCCCTAATCAGGGTTGTTGACCCACTATTGATCATGTGCTTTATCACATGAGCCAAGATGTGAAAAGGGTGTGGAGTATTATTAGCAGAGGTTTCAGGTGAAACCATTGTGAGACCTTGCCTCACCCTATCATTTGAATTTTTGAGATCAGCAGACACAAGATCTGAGTGGACGCTAAGGCATCTGCGAAAGGATCTAAAAATTAGATTATAGATGGCAGGCGGCTGGTGTCGTAAGCCCCGCCCTCTGTTCAAAGATGATCGTTCACAGTGGACATAGATGACTTCTTTCACTCCTCTTTCAAACCATCTGTCTTCTCTGTCCAAATTGTGAACACTGGCATTTTCAAAGAGTGACCTTTGTCCTTTAGATGCAGATGGACTGCTGAGTCTTGTGACTGTGTGGTTTTTCAAATGTAGAGGTCTGAGCCCTCGTCGCTGCATTGCATGCTGTAGCGTTGTCATGTTGATAAAACCAGTCGTTACCACACAGATGAGGGCCCTCAGTCATGAGTGATGCTCTTTGCAACATCTGGACATAGCCAGCAGCTACTTGATGCCCCTGCACCTCCTGAAGCTCTATTGCTCAACTGAAGGAAATTATGGCATCCCCTCCACTGTGGAGCATAGAGAACATCTCAGATGGGATCTGCTTGTCATGCCAGTAACGTTGGAAGCCATCAGAACCATCAAGGTTACATTTGTTCTCATTAGACAATAAAACTTTCTCCTTTCAATGTCCCATGTTTGGTGCTCTCTTACAAAGTCCAAATGGTGAGTTCTGCAGCGTTCAAGGAGACGAGGCCTTTGAAGACGTTTTTTGTTTTTGAGGCCCTTCAAGTCTCAGATGCCATCTGATAGTTATGGGCCGCAGTTGGCACCAGAAACGCCCTTAATTTGGGTTGAGGATTGTCCAGTGTCTTGACGGAGAGCCAGTTGGATCCTCAGCTCTGTGCTGGTGAGATTTTTTTGGGTCTTCCTCTTGACTTTTTTGTTCCATAACCCTCAGGATCATTTAAGAAATTCCAAATGACTGTCTTACTTCCCATCTCAGCAGCGATGGTGCGCTGAGAGAGACCCTGCTTTTGCAGTTCAACAACCCGACATTCAAAAAGGGAACATTTGTTTGCCATCAGAACGTCATGATAGTGTGACTACCTGACAGAAAATGACAACAAATCCACATTCTTGCACAGATTTGGCCTTTTAAAGCATGTGGTCCTAAACTTTTGATCTGCTGTAAAACAGCCTGTTTCACTCCCATTTCTTCTTGTTGCATGTTGAAGTTCTACTTGGAACCTTGTTAAGATCCAAACATTAAAAATATGAATCATTTTTCAACTGATCTTGAACTTTTGACCAGGACTGTATTAACAATTGAATCCATTGGCAACAACTCAAGGTTCAGTATCTTGCACATGAATGCTTGCAGACGGGAGCAGCCAACCTTCCTATTAGTATGTTTTGATGCATGCTCAATCATCCAGGTAAGGAAATCCCAATAACAGTGATTCTGTTCATCTGGACGTAGCATTTTGTCACCCATCTAAGTGACTTCTGCAGGTTGCCAACCTTATAAACAGGACATTTGCATAAGGACTGAAACCAGCCCACTAATTGAACAATGGGCTGTGAGGTCAGTTCCTTGATCATTAATATTCAAATTGCCATGACCACTGATCAATGGTCATGAGTACCATTGACAGAGAGTTGGGCAATGGCTGTAATCACAGCATTGTAAGATGGTGACAGATGGACCCTTAGGCCCCTCCTCCATTCAGAGATTGTCTTTCCCTTTTCACGTAAACGGCCTCCTTGACTCCAAACCAGCGTTCCTCCCTGTCCAGGATGTTACATCCTCATCATTGAAAGAGTGTCCACTGGCCTGTAGGTGTAAATAGACTGCAGAGTCCTGACGAGGTAGCTCTTCTGTGTTCACCGATCAATAATCAGCGGTGTTAATGCCTTACAATTAAGCCATTAACTCCAATATTCCTCTGGTTCTCACTCTTCATCCCAAAATCTAACTACTCTCTGTTGAAGTGTCTAAAGTCAGTGATCCTGCACATCATGCCCACGTCCCAGTCTACACACCCCCCCACCTTTTCATTGTTACTCTTGTGTTTACAATAAAACTCATGAAATCGATTACTGTCTTCTGTTTGGTGTCTCACCGTTTGACACTAAACTAACCTCATGTGCAGTTTATGCTTCAGTTCTCTGCAGTGAAAGCTACTGAATGTATGAACAGTGGGGAAAGTAACATCAACAGAAGTAGCTGAAGATGTTGCTAAAGCTGGAAGCAGTAATTATTACATCCATCCATCTTCATCTGCTTATCCGGTTCAAAGTCATGTTGGTACTGGAACCTATGCCGGTGGCTAATTGTGTTATACATTTCCTTTGTTGTGGTTTTGCAATATTTCAGTCTTCTTTCCTTGTTTGGAGTCATGTTTTTCATGACTTTGTAAAGCTCTAATTTCTCTGTGGGTGCTAAAATACTTCTTTATCTAAAACATACGAGTTTTCCTTTTAATCAAAGTTTCAGTTTCAACTATTTGCCTGCATTCAGCTTTTCCTGCACAGACCTGCCAAGGGCCACAGGTCTAAGCTCCTTTATCATCAGTACTGTTAAAGTATGTGGACAGGCAGAAGTTACACAATGAAACTACAGATTACCACCGTATCCAGTCAAGCTTTACTGTCAGCAGATGTGTTCCAGGGGATTGTCCGTTTCATCTACTTGTCACCAAAATGTAAAAATAATCACTTTGAGTCACTTCATCATGTGGAGGTCACACAGCATCTGGTGTACTTACTGGAGGTCCTGCAAGACAGAGGGAGAAAGAGAGAGTGCTAAGTTTTTATGCAACCATGACAAAGATTCCAGTTAACCCAACAATGGTGTGCAACCAAAATACGTTTCTTAGAGTTGAGTATGAGCAGTGGAGCAACAATGCACTTTTCATGGAAGACTCAAGGTAACTCGAGTAAAAATATCTTTCTGCAGTGGATTCACACTTCAGTGTTAAATCTGTGCCATAATCCTCAGCATGCATACAAGATGTGACTAAATGTCACTGTTCACACGCTAAGGTATACATGGTGACAATGGCATTAGCTCCTTGTGTAGGCTACATCACAGGCTCTACGTAGTTCACTACAACAGTAGGAACCAGGCTTTTAGTTACACTTTTTATTGTCTGGCATGTTTCTGACATAAAATGAAACAAATGCTTGTTAAAAACTCCAAAATAATGTAACTGATTTTTCTATGAGTTAATCAAACATAACTTCTTGTCACTTTTCAACACCACAAGACGCCAATTATTGAGTTGTTTTCTGTCTAGTTACAGCAGTGGCACATGAACACTTTAATCTGTACACAAGTAACCAGATTAACAAGAAATCAAATGCTTCATGTAAACATTCAGAAGATTTTGGTCCGATCACACGTCACCGTTTTCTTCTAAACAAAGCGGATGAGTTATACCAATCGGTAATCAATAGATAAATAAAAAAATCTTTTGGCAATGCAAATAAGATTGATTGGTCAAAAATAGCATTTCTTTAGGGTCTCTAACCCTGTTTACGGAAACCTAGTGCATGTAATATAAAATACTCAAACATCAAGTGAATTTCTCATTGTCCACACATGGTAAAATTATTACGAAAATTCAACCCTTTCAGATTGTGCCAAGTTAATAAACTCGCATCACAGCCTGTCAGCTTTCAAACAGCCATAAAACAGGCCTTTCACAAAAACCGAATTATGTAGAAAGAGCCTGGGATCATTCAACAGAAAGTTACGACCAAAACCAGACACGGGTCACTGAAGATGTCGTCATGAGAGCCACAGCAAGATGAGGAAAACTCTCTGTGAAATGCAAATCCTCACTATTATTCAATCGATGTGCTCCTCAGACTACTCCATCCATACTTGGGTGCCTGCTGTCAGTGAAATTCAAATCCATACGAATTAAATACAATGGAAACAGACAGTTTAGGGTCTAAAATATACTGTTTATGTTGAGGAAATGATGACATTAAGTCACACCAGTTTACAGTTTGAAGCTCGCATAAGAAGATGTTGTTTAAAAGGTTCCCCACTATTTTCTGTTACCATTGTGTCAACACAGCATGCAGACTGGTAGCCACCCCAAAGCTAAGGCGTTACAGCAATTTAAAAAGTCTTACTCTACCCTTCGCATGGCATCACAGTACACCACTCTCATTTTACACTGAATGTTTGGTCCACACAGGCAGCTTTATATTCTCACAGCTTTCACAAAGTCCTGTGTGTGTGTCTTCATCTAATTACAGGGACTACGTCAGAAAAATAATTGCATCTTTTCAGGGATGCAGAACAGACAGTGACAGCTCACTAAAATCACAGCAAACACCGTCAGCAGGTCTACATTTAAAACTAAACATTGTACTAAATAGTGAATAACGTAAATGCTTTATGACTTTCTCCTATTACAGGGGTCTGACAGAATAAATGTTGCTAATTTGTTATTTGCTAAGTGAATAACGTATTTTAAGAGACATAATTTTACATTTTTTTAAAAATTAGAGATATTTCATAAATCAACATCACATCATGTAATGTTGATTTATGAAATTTCATAACTTGAATTCCTACGATTTGATAAGATGATATTTGATTAATATTTTCTTTAGTTTTAAGTTAACTTCAGTTAAAACTGCATCATTTAGGGCCACAAAGAGCCAACTGTTGCATACTGTAAACACCCAGACCCTTTAAATTTAGAGGATTTTCTATTATGATATGAGATCTGGGTAATAAAGTCAAATTACGGCTGCTCCAGTCATTCCTACGATTGTGTTCCACATTTTTAAGGTTACCCTTTACCTCCCTCTCTCTATTTAAGGGTGTGGAAAGCAAACACGAAGGCAAGATTCTTGTTGCATTCTGGCCTGCCATCACATCCTGTTGGCTGGACCCACTCACCCAGGGGACATAGTGTAGAGCACCTTGATCCAAAGGCACTTTGAAAGGCCTGGGGAAGTGGGCTCAAATATAGCACATGAAGTGGCGCCCGTCAAACGAGCTCTGGGCACAACATGAAACAAAGTTTACAGTCATAAACAAACACACACACACACAAAAAGTGGAATTTATTTGACTGCATTGATATCATATTCCAAGCCTTGTCCTCTGCTGGGTTTAATCCCAACTATTGCTAACACCTGTTGTTTATGCTTATGTAAAAGCAGTGGCGGTTAGCTATGGTCAGAAATAACGATCTAATATTGCCCACCAGCGTTCAGATTCACAGGTGTTTCCCTTTCCCTTGTCTTATTAGACTCAGTCATTTACTGAAAAGGAAGTCTTTCAAGTTCTTAAAGTAACTACGCAAAAATACTGAGACTTGCTGCTATAATAAGATTTAAAACCATTACAAATATTGCCCCGTGCGCCCTGGTGTTTAGTTTGAGAAAATGTGCATAATTCAACACTTTACCTTAATAAAATCCCTTTATTCTCAGTTTATTGTTGTTTGATAACAAGTAATATGATGACTCTCTGTCCCAGAATATTGACCCAAGAATAGCCTGTGCAGTTTCAGTTGTCTAAATATCCAGATCCAAAAACCCACTTCCACTCCTGATATACCCTGTAGATCCACTGTTTCTCCCGTCAAACCACACAGTAGCAGCCATTTTTTGTTGGGCACTTCCTTTGCTCTTTCCCACCATCTGGTTGCCTTTATTTTCACCAGCTTCACTGGTCGGTAACCTGGTGTGTCATGCACTCGTTGCTATAACAAGATTTAAAACCATTACAAACTGGGGTCCTAATGAACTGTACTGTTGGAGATGTTGGTCTATGTTACTAAATCCCACTGACATCAAAGGTGAAACAAAGTGAAAAGCCTGTTTGTGTAATCACCCTCACAGCCAACCAATGATCACTCAACTACACATTTACAGATCTTTACATTTCTGCTTTGTTAATTCACTTTCATGCTTAAAGGATTTTCTGCAGCAGTTGTCTAAACAGTGAACGTCTGTCAGCCTAGCTCAGTAAAACGACTCCATTTCTTTTGCACCTTTTTCTGAAATCCCTACAGCCCATACACCCCTGAACATTTGAATCAAATCACAGCTACACTTCCCTCAAAGTGTTTATTATGTGAGGGATATGTCCTACAATAATACATAGAAATCAACAAACCTATGACCTGCTTTGGTGAAAATGACAAGAAAAAAAATCTAGAAAATATGATAAAGACGCAGAGCAAATGTTACTGTGTAACTAGTCTGTAAGGAAAACATTAAAACAGAAGTAACCATCAGATTGTATTATGTGAAGCAAATGACACCCTCGCTTTTAACAGGACGAGACTCAACCTGGTATTTAATCCAGGAATTTACAGGCTCAGTGCAGCAGTGAGTCAAAGCAACAGACACTCTACAGACATTATTAAACAACAGTGTTTACGTCACCCCACTCTCAGGGATTACACCTTCTTTCACCAGCACACCACTCACATTCTCGCTTGGACTAAACTTGTAGTTAGTTCAGCCATCGTGCACCAGTGTCTATCTCTGTGAGTCCCATCAGAGATTTAATACCTCTTTACTTAAAATCAAGAACTCTGTTAACTGGGGATTGTATTTAGAAAACAATGACCTGCCAGTAATATCTCCAAGTGTTCTTTGGGAAGGTGGAAAGGTAGTGTCGTGGGACAAAACAATATCTCACTGTTCTCATAAGAAAAATGAAGTAAAAATTAGAATTAGAAAAAAAAAATTGAATCTGCCTGGCCTTCCTCACCACACAAACATATAATTAGCATCCCGAGAAACTAAAACTAGAGTTAAATGACATAATTCAGGAGAAAAAACACTTTCTAGTTCAAAAGACTCAAACGTCTCTAAATTATCATGGAAAAATAAACCATCACCATTAGGTGTAAAAACTCCACGAAAGTCAAAACACGGAGGTCTAGAACATTTTTACTACTATTTCTCTTCTTATAGATGTTTCAGATTGGATCTAATCAAGTTTGCTCGACAGCCCATGGCCGGACCTAGAATAAGCTTTCTGTGATAAAGTAAAAATCTCTAATCTGCCTGTCATAATCCCAAGTATTAATGATCATAACTGCTTTAAAGCCTTAATATAAACACCTCTCTGACAGGCTGGTGGGAATTTCTTCCACCAGAAAATCTTCCCTGATTCACTGTAAACTTAGAGCCATTTGGACAATCCAGATATGTGCCAGAGAAAGAAAAAGCAAAAATGGTACGAAAAAAGAATAAAAATGTTATTCAAGATGGAAACTTGATTTCATTTCAGTAGGTTTCTTAAACACAAACAAATGAAATACATAATTCAGGAGAGATTTAATCTCAGCCAACTTTTTAAAATGTCAGTGCCCCCAACTCATCATTCAATCTCTCTCCCAACCACAGAGTGGGAGCAAGATCTTTTCATCGATCCAGATTTAAACTTCTGGACACAAATAAGTTTTTGTGTAGACAGGTTTGACACAATACTCTGACCATTATTCTGCTGCTACATCTGCTGGACACGAGAAGTTTAAAAAGACAAAACCAAACTGACAAGGCTCACAATGAACTGTTATTGACTCGTTTATGTGAACAAATATGTACAAAAGAACTTCCACACACAGTGAAAGACAGAAAGATGTAAGAGATTTTACCCAAAACGTCCAAGGAAAATGGATTTTTCTCAGCACCTTTGGCCAGGAAGCACCCAACTCCCACAGTGTAACCCAAGAGGGCCTCATTTGCTATAAAATAACCTTCAGGAGTCCACAGCCCTGCGTCATGAAAACCAATGTGTTATACAGCTTGCACTTCCTTTGTACAATGTTACCAACCAAAGGATGTGGTACAGAGGAAAATGGAAAGTCAAGCAAAGACAGATGTTTGGATACAGAGAAATAGGGACGTAATTCTTCCACTTTCATGTTTTCGTATCATTAAGGTGGATTCAAATCTATCCTGTGTGGATTGGAGCCGTTCCCCAAAGCGATGGGGTGAAGAGGCATGGAGTCACTGCAAAGTAAAGCAGAAATATGTAAACAGACTTAGTTAACAAGTGTCTTTCTTAATGCTTGAATACACTCTGTAATAACAGGATGAGCACATGGCAGGTGTTATATAAGCAGACACCAGAGGATCGGGATTAGTCGTCTCTAATGCGCTGAAGACATTCTGGAATTTCCTGAGTTGTGCCGTGGTGTTAACTCGCAGGTGAACGTAAACAGTGGCCAAAAACACGGCAAACTCTCTCCACAGATAATAGGGATGGACGTTAATCAGTTTAAACTGGCAATGCTCAGAAACAGTCTGTTTATTTAGTGATAGCAATGACGATGAAAGCGACATCCTCAAAACTGGAGCAGTGGACTACGTAAAAAGGGCAGGGGTGTGTGTTCGTGGTCACGCCCAGCAGGTGTGCGGGCGCCAGTATAACGCAGCTCCCTCAAGCAGGAACTTTGGTTTCATTTAAATTTTCAACGGGAGGAAGTGCAGCCAGGTCGGCCATCATTTCTACAGTCATTGGTTTCACCACAGTTTGGTCATGTGACCGACTCTCTAGCCTGGCGGGCAAAACATTACTCCATCGTGACGACCAATAGCAGACAGATCAAAAGTTTTTTTTTCTCACCTGTCTCAGTCCAAGACTACTGTGTCATCTATGATGAGAGCATATCCAAAGATATGAACTTACACATTTGGGGGTCTTGTGATCCACATCTGACCTGTAAGGCAGGGTTAGGAGGTGTGTTCACACGTTGGTGACATAATCTACGCCATTCTAGCATCTCTGATAGCACAGCAACCATATGTCGATTCGGCTACGTTAAACTGTAAGACGCTCAAAGGATGGCTGGAGGGCAAAGGAACAAAGGACTGGTGGGCGTGTCCCAGTAGCTCTGATGTCACAGCTGCATGTTGTGTGAAAGCCAGGTTACCATGAAAATTAGAGCACAGCACTCTCTTATTTCCCGCTGGGCTGTAATCCTGGCTCTTAGTTCATCCTGAGACTGTACCAGCAAGAGGCTGGATGGCAGTGGTCGGCTAGCATGAGACAGCCCTCTCTTACCTCCCGGTGCTCACTCCTATATATTTTTAATAGTTTCAGTAATTAGTAATTATCGTCCCAAGTAACTGAATTGGTGAATATGTTATAAACAACTCGACATCACCACACTGTTTGCTTGATGCTGTTTGTTTGGTGCCTACTGGCTTTGCTTTTGTTTTGACAACATTTGATATCCTTTTTGGGGTCTTCTGCTGCTGGAATCGACCTTTGACTGCTAGTGGCCAGTAAACACAGACCAGAAAATAGCCCAGGTCACATTTCTACCAGATCCAAGAGAATTAACTTCTGCTAGACTCCCTGGCTGCCGAGGCCTTGTGCAATCTGGACAAAACCATTCTTTCCTGGCTTGGACTCTTAAGCAACACTCATCCAGAACCAGCTATGGTCACCTCTATCCATGATAAGGACCCTGTGCAGGAGCCAGTTCTAAAGTTGGTCCACTCTAGAGCCAGCCATGGTTGGGGGATGATGCCATATTCAGCAGAGATGGGTCCCAATGAAAGTCCCTGCTACTGCACCTCAAAGTCAACCAGCTCAGTGCCCGGGTGTGCAAGAGAGCCGGCGCCAGCAGCGGGAGCTACAGCAGCTGAGATTTTTGTGTTTGGCATTTTGTTTTGAGTGGTTAGGGGATAGGCAGCATTCAGCTACTGAGACATGCTCCCACAGGCAAACACAACTGCCACACACACCCTCACACAGTACCACACATAGGTACACGCACATACACTAGTGGAGATCAAACGATCACCTTTTTCACATCGGCGCAGCTGTTTTATACGCAAGCTGTGGGCATCGCCGTGCTAGCCAGAGTGTCTTAGAGAAGTATCCACACGCCACAACCAAGGGGGGGGGGGGGTGTCGTACCCCGTCAATATGGAGTAACGGAGTCTCAATATGATAGAGAACTCTCAATTGTGTTCCCAGAATGCTGAGGGTGCCGTCACTTACTGTTGTCCTGTTGTTCTGAACATTGGATATCAAAGATAAAAATACAGACTCACAACCTGTTAAAGTATGCCTGTTAGATGACAGCACTGTTAAAACCCTTATATTTAAAATTATATTGGTTTGTAACGAATTAAACCTGTTGTTAGATTTAAATGACTCCATGGAGAAGAGACTAGAGATGGCACGATACCACTTTTTTATGTCCGATACCGATATCATAAATTTGGATATCTGCCGATACCGATATGAATCCGATATAGTGTTTTTTAATCAACAAAACTGTTTTTTAAATATCTTGCTGCATTTTGCAAGTCTGCAAGTTCATACTCAAGTTTAAAACAACAACTACACTAAAGCTATTCTGTTATACCTGTATACAAAAAAAAATTTCATAGTTCAGCAATACTGATCAATCTAATAAACTTAGACCTACACCATCCTCCCTATTCTGGTATTTTAAAGAGTACTTAGCGTAAATATTAAGCAACCTAACTAATAGGGTTCCAACTCCCAGCAACAACAAAAATAAATAAATAAAAAATAGGGAACCACCCCTCACGCGCCACCTCATGATGCTTAATCGACGTAATCAACCTTAATTTGATGCAGTGTGAAAAAAAATGCACAGAAATCAATTATTTTTCAAGAAATATTAAATAGATTCAACATCTTTCTTCAACAAAATTGCAGACTGCACAGATGGTACCTTCCCAAAGGAAAAAGTACTATAGCTTACTAGGGTATATATATTAGACTTAATAGTCACTATATACAGTAATTGACTTCTATTCATTTTACATCAAATTAAAACTTTGTGTGTCAGATAATTATTTATTAAAAGCTCGACATTTTAAATGAGAATAAGAAAGAAAAGTATGTCTTTGTGCCCCCTTTTCCCTGTTCATGCCCTATCGGCCCCCCTGGCTAAACTTTGCTAGATCCGCCCCTGCACAGTTACCAGCGTCAGCTACGTAGAAAAAGATCCTGGTGTAGAAAGTAATATTAAATAAATTCTAACAACAGCTGATCAAGCTTAAACGTGCTGCTGTTGTTCAGCCGCTGGTTTCCTCTTTCTGGTGCAAAGTGGGCCAAAAACAAAGATGGACTCACGACAGAAAAGCCGATCAGCTGATCATTTAAGCAGTTTCACGATTGAAGTAGCAGCCGGAGAGCGAGAGGCAGTCGCTCGTTAAGCTTAACGCAGGAATGCTTTACAAACATTCAGAGATGGACTTACACACTTGCTTTACTTCTCTCGGGGTAACTTTGTCAGAGATGAAATGCCGGGTTGCTAGCGAAGCTCCACATGCTATCCAGACCACCGACAGGTCCCGCATGCCACAGCCGCTCTATCACGTGATGCATACTGCTCCGACGTGCTAACGTTCTGAGGTGAGTTACGGCGTGTTGCAAGTTTTGTGAGGTGCTTTCGTGATATTTAATGGATCGATTACATTTTTTATTTTTCTCCGATATCCGATCCAGTCATTTAGGTCAGTATCGGACCGATACCGATACGTAATATCGGATCGGTCCATCTCTAGAAGAGACACAGAGGCTACGTTCACACTGCAGGTCTTAATGCTCAATTCCGATTTTTTGATCAAATCCGATTTTTTTGTCTGCTCGTTCACACTACAAATAAAATGCGACAGCAAACGCGCTCTAGTGTGAATGCTCAAAGCGGCCCGCATGCGCAAAAGAAGCTGTCACACACAACGAGCTCTGTTTAGACCCACAGCAACAGTATTGTTTGACTGATGGCCCTTAATATGCAGACTTCGGACTTCGTTTCCCAATTTTTGCTTTAAGTTATTTTGTTATTTACATAATAATGTAAATAACCTAATAATGATCCTTATTGCTGTTTAAGAGAGGAGCGGTGCTTCAAATGATAGCTGCAGATTTCTGTCAGAATCTGCAGATTATACAGTACAAATAAAATGTTCACATTGTCTTCCCAACAGTTTCACTAACATCTACACTGGATGGCCAGGAAGCGTTCGCGATGTCTTCTCGGGCGCTTCTCTGGCGCTGATAATTGGCTTCAGTCTTGTGTCGGTGACGTAAAAGGCGGATTTAATGCGACTTGACCGTTCAAACAGCAGTCGCTTTCTAAAACATCGGATATGTATCGGATTCAGTACCACATACGAAAGTGACCCAGATCGGATTTGAAAATATCGGATTTGCGCCGTTCACACTGTCATAGCATGATCGGATATGGGTCGCATAGGGTCAAAAAAATCAGATTTGATGCGCTTTCGCCTGCAGTGTGAACGTAGCCAGAGTAAATTTGACAGATTTGCAGCTTCCTGTTAAACTCATACCAGCACTTCAACAGCAGCAATATGAATCCTTTGAGGCCATGACCATCACAGCTTTACTTGTCATTGATCAGCTTGGAATTAAAGTTATTTAATTCAGACAGAGAAACCTGTAAGAAGCATTTTAAACATAATGAAATAGACTAACTGTCCATGTCCCCTGTTATATTGGTAAATCTTGTTTCAGCATTTGAAATACCCTTCTTGCAGCTCATATTCTGCCAGTTTGTGATACCTGTAAAAACAGAGGGTAGTGTGCTATAAAGCTAACTTCTGTTTCTTAATGAACTGTAAAACAGATTTTATCCAGTCTATAAAAACAAACTCGTTTTCTTCCTTGAAAGGAATCTTTGTTATTTGAACATGAACATGGATCCAGACTGCCTAAGATTTCTCTCAGTATTGCAAAAATGTGGCGCATTCCCACATATAAGCTACTTCTTTGCTTCTTGTTGTCTTGTAAAGACGTTAGCATGTCAGGTCTCTGCTGTGAGTTGAAGAATGTGGCAGGATTTCTATGGCTTTTCCAGAGACTCAGCCCTGAAGCTGACTACTGCAGGTCGGAGCGCTGGAATGAGGGGAGACTGAAGCGTTTTTTGTGAACTGAATGAGGCTCTATTGACGTGCTCATGTTGCATTGTTGTGTAACACTGTGGTACTGGCACAGATTTAACATGTTCAAAATATGACTGGAAACAAAGTTCAGCCAAGTCTTTACAAAGCAAATATTCATGTCAATCTATCTTTCAAGACTTCAGAAAAGCCACCTCTGGTGTGGTCCTCCATGCACCAGTTCATCCATCGAGCTTCCTGTTTTTCTGATCACTAAGTACTAAAGCAAGCTCTAGGAAAAGCTGCAAAAGTTGATTATTCTACCAGAAAAGCCTTGGAACGCATTTCATAGGAGGCAACAGGGAAACATGAACTCTTGCAGAGTTCAGCACACACTCGGCATCTACTGCAGTTACCATAAAAGAATAATTTTGTGTTCCTCTGTCATTGCTGAACTGATATGACAGTGAATGCTTTGTATTACATCTATTTTTGTCTAATTTTATTGTTATTGTTATGAGCATCTCTCCCTCTTTTGGGAGGGTTTTGTATTTGTTCATTTGAATGACATTGAATGATGAGAGGTTTTTATATGGGAGCTAAATCATCTGGGTCAGCTTCCTCCTATAAGACTTTATTGAAGTGGCTAATAAAGGAATAAAATCAGACTTCATGCCATGGTGAGCTGTGTAGCAGGCAGGGCTTAGACCCAAACACAGGACTCAAAGTCACAAACTTAAAGCTGCCCCTGCCTGAGCGAAGATTTCTGCCTACTGTAACTTTCCTTTACCGCTGTTGCAAAGTGCTCGGCCATAGTGGGTCGTTTGATTGTTGAGGTTTTTCTCTGTTGTAGGGTCTTTACAATATAAAGTTCCTTTGGGAGGACTGTTGTTCTTAGTTGGCGCTACATGAAGAATATTGAACTGTTACCTCCTGGTATTTTTCCATAGTTCTAAGATGTACATGTTTTATTGTACCGAGTAGGGCGATCGTGGCTCAAGAGTTGGCAGTTCGTCTTGTAATTGGAAGGTTGCCGGTTCGAGCCCCAGCTCGGACAGTCTCGGTCATTGTGTCCTTGGGCAAGACACTTCACCTACCGCCTACTGGTGATGGCCAGAGGGGCCGATGGTGCGATATGGCAGCCTCGCCTCTGTCAGTCTGCCCCAGGGCAGCTGTGGCTACACCTGTAGCTGCCTCCACCAGTGTGTGAATGTGAGAGTGAATGAATAGTGGAATTGTAAAGCGCTTTGAGGGTCTCGAAAAGTGCTTTATATATGCAATCCATTATTATTATTATTATTATTAGTGTAATATTATTATTTGGCCTTTTTCAACCCTAAAATTAGTCATATCCATCAGCAGCTGGCTCCGCCAGGTAATTCCACACATAATTACACAGTATGATCCCCTCTTCCTTCCTTTCTAATCTCATATGTCTGACGGTTGAGGAAATATTTGGGTTTATTAAGAAATATAAGCCATCTACGTGCCACCTTGACCCATTTCCCACTAGGTTGGCTAAATCCTATTTATCCTCGCTCTCTTGATAACTGACATTATTCACTCTTCCCTAATCTCCGGCTTTTTTCCTCTACCTCTTAAAACAGCTGTGATAATTCCACCTCTTAACAAACTTGACGGAAACCCTTTCAGTCTAAATAATTATAGTCCAAATGCTAATTTACCATCCCAGTCTAGAAAAGCTGCTGCTGTGCAGCTCTATTCTCACCTTACTTCGAGTCATCTATTTGAACACTTGGCAGGAGTGAGACAGCTCTAGTCAACATCACACTGTGGGCTGTTAACCATAGCTGTGCTACACCTCTGACAGTCTCTCACCGTATCATTGGTATCATTGGTATCATTGGCACGTCACATTATTTAATTCAGTTAATTTCACTTAAGTGTTATTTTTGTACCACTGAAACCCAACACCAGTCACCTCAAGTCGCTGAATACTGGTATAGGTCACGACCCCACAATAATAGAGACCAAGAATCAGACGACCTCCTATCAGCAAGTACTTTGGAGACAGTGGGAAGAAAAAACGTCATTTTAACAGGAAGAAAACTAAAACCAGGCTCAGTGAGGGGAGGGAGACGAAACAGAAGACATGGTGTGGAAGAGAGCCAGACATTAATCAAACACAATGTGACTGAAAGGGGCTAACAGAAGAAGAAACAGTCAGCCAGCAGAGTCCCCCAGCAGCCTACACCTACTGCAGCAGACCTGAGGCAGGATTCAGGGTCACCTGATCCAGCCCTAACTATATGCTTTATTAAAAAGGAAAGCTTGAATCCTAATAGATAGTTTCTGCCTCCTGAATCCAAGCTGGGAGCTGGTCCCACAGAAGAGGGGCCTGAAAACTCAAAGTAAGCCAGCATTCTGAGCGTGCTCTGTTGGAGTCGGGCTATCTGGTCTGTAAGATAAGATGAAGCCTGATAATACAAAGGAGGAAGGATTTTGCTTCTGGATTCAACAGGAAGCCAACATATGATCTCAGATCGTAATCAGTCAGTAAAGTTAAATAACTTCAGATCACAGTTGGTCCAGTTCTCAGTGGTGTTCCTGACGGCTCCCTTGGATTTATTTATCTTTCACCTTTCGGTCACATTTTGGGAACTCTGGCATTCATTTTCATTCTCATGCCACTCTGCCTAACCTGACCTTTCCACCTTCTTTTGTCTCCGACTGCTTACGTGAGACTAAATTGTGGTTGTCTGCTAATTTTCTCAAGTTAAACAGAGGTTCTTCTGATAGGAACCCAAACTGTTCTGGATAAATGGGATCAATTCTCACTCTGCATTCCCAGTTCTCAAATCTGTCCTTCCACCCAGCTAAGAGATGATGTATCAATAATATGACTCAGTCTGCACATTTCCATCTACGTGATATTAGTCGGCTGCACCCTTCACAGCTTACAATGTTCTTGAACATGCTCTGGTTACATCTCGCATTGATTATTGTAATTCTATCCCCTCTGTCCTACCACATGAATGTCTCCAAAGACTGGTCCAAAATGCAGCCCCTCATGTGATTACCAGAACCTTTCCACAGAACGTATTATTCCTGTCCTCTAACAGCTTTGCTTATTCAGCCTCTTACTTTCACATCTGTCTATAATCTCACACCTCCAAATCACTGATCTTCTCACATACACCTCTCCTTCCTGTACTCCGAGACCCTCCTCCTCTGTTACCTTTATTATACTATGTGAACTTTAGCAAGTTCAGCCGAGTGGCCCCTCGTCGTTGGATCTCTCAGCATTGATCCCTGTCTTTAACATACATCTTTTTAAGCTTGCCTATTCTTTTGATTTTAAATTTATGATGTATTGTCTTTTAATTCTGTGATGGGTTCAACTGGTATTTCATCCATACTGTGCTTTTGTTATTGTAAAGTGTTCTTGAGTGTTTTTCTAGTTAAAATTAGGAAATGGGCAGATTCTAAGCCTTTCAATAAGAGCCTGATTTTTTTTTTATTATTATCATTCCAGACTTGCAGACAAGCTTTGGGTAACAAGATGGTGATGAAATATCTCCATCATGTTTGATATGTTAGCTGTTCCTGCTGTGGAAAACTGCACAAAGTAATACATAGATATTTATTGAATGTTGAATTAGTTCTTAAGCCACATTAGATACAGTAGTTAGGTGGAAGATTGGAAACAGATTGCTGTATTTATAGTTTTTACATAATAAATTCGGGGTTTTCTCTGTTACAGGGTCTCCACCTTACAGTGTGCACGGCCCTGAGATGGCCATTGTTGTGATTTGGCACTATATAAACTGAATTCAACTGAATTTTCAGGCGAACATCAGTTTAACTGTTTGTGCCCGGTATTTTACATGTGCATGTGAGTTCAGAGGATGTAACATCATCATTATTATTCAGTATTTATGCCATCGTTTCAGGCAGCACAGTGGTTAGCACTCACAGCATGAAGGTGCTCGACTCCACCATCTTTTTGGGGCCTCCCTGTGTGGAGTTTGCATGTTCGTCCATGTTTGGGTGGGTTCTTTCTGGGGACTCTGGCTTAATTGATGGATATGAAATAATTCAAATAACAAAAAAAGCTAACTGACGAATCAGAACACGTTTTCCTGCTGTTAGGGTTTGATTACAGCAAACACAGAAATGCTAAATTGCACTGTTACACTGGACTGTGTGACTAAAGGACCCGACGTGTACACAACGTTGCAGCGTTGGTGCCGTTTTATTTATAGTGCTCACTTGATCAGTCTACTGGTGCAGTTTTCAGCTGTCTTGCTCCCAGCACAACTCTCTCCCTCCAGTACCAGTGAACTCCCAAAATATAGGAAGAGCTCGATTAGCCAATCAGCCCCAGCTGTCCTGGCAGCCTCCCTGGCACTGCCCTCTGAACTCACTGCACCAACCTCCTCTGCAGTGGAGCCACAGACCAGCTCTCAGCTACTCTTTCTACAGTTTAATAAAGTTTCTGTTTACTGTCAAAGCCACCGTTGTTGTAGGTCAGACATGTTGTTGTGGGCAGCTGGGCACCACTGTAACACCTATCAGTTACCACCACACGCACAACAGCACACACACAGTTGTGAATTCTTTTTATTTACAGTGCTCGTTACTCTGCACACTGCCACTCTGCACATCCTTTGTCCTCTCGAGGTCCCAGTGTGCTACTAAATCAGGAAGGCAAGATTAAACAATTATTACCAGCTGTGCCGGCTTGCCTCCCCAAGCGCTGCCCCTGAAGCCAGACACCACCTCCCCCATGCCGCGGAGCCACAAACCACACCCGCTACAGTTATCTAATAAAATAAGCCCAATAACCAGGCTCTTGTTTTTCTTGTAGCATTAGTGTTATATCATTTTGATTTCCAAGCCCTACGCAAGATTGCAACCCTTCTGAAACCTGACAGGAGTCCAGGTTTACAGTGGCCCCCACTTTGTTTTTCTTTTCTTTTTTTAAGAAGTTTGATGTTTTAAGAAAAGGTTTTCTTGTGTATCTACAGAAGATGAAATGCAACCTTTGCTTTGATCTCACTGAAACACGACGACGTGGGAGGGCAGAGGTAGCCAAACTACACTGAACAAAAATATACATGCAACACTTTTGTTTTTGCTCCCATTTTCCATGAGCTGAACTTAAAGATCTGAAACATTTTCTACAAACACAAAGAAGCCATGACTGTCAAATATTGTTCACAAATCTGTCTAAATCTGTGTTAGTGAGAGCTTCTCGTTCGCCGAGATCATCCATCCCACCTCACAGGTGTGCTGATTGGACAGCATGAATATCGCACAGGTGTGCCTGAGACTGCCCACAATAAAAGGCCACTCTGAAATATGCAGTTTGATCACACAGCACAATGCTACAGATGTCGCAGCTTTTGAGGGAGCGTGCCATTGGCATGCTGACTGCACGAATGTCAACCAGAACTGTTGCCTGTGAAATGAACGTTCATTTCTCTGCCATAAGCCATCTTCAAAGGTGTTTCAGAGAATTTGGCAGTACATCAATCGGACTCACAATCGCAGACCACATGTAACCACACCAGTTCAGGACCTCCACATCCAGCATGTTCACCTCCAGGATGGTCGACCAGGTGGAGACCAGCCACCCAGACAGCTGCAGCAACAATCGGTTTGCATAACCAAAGAATTTCTGCAAAAACTGTCAGAAACCGTCTCAGGGAAGCTCATCTGCATGCTCGTGGTCCTCATCGGGGTCTGGACCTGACTGCAGTTTGTCACTTTAACCACGTTGAGTGAGCGAATGCTCTCATTTGATGGCGTCTGCCACGTTGGAGAGGTGTTCTGTTGACAGATGTTTTTACTGTGCAGGGCAGATGGCAGACAGCTTGTGGCGTTGTGTGGATGAGCAGTTTGCTGATGTCAGCATTGTGGATTGAGTGGCCCATGGTGGCGGTGGGGTTATCATTTATCCATGACCATAAGCTCATGTTATAGCATGATAATGCACGACCCCATATTGCAAGGATCTATACACAATTCCTTGGAAGTTGAAAACATCCCAGTTCTTGCATGGCCAGCATACTCACCAGACATGTTTGGGACGCTCGGCTCGGCGTATACGACAGCGTGTTCCAGTTCCTGCCAATATTCAGCAACTTTGCACAAGTATTGAAGAGGAGTGGACCCACAATCAACAACCTGATCAACTCTATGCCCAATGCACACCATTTGCCTCACACAGTGCAACACATCTTCATTGGATGTGTTGCACTGTGTGAGCCAAATGGTGGCCACACCAGATACTGACTGGTTTTGCGACATCTGTAGCATTGTGCTGTGTGATCATACTGCATATTTCAGAGTGGGCTTTTATTGTGGGCAGTTTCAGGCACACCTGTGCAATATTCATGCTGTCCAATCAGCACCTTGACATGCCACACCTGTGAGGTGGGATGGATGATCTCGGCGAACGACAGATAACACAGATTTAGACAGATTTTTGAACTATATTTGACAGTCATGGCTCCTTTGTGTTTGTAGAAAATGTTTCAGATCTTTAAGTTCAGCTCATGGAAAATGGGAGCAAAAACCAAAGTGTTGCATTTATATTTTTGTTCAGTGTATTTATAAAGTGCACAGAGTTGTGCCAGGGGGGCGTTTTCTCCTCATCGTATGGACTCCAGTTTAATTATTATCCATTCCCTTTTCATGACACCATGTAGAATGATCTGTTCCAGTATGTGGAGTTTGCAGTGAAACTCTCTTATATGTTCTTTCTGTTGCACAGTTTGGTTTAGTTTGAATCTGACTGACTGGAGGCAGAATCTCACAGGCAAAGATTGTTTTTCAGTTTTCACGTTCAGAGCAGTGCAGAGTGTCAGGCTGGAGAAAAACCAACATCCCACATATGGTAAAACCGTTGTTAGGGTTTTTCTGCACTCTCTCCCTCCCTGTCTCTGTCTCTATCTTTCTGCCTAAGCTTCTGTTTTAATAGCTTGAATAGTGCAGTCTGTCAGCTACCATTTTTCCTGCCTGGTAACTCAATTTAAAAATGAATTGCTCCTTTAAATCCTCACACCACATCATTGTTAAACTTGGCACAACAATGTCTTATATTGCATGGGAGACTGAGGTTCCAGACACGTTGGTCCTCAGGCTGTGATATGTGCCACAGCACTGAAAGATATAAAGACAGATATGAGCAGATGGAGCCAGCGTTTTTGGTTGTTCTGTGTTAGCAGAGTTTTCCAGTCAGACTCTTCGGTGTTTTGATCTTGTTGTCCATCCCCAAAGCTACACTAAAAACTAAAGGAGGCTGAGCCTTTATTTTGGCGTCCCCGCTGTTTGGACATCTCTGCTTTCCAGTCTTCAGTCTGTGAGCTTAGTGGACTGTTTCAAAGAGCAGCTGAAGACACTTTTTAAACTGGCATTTGAGTAGCATTAGCTTGTATTGTATTGCTTATTTACTTTTCATTGTTTTCATATGATGTGGAGCACTTTGTGATCTGTAGCTTTAAAGGTGCAATAAAAATGAATTTTCTTACTTCTGAACCTTACTGTAATGTTAATGTTAGCTAATGATTCTCACTGAGTCACTCATTGTTAGTCTAAATATGTGTCCATTATACATTATACCTGCTCGCTTTTCCTGTTAGTGTTACGTGACTCCAACATTATTGACTGATGATAAGTGACTTACGTAAAATTCCAATTTATTATCTCTTATCTCTTATTCAGAACATTTCACAGCTACAGTAAGACTTTTTTGAGGTTATTGAGTTAAAAAATGTTGTTTAATGTGTAATTTTGATTTCTATCAAGATGACCTATAGAAATACATGTTTGTCTCATTATTAATATCATTTCACATTATTTCTAGTAAAATAATACAGCACTTAATATAAATGCATCATTTATGTGATTTTCTATCTGAACAAACAGTTTGTAGTAAACTTTGCTCGGTTGAGATCTACAAGTTGCGTGTGTGTAATAAACTGCGTAACAGATTATTGTAATTATTAAACCCAATTACCAGTTACTAGTATAAGATGTTTCACATAATGTTACATATAAACAATTAATAACAGTACTGAATATTTGTATTAGAACAGGGTTTGACTGTATTATTAGGTATTGAAACAGTTTTTACATCTGCAAATATAAATGAAATCTCATCTAAAAGCTTCAAAACTGCATCATAAAAGGGGAAAATGTCTCTATTTTTATGAGCTGTTGGAATTCTGTTATTTCTTTTTACTTTTCGGTACCCTGCACGCTTATTGTTTTAACTGATTTTTAAACAATGCTGTCAGTCACATGTGGCTTGATGCAACAGCCTGCATGCACATAATTACACCTGTAGGCTGCTGGACGTGCATGGACAATTATTCTGTTATCAGACTGACAAATACAACTGTTCCTCTAATTGTGTCTTAAACCTTCCTCCAACATCCCCAAAGACTCTCAGAGGATTATAGTCATGGCCTGGCACAAAAAGAAAAGGTTTGATCTCATATCTAATTTTCCTTTTCATCCACTTGTGTAATGCTGGGCATACACTGTGCGATTTTTGTCCCATTTTGAGCCTATTTTTCAGTCATGCAACCGTTTTGGGGATCGGCCTAAGTTTCGCCTTAAACGTGTGTCGTGCATCGTGTAGTACACGTGGTGTAACGAGAAGCGATTAACACCTCACGACCAGCTCCAGATCAACAATCATTTGGTCGCAAGAAAATCAAACCTGTTTCAAATCCTGTTGCCCCTCGTGAGGGCGTCACCTCAGCCTCCCACACTGCACACGCGCAAACACAGAAATGGAAGTGAAAAGACGGAGCAGCACGGCAGCAGCGTGTGACACAAGCAATGGAGGCACAGCTTGTAGAACTTTGGCAAGCTCCTCTGAGCTTTTTCGATGTGGCCTCACCAAATTATCACGACCACAACAACCATGAAAATAATTGGATGGACATTGCTGCTCAATTGCAGCTGCCTGGCCAATGTTTTTAATTAGCAATTTAGCAAAGTTGATGGAGGTGGTGTGCCTGTCTGTGTGAGTGAAAGACAGAGAGAGGGACAGATTTTGTGTTATAAGCGTCATGTTATGGACGCACAGTGTGAGCACTCAGGTCGCATCCGAGCATCGGGCCGTCTAATGTGAGACCCTGCATCGTGACCTACGACCTTCTAACCCCTGCGAGTCAATCGTGCAGTTTGAGCAGGAGCTGAATAACGCGACTGAAGTGTATGCCCAGCTTAAGATCTTTAGCATCTTCGGCAAATGTATCCATTTGCTTTGAGGCAAATCACTACAGTATGGACCACTCTCCATTAGCACACAGTTTATGGCCAATCCATATAGACATCCACATTAAAATACCTAAGTATTAAATACCTAAAGCCATGAAATAACAGCTTGGTCAATAAATAAATATTTATAATTGTTTACATTTGAAATAAAAAAAAAAATAATGTCACATATTCCTGTTGCTTGCTTTATCCAAACCAAAGAAAAACATCCAATTAAAAAAGGAAAATACTGATGTAGTGATGTGATCAGCTGTCTACTCATTCCTGCTTCATTTAGTACTCTGTAACTTTAAATGTCACGTGGGGTTATGTATTTAATATATCAAAATTTCACTTACTTCAGCTTAGTTTATTATATTGTTGCCATAACAAAGTCCAATAACGAGAAAGACCTCCCCCACTCTAACCTTAGAATAGTCAGATCTAATCAACATATTTTCTCAGTGACATATATTGCCACTTTGCCTCATACATTAAGTACACTGACATCACAGTTAACAGCTGCCATGGTTTCATCAAAGCACTGTCCCAGTAACAATATATACAGTGTGGAAGTTACATGCCACCTATTATTCTCTGTAACTGCAACACATGTTTATGAATCTGTGGCAGGTGTGGTTAGTGGCTCAGCTGCAGGGAAGGGGTAAAGCGGTCGGTTCAGGGGACAGTGCCAGAGAAGGCTGGCAGATACAGCCAATATCCATCACTCTGACCACATCTTCACCCTTTCAGCAGCCTGGGGGGAGGGGGGGGCAGTGCAGAGCCCACTGGGAGAACCACAGCTGAAAAACTGCAGAATCACACTGGAAAGTGAACACGTTAAAACACAAGATGTCGATACAACCCCTGGAGCTGTCGGGTCCTTTGCTACAGTATGCTTGGCTGCAGTTTGTTCCATATGAAGTTTGTTATCTGGCTTCAAGGTAAGAAAGATTTTGTGAAACAATGGCGAGACTTGATGAGAAATGTCAATCAGTGGCCTTTTTTCCAACTGGAGCAACTGTGAGATAGCTGGAGGCAGGTTTCTTGGGTACTCAAAGGTTCCTTAAGTTGCACCTCCTCATTAGCCCCTCCATGTTTTCATCTTTCGTCTGATGACTCTCTGGGCGACTGCTTATTATTTCGGTTTTTTATCACTGTAGTTCACTTTTGACTTCTGCAAGAGCATTTCTCAATTCTGCTTTTGCCACAGATGAAATGTCTGCTTTCAAAAAAGGAGATTCTCAGATGGGAAATTATTCGTATCCATTTCATTTTATCGGAGAACGTGGAGACGGTCCCACCCAGGTTTTTACAGGAACTCTGGGATGAGGAGGCCTTAGGCCGAGCACACTAGGTACTTATATTGATGCAGATTTGTTGACATTTGTGCTCTTTACCAAGTTGACTTCTGGTTCAGTCGTTATGCTGAACCAGAAGTCAACTTGGCTCACACACACACACACACACACACACACACACACACACACACACACACACACACACACACACACACACACACACACACACACACACACACACACACACACACACACAGCTCATGCTTTCAAGCTAAATCCTGACATTGCCATGACTCTTAGCAATAAGCTATTGCAGTTTTAGCTTCTCTTTGTCCTCCTGCAGCCAGTTAAAAGGGGAAAAACGCTAATTCTCAACTCCATCCCTAAAAGTGCTTTGGAAATGTGATGGCAGAAAGCCTGCATCTGTTATTATAAGAGCATACTCCCTGTGGGTTTGCTGAATCACTCTGATACCCACAGGATGTCTGGACTAAAGCTACAGGGGCCTCACAGCCTGTATTACACCAAATGGGAGCATGTGTGTTTGTGTCATAGCTTACTGTCTTGATAACTTACAGTATGTAAATGCTGGCTTTGTGTTTCCTGTAAATAGCCACTAAACAAACATATCTTGATCACTAGCATGATTTTGCAGAGCTGATGGGGCGGTTTGATGATAAAGAAGTCTGTGTTGGTCACTGCACAGTCTGAGGTTTCATCTGTTTTTACCAAGGAAACAGCCCTCGACCCCTCAGCGTCTCACCACAAACATCTGGAAAAATGCTTATTTAATTAGTAATAATGATCATTTAATGTTTATTGACTGGGCTTACTAAAAAAAATGGAATACATGTTATTTTATATTATGATATGAAACAGCTGATTAGGCCTTATGTTGTGATAATGAGTATCTGCTTAAAAATATCCATTAGCTTTGAGACAATCAGGTGTCTTTAGCAGCTGTGAACATCAGTGTAGAATCACAAACCTATGACAAATATATGTATAGAACTATTACATTTAACTAAAATAAGTACAATTATATATTTGCTTATTTAAACAGTATGCATTTTTTAATTTTAAGACAAACTATGAAAAATCAATTAGAGCCTTCAAGTCCTGGGGTGTTTTCACATCTGCTGTATTTAGTCCATTTATACTGAACCCTGCTTTGTTTTCCCATTTGGTGCAGTTTGTTTGTGCAGGTGTGAACACAGTAATCACAATCAGACCGTTTGGAGGAGGTGGTTCCAAAACTTCATTTATGGTGTACGTTACAAACGTCCCACAGCTATGTATGCTTTGTATTCTCAATGCGGGAAGGCATTATAGAGGTCTGCACAGGATAGCAAGTAGCTGTGAAATGAATCATCTGTGTTATCCAGTAGTCCAAAACCCATCGCCTTCATCCTGAGTTTAGACACAACTGAACCCACTGAACATTCTCAAGTGTTTTATATGATGCATTTGGTTCACTTGGATTTTTCTCTGTGTGAAAATGAACCAAATCGTGGGAAAAGCTACAAGTTTACTCATCAACCAGACTAAACAAAGTATAGGTGTGAAAACACCGTGGGCTACTGAAACATGTAGAAATAAGTCAAAATATGTCAAAACTGAAGCTTGAACATTCTGGGTGGAAAATGAGTATAACAAGATTTAGAGGCTTATATATCTTGGTCCCAGATACCGAGTGTATATTCACAGGTGCTTTAGGGTCCATGCCTCGGCCAATGATGGCATGGTAACGTTGTAGCATAAATGGCATTTTCGGAAATGTTTTCCAAAAGATTTCCTCAACAATTCAAATGAAACAGATCACAATGCAGAGAGTTTCTCAGACTGGATGTGAAAGTCCTGCTCACCAAGTACAGGATGACGTAAAACATTAATGATCTACTGTTAATACTTAATATTTACTGCTGCAAAAGAGCTTGTCATATTCACACAGGGAATATTTAACACTATCAAAAACCTAAAATGTGTGAACATGAATTAACTGTAAAGCTGTGAATTTCTAAGGTTGCAAACAGCCAGCAGAAACAGATCTAATGGGATAATGTGAATGAGCATGCTGGCTAAACACCAGATCAACCTACAATAACGTTAGTACTCAAATCTGTGGCCGGCAAGCTGGTTTGATTTTAGAACCATCTGGAAAACACCTTTGCAGTCCATGGGAATAACATGTGACTCTGAAAATTAGGCGGAACTGCTTGTGTATTTGGCGGTCTTTATTCAGCACAAACATACTTCAGTGTTCTGGACTGAAGTACTTGAAACATTGTCTGGACCAAGTTGGCAGCCTGGTAGTCAGGTTATAAACAAATCTCCAAGTTAGTAAAACTGATTGTCCAAAGTGTTGGTGGAAAATATCCATCACGGTTTTCAGGTGCACTTCCTGTTTCATATCTTTTCTGCTGTGGACAGATTTTAGGTGCCATCCCAGCGGCTTTAATTTCTTTCTCTGAAACCAGCTGAGAGTTTCCTTGGCTGTGTTTGGCATCATTGTCTTGGTGAAACTTCGTTTCATCTTTATCATCCTGGTAGATGGCAGCAGATCTGTCCTTTTTAAATTCACCCTTCCTTTAAATATTTAATTCATTTCAGTTTTGGTGATACAGCGCCAAATCACAACAAGAGTGACCTCAAGGCAATATATGAAGCGTCCCAGTGCTGTACGCTAAAACCAGACTCACACCATTATGTTCCCAACGCCTGCCTGAGGCAACTGAAAACAGCATGTGATGAGGAATAGAAAACGTAATAATCACGGATACCGCTGACAGACAGAGGAAGTAGCTGACATCAAGAAATCCTACAGATACAAAAACAAAACTAAAACTGAACATGAAATAAGAAAACCTTAAACTTAAATTTACATTGTAGTCTATAAGCCAATTTATTGTTAGTCTTCAAATGTTCCATTTTCTGGAAGGCACCATGAAGAAAACATATAAAAAAAACAACTACATTGAATTGAACTGGATCCAGTAACCATGACAATGGCAGACAAAGGATCGGACAGCACCAGTAATTCACAGCTACTGGCTAAAGAAGCTAACTGCACTCCATGAGCAAGTGGCAGCACAAACCAGCTGCTAATGGACAAGATGCACCGGGAAATGCCAACTGAAGGCCAGACTGTCCTGGTCCCAGCATAAGGGCCGGTCCGATCCAACTACCGGCTAATAGCCAACGTAGAAGCTCCAATCAGGCATCTAATGTGAACAGGCACATGATTCAATACATGAGCACAAGTTACCTCCAAGTGCGGGATTTACCAAGGAGATGCTCTGTCCCCACTGCTGTTCTGCACATGCCAGAGAAGCCTGAGCCAGACCGACAATGGTTACCAACTACAGAATGGCACAATAGTTAATCACCTCCCTAAATGCATTACATCAAGCAGTATGTCAGGAGTGAATGAGACATCGACTCACTGGTCCATACCACCAGGATCTACAGCAATGACAGAATGTCACTTGTAGTCAACACCTACGACCTTCTGGCCATCAGATCCAGTGCTGAGATAATAAGATGGCGAAAGGAGAAGATAAAAGCCACTGACATCAAGAAAAGGAAGGTCCTTACCACGTATGGAGAGTTTCACCCCAAATCCAGCACCCTGAGACTGCACGCTAAGTGAAAGATCCATGAGTACGTTAGGAAGTACTGATCATGTGACAGTAACATCAGGAAGAAGCATGAGAAATACCAAGTGCTGAGAGCTGGAGAACACACAGTGGGCATGTGCAAAGCAAGGGTCTAGCTGTTATTGACAGTTGTCTCCAAAACTGTAACATGTATCAGGTGATCAGCCGTGGACATTAACTGTTTATATGGCAAAAACTTCTTTTTTATCAAACATTATTGCGAATAACAGCCATAATCCTCGAGTCCTGTTTAAAATCTTTAATTCAGTGGCTATTCCCTGTTCGGATGTTTCAATGGGTGCCTCCCCGGCCCTCTGCGAAAAATTTCTAAATTATTTTATAGATAAAATCTCATTGTTAAGGGCCACACATTCTTTGGTAGTAAATCAAGCCCCAGCTTCTGAATGTTCAACGGTTTTCCAACAGTTCGAACCTGTGTCATTTTTGACTTTAAAGGAAATAATTAATAATCTGAGAAGCTCAAATTCTTTGCACGACATTATTCCCTCTCGTATCATTAAGGATGCATTGAATACAATCGGGTCTTGTATTTTATTTCTAATGAACTTCTCACTGTCATCTGGCTATGTTCCGACTGTCTTTAAACATGCAGTCGTGCAACCTGTTATCAAGAAAAGTACCCTTGATCGTAACATTCTAGCTAGTTACAGGCCGATTTCTAAACTTCCTTTTATGTCAAAACTCTTAGAGAAAATAGTGCTTTGGCAACTACAGACCTATTTAGAGAGAAACGGTATAAGTGATAAATTTCAGTCTGGATTTAGACCGCGTCACAGCACCGAAACTGCCCTACTAAGAGTCTTTAATGACCTTCTCTTAATTGCTGACTCTGGGCGCTCTGCGGTCTTAGTACTATTGGATTTGACCTCAGCCTTTGATACGGTTGATCATGATATCCTTTTGGCAAGATTGGAACATGTAGTAGGCCTCAAAGGAAAGGTTTTATCTTGGTTTAAATCATATTTTTCTGAGAGGTCGTTCTCCGTCACGATGGGAAAATATTCCTCTTCTTCTGCCCGTTTCCGCTGTGGTGTGCCCCAGGGCTCGGTACTGGGTCCTGTGTTGTTTTCTCTCTATATGTTGCCCTTGAGCTCCATTTTTGAAAAACACAATGTCTCTTTTCACTGTTACGCTGATGATATTCAAATCTACCTTCACCTGACTGGGGATGCTTTATCCTCACCACATCCTCTGTTTGACTGTCTGAGTGATGTCAAGGACTGGTTATCACGTAACTTTCTTACTTTAAATGGAAAGAAGACAGAAATTATTGTTTTTGACCGAAATATGCCTCTGGGACAATTGACTGACACATTTGGGCCTGTTGCTAACTACCTTACTGATACTGCCAGGAATCTTGGAGTTTTCATGGATAGTTCCTTCAAACTTGACAAACAGGTCTCTACTGTGGTAAAAACTAGCTTTCATCAACTACGCCTAATCTCTAAGGCTAAACCCTACATACCACACAAAGATATGGAGAAACTCATTCATGCTTTCATTACGTCAAGACTGGACTATTGTAACTTACTCTACTTGGGTCTACAATCTTCTCTTCTGCAGAGTCTGCAGCTGGTCCAGAATGCTGCAGCACGTCTCTTGACCGGCACTAGAAAGTTTGACTCTATCACCCCTGTTCTGAAAAATTTACACTGGCTTCCTATCAAATATCGAATTGATTTTAATATTCTATTGTTTACTTATAAAATTTTAAACAATATGGCACCTGACTACTTAGCTGATCTCCTCTGTCTGTACAGCCCTCAGAGAGCACTAAGATCATTGGGCCAACTGCTCTTGGTGCAACCTAGGTCTCGGCTGAAGACCAGAGGAGACCGTGCCTTTGCCGTTGCTGCACCCAGGCTATGGAATACTCTCCCTCTTCATATTCGCGCGTCAGATTCCATTCAGTCTTTTAAATCATGTTTAAAAACGTATTTGTTTGATCTGGCATTTAAGGCGAATTAGGGTAATTTACATCTGGCTCTGTATTTAGATTATGTAATTATCTTATATTTTATATATTTGTAATTTATATTTTATTGTGATTTTATTTGTACTGCGATTTTACTGGAAAGCACTTTCGTGTACTTCGGTCTTAAAAATGTGCTATATAAATAAATTTTGATTGATTGATTGATTGATTGATTGATTGATTGATAGATTGATATATAACCAGGAAGGGAAACAATTAAGGTGTCCATCGTAGGCAGACCTTCATTCAGAAGACGAGAGTTTACAGTTTTTGACACGCCAAATATTCCAAAGCCTTGTGTTATAGTTTCCGTGTAATAAATATACATTTTAGTATCCCTTCATGGTTTTTCTTACTTTGCCGTCATGTGTAAGGGGTGCTTGTTTTTTTAATGTAGTCATCTGTTGATTTTTGTTTTTTGTCTCTCTTGAAAACGAGATTTTCATCTCCACGAGCTTGTTTAAATAAAGGAGTTAATGATAATAATAATAATAATAATAATAATAATAGTGATCGTCTTTGGGGTACACTGCTATCGTCACTTTTGTGTCAGCTTGTCTAACTGATGCCAAAGTTCATTCAGTTCTAACTTTTTACCCAATTGGCTGTTCTTGCTGAAAACCTTGTGTAACATATACAAAGTGTATTATTTGTCCTGAAACATAACAATGACTTGATTTCATTCACAAATATAGAAACACAAGCAGTCATCAAGTTGTGTTTATGTGATAATGATGTAAACTTCCTCTGATCGTTGCTAAACAGACCTTTACAAGCTTATTTCAAGCGGCACAATGTATATTTACTTTGCCTGTAGCTCAATATCATTACATAACAATGTAGCATATTTTCCTGAAAGAACAACAAATAAAAGAAGCAAGGTGTAATGACTCGGTGGTCCCTGCTTTTTGGACTTTTGAACTCTATTCAGTTTGTTCAGTTGAACGACTGTTGAATTTGAATTACTTTGTCAGGCATAACATTATGACCACCTACTACCAGAACAGCTGTACAGTCCTGTAAGGTGCAAAGTGGGGCCTCAGTGGATCAGGCTTGTGTCTCACACATCCTACTGATGCTCAATGTGATCGAGATCTGGAAAGTTTCAAGGGCAACACCTCAAACTCATCGCTGTGCTTGTCGAAACAATCCTTGGCCAGTTTTGCTTTGTGGTGGAGCACATTATCAACGGCCATCAGGTAAAACCATTGTTATTCAAGGGTGTACATGGTCTGCAACAAATATCAGGTAGATGATACGTATCAAACTAACATCAATAGTAATGGCAGGACCCAAGGGTTCCCAGCAGAACGTAGCCCAAAACATCACATTGCCTCGGTCCCACTGTGCATCCTTTTGCACTTTTGACTCAAAGCACTTTCCTCATTCACCCATTCATCACAATCTGGCCTTTCAAACTCACTCAGATCCTTAGGCCTGCCCATTTCTCTGCTTCTCTATTATATTACCTTCAACAGGTGCCACAATGAAGAGTTAATGAGTGTTATTATTTCACCTGTAAGTGATCACAATGTTCCCAAAAGTCAGGAGAAAGCTTTATGTTCAGAATAAAAGCCTTTTATTAATAATTAAAAGTTGCCAATACTACTAATAAGGACAACAAAAATCCCCAATCAACTTTTACATAAATAAATGATAATATAATATACACTTGAGGAAAAACACTAATGGATAAATAATAAGTTCCTAATCCCACAGATGAACTCCAACTAAACTGTTCTGGACTGCAGCAAGCCACAGCACTGGGACACCAGCTCTGGACCAGCTTTAGTTTCTGGTTGGTGCTCTGACTGTCTCACAGTTTCAAAATAAGAAAGAAGGGACTGTTCTACGACTGTTCTAACAGCTCTCAATCACACAGACATCCATACAGCTATTACATGTATGTATGCCTAAAGGTTTTCTAAGTCCCACAACCTCACACGCCAATGGAACACTGGGGGTAACTTAGGTTTCACCATCTCGCCCAACGATACTCTGGTATCTGGACAGGAGACTAAGGAATCAACCTTCCGCTTAGTAGACAACCCGCTCTACCACCTGAGCCACAGCTCTCCCAGGTATGATCTATGTATAGGAAACACTAAATTTACTGCAAAACTAATTACAGAGTACAACAAAAAAGACAGAATCCAACACTTGTGACATGCCAATGCTTTATCATTATCGCGTTGGATTCTGTAACTTCTACTCTTCATTGTCTAAAAGGAGCCTCTCAAGGAGGCGGCACGTATCGTATATAGTTTTATTTATCAAGCAACTCAGACTGCCGATCACACTAATGATGCAGAAGTCTCAAAAACGGACAAAAGCGCAGGTATCAAATATGACACATTAGGTGTTAAAGACAGAAAAATGAACCTGAAATAGAAAGATAAGTGAGGATAGTCTGTTTGTGGGCTTGTCATTATCTAAACTGTGCTCTGACACGCTGATGAGGTCATTATTTGTCTCAGCTGTAAACAGTACGGTAAACAGAATTCCTTCTCCGTTTTGTTGTTTTTATCCTTGATCGTTATTAATAGACACTCTGATGTTCAAATATGCACATTTTCCTTGATCATTTTCCCCTGGAGAGTAAACCAGACTCTCACTGAACATTCAGACTCTGGATAAAAGGCTTATTTAGCCATTAGCAATGTGTCTGACGATATCTGCTGGCCTTCATTGGCTCCTTGTGAAATGCAGAATCTAATTTTAAGTCCTTCTTTTCACATATGAGGTCTTGAATAATCATGCCTAGCTATCCTAAACACCTTTATAGTGCACCCCAATGAAGCACTTTGCTCTCAGTCTGCTGGCTTACTTCTGACCCACCCTTGGTTATGTTAAAATCAGCTTGTTTTGCTGAGGCCTTCCCATGATGGAGTAATTCTCCTCTCACCGCTCTTCACTCACCATGTGTTTGGTTTCTGTAGGTATTACATACATTTCAGTAACTGTGTTTAATACTTCTCCTGTGCGTCATATTTCATTATTACACATCACCTAATTTATGGACATCTATGGTTTAATGTTTTGCATGTGTGGACTGGATGGGTTGTTACCAACACCTGATGAGAACTTCAGGTTAACTTTAGAAATATATTTACGTGTGCAATACTAATTTTAAACACTGTACTCGGATTATCATTATCATCATATTTATTTATAAGGCACTTATACATAAGTTAACTTATACATAAGATATAAATAAAAGCCAAATTAAAGAAAAAAGTAAAATAATTAATTAGTTCTTTTTCTTGTAATTAAATTACTTATTAACTAAGTCTCACTGAGGCCAAAAGCCAAAGAATAAAAATGTGCTTCAAGACATGTTTTAAAAGTGGACAGTGAAGGGGCCTCTCTAACATGCAAGGGCGAGTTATTCCATTATTTAGGAGCCACGATAGAAAAGGCCCGCCCCCTCTGAACTTCCTCCTGGATCTTCGTACTTCCAGGAGCATGACGAAGAGATGTAGGGATGAGGAAGCTCAGATAGGTACAGTGGGGCAAGATTGTGAAAGTATTTAAGAACAATCATAAGATTTTTAAAATGAACTCTAAAAGACACAGGCAGCCAGTGAGGCCAGCACAGGTTGTATGCTCTCTTTTACAGGTTCCTGTTTGCAGTCGTGCAGCTGCAGACGTGAGAGCAACTGACTGAGCCCCACATAAAGTGAGTTACAGTCGTCCAGACAAGAAGAAATAAAAGCATGGATCACTGTTTCAAAGTGCTGCCTCAAAAGAAAAGATTTCACTGCTGACAGTCAGCTTAAATGATAAAAACTGGACTTCACTGCTGCTCTAATTTGGCTGTCCAATTTAAAATCACCGTTTAAAATAAACTTCCAGGAGTCCCAAGGTTCTGCAGAGGAGGACTCAGAGGGACCACTGGGTCCAAACACCAGCACCTCTGTTGGCTTTGAGCTTTTTAAATGTTAATGAAAATAAAACCAAGCTTTAATGTCATCTAGACATGTCAAGAGAGGTTTTATGGAGATCCATCCTAAATACATTTGGCAGCCATCAGTGTAACAATGAAAAGAGATCTGATGCCATCTAAGGATGGAACCCAGAGGCAATACATGCAGTAAAAAGAGCAGTGGGCCTAAAATTGAGCCCTTTGGGATTAAAGAATATGTTTTTGTTTGTTTTCATCTAGGTCTCCGAGTTCTGCCTCTCAGTTGGCCCTGAAAATAATCAAATCATGGCAGCCATTTGGATGTAGTGGATATGTGGTTGGTGCTGAGTGGCAGGCACCGGGTGGACACTGGGGGGGGGCTTTGTAGAGCAAGGCAATTCAGCACAAGGCAATTCAGCACAAGGCAATTCAGCACAAGGCAATTCAAGGTGCTTTACATGATTAAAATAAAACACATAAAATGGACATAAATCACTTTAAAAGGTAAAAATACAAGAAAAACATTTAGAAGAAAGCATTTACGATAAAACAATAATCAAGACAATAACTTATATGAAAAATCAAAAACAAACAGGTAGAGAGCCATAATAGGATCAGTTACTCATAAGCAAGTCTAAATAAGTAGGTTTTAATTTTAGACTTAAAAGAGTTCAGTGTCTCTGCAGCTTTGCATTCTCCTGATAGTGCGTTCCAGATGTGAGGAGCATAGAAACTAAAAGCTGCTTCTCCATGTTTAGTTCTGGTTCTGGGGACGGTCAGTAAACGAGAGCTGGAGGGGCTAACTGATCTGGATGGTTTGTACCATGACAGCAGATCTCTAATGTACTCTGGTGCTAACCCATTCAAGGATTTATACACCAATAAAAGCACTTTAAAGTCTATTCTCTGAGCTACAGGGAGCCAGTGTAATGACTTTAGAACTGGAGTTATGTGCTCTATTTTCTTGGTTCTAGTGAGAACACGAGCACCAGCGTGCTGGATCAGCTGATATATTCACATATATATGTGAATATATCACAAAATCCATGCAGCAAAATAGACAGGGTGACTTCCAGCGAGCTGGTGGCAGCTATACATGGATTCAAAGCTCACTAACTATAGTTTAGTCCATATGTTTTTGTAGTGATGCTTCTCCAGACCACCACACTGGACTTTAAGTCAAACAATCAAGATGTGTTTAGCTTTCCTTCAAGGGATTGAACAATACTAATGCAAGAACTGTAAGGAAAGTGCAGCCATTTTTACAGATAATCGTGCTAAAAACCCACATGATTAAACAAAGATGCTGGAATAAATGCATAAATGGGGCAATTTCAGAATAACCTGAACCTGAAGGTGCTTTTTTTCTAAACACTTTTCTGCCACAGTTGTGGCTGAATTAGTCGGTTTTCCTGATAAACAGTCACAGCAGCTGGTGTGTCTGCTCTGACTAACAAATAAACTGACAACATGAAGGCTCTCAGAACCAGAATGACACCCTGTCCAACTTATAACTAGACTGTTTCAGGTATGGGATTTTTACCACAACCATTTCCATGTGAAAGTGCTTCAATGATGCCACATAGGTTTGCATGATGTAACATAGAAAGTTCCTGGCTGCCCGCTGAGCTCCAAATACACTTCACCGTTCACCTTCAACCCTGTTTTTAGATGCTTTAGGCTGAAGAACACAAGACCAAAGTTCCAGATGGACAACAAGTTGTACCACAGTAAAACACACCAGACCTTACTGTTTACTCAAAACAAGGCAATAGTTCAGATCCACACTCTCAGGAAATAAAGTAGCTAATGTACTTTCAGGCAAGATAATCACTCTCTAAAGTACTACCCTTGTACCCTCGACAGTGGGCAGTTATTTAAGCCTTTGTACAAATAACTGTCTCCTCTTATAGAGCTATACTAGTAATTTAAGGTGATGCTTGCAGGTGCCCTTCGATACACTGGTGACCTGTCCAGGTTGTATCCCAGCTGGGAAACTCTGCAGCTCCTCGTTTTACTTACAGCTAGTTATCAGCATTACGTCCATGAAGCTGAATAACAAAAGCTTCTCTTAATAACTAATGAAAGCACATGTTATAGCGTCATATTCTGGATGTCCACTGTCAACGCAGAATAAAAGTATCAATAACAGCAATATCAAAACAACAACTATGAAGCTACAGTAAGCTGCAGTTTCTTATGTTGAATAACGGTGACAAATGAAATCAAGTCCATCAGAAAGTAAGCAACCGGTGGATAAGTGAATAACTGAGGAACGTACCTGGGGGACACAGGCAGCTGTGGGAAACTTCTCTCACATCCCGCGTCTTTGGTAGTCGCGCTGCAAGCTTCTGTGTGAGACAAAGAACAGAGGAATGTTAAACTGAAGGTTACTGTTGTTCACTCAACTGAACATCTCACTGAAACTACTGCAGTTCTCAGTGACAGCCATTCTTATGAAGTCTGAAGATGAGATAAAAAAAGCCTCTACAAAAACAAAAGTCATCAGCTGTCTACAACAACTTGAGGGTGGGGGCGCTATTGACTGCCCCACAGACCACCACCTTATGCTATAGCGAAGATCTAAACACAAGTCGACCTATTGTTAGCAGGATTAACTCAGCCACCTGCAACATTTCCAAGCACATCACCAACATCCTAAATCCCCTCATGGAGAGCACACCCCATCACATCAAACACTCGACTGACGCTCTGCAAACTTGAGCTGAATCCAGATGGTGTCCTTCCATAGTGATGTGGTCTCATCACTTATATACCTGAAGCAGTGGAGACCATCAGATAACTGACAGTTCCCTAGAAAACAGACCCAGCTGTACCCCCAGTCAGATTTGTTACAGCACTGCCTCACCACCACACTTTTGTAACCCATTGTAGCCAACTTTTACATGGAGGAAGTGGAAAGTGACACCCTTGGCTCCTTCAAGCAGACAGCACCTAACCACTGGGAAAGATGTTCTGTTTTCAAAAATAAAAACCCAATAAGTAAAATCCTTCACTGCTCCCATCAACTCTTGACATATAAAGTTCACCAGGGAAGACACAAAGATGTACAGTTTGTGTGCACTGAGGACGACTGAAGTTTACCAGAAGCCCACACACACAGAACACTACCTAATATTTGAGTCCCCCCACCCTGTGGAACACAAACTTGGGGTAATCAGGACCCTGCAACGTCAGGCAGAAAACATTTCTGCTAAACCATACGGAAAAGAAAAGACAAACATGTAAAGACAACTCGTAAAACTCACAACTTCAACAAATCAGCAAAGATGCACAGGGAAGAAAGTCAGACAACATGTTCCTTATGTAGCAGGTTTATCAGGAGACATCCCAGTGCACCCAGCTACACCCTCAGACAAAATCCCACACACAATCTGAAGCACCCTGCAAGTGTACCTAAGAAAGTGGCGCAGTGTGCTTTTACATTACTGTGGTGTCATTCCACAGAGCATACAGTTCTACCATGCTTGATCCTTAAAAGCATCCATGCTCTACTTGAATTCACAACCTTACCTGGAATATTTTAGGAACTGTCCAAAATTTTTAAAATCTGAATAGAAGCATTCATCGCACAAAAGAGCCGCTCGAACAGCATCTCTACGACAAACGGTGTGAGACTAGTTAGTAAGTTAAAATTAAAAATCGTACAGGAAATAGTTTAGCAGTATATTTTCCAAGCTCCTTAGCAGTGACAACCGACAAGTTGTGTGGCATTTCCCCGTCACTCTACAACAGACATAACGAAGGTTAACCAGCTGGTTAGCTGCACAGAGATAACCCCAGGTCATTAAAATTTAGCAACCAAGCAAACAGCTCCAAGAACGTCTGTGAAACATCTTGCAAGCTGAGATATACTAACTTCATCTTATTGAAAGGTTGCATGAAAATACCAGGTGCACAGTTAATAGTGGTCCTTTGAGTTTACATGAATGCATTATGCTGAACTGTTGCAGAACAGCTGTGGTGTTCTTATCAAGTGCACCAGACGTTCATCTGAATTTAAGCTAATCGTGCTGAGTGGATTCACCCACTCGGTTTGGAAATTCACCACAATAGCTCCCGATAGCTCAGCTCAGTTCAACATCTGCTCACAAGAGACTTTGTGTGAGTTATTTCAAAGAATCTGTAGGGTCATTCATCTCAAATCATCAAATTTCAGAACATTTTTCTGATCAACTACCTCTGATTTCTCTGAAAAATGTAACAATGCAGCATTTTCATACATAAGAGACTTTATTTGAAGCATTTCTTCCACTGGTCATCACCAAACCTCACCAAAGTCAGCTGTGGCAACTCCAGCTTTAGGGTTGGGATGAGTTAAGGATAGGGGGTTGGCTCTGACTATCAATCACGCCGTGTGGACACAGCAACCGGCTTTGCATGAATACTGACGTGACATGAGCTACTGGTCCCTTTTTCATGTCATGTCTTGCTCGTTTTGCTATCGTGTGTACAAAAAGAATTCACATCAATAGGTAGGTAGGTAGCATCACAAAACCTTTATCATAAAAATGAAAGTTTTGTGACTGTTGTGAAAATCAGACTTTATTGAATAGCTTTGATTTTTTTAAATGCTTATATCATTTGACACTGAACAAAATACACAACCATCCGAGTACATTCTCGACATCACAGCTTTGGGTCTCGCTGGTGTTGGTTACTGGCAGACGAATGCCAGGAAGGCATTTAGATGCCTGCAACAGGTGTTGAAGGGGATGTTATGAAGATACTGTGATTCTGACCACTGCTTCAGTAGTGCCTGTTAGTTTGGTGTCCACTTTAGTTATCGTGTAAACGGGCAAATGTGTCACATGAGCATAACTAAGGTTGTTATATAAGGGTGAAAACTTTCAGCGTGCTGAAGTTCAAAACTGCTTATAACGACTCCTCATTGTTAGACGGAGCCTGAGTCCAATTTACGGCAGTTTCACTGTTCAATGATCTAATAAGTGCTTTGTTTCAAACTTTAAGAAGCATAATGGCTGGAGAGCAGCCCAATGTCAGTAAACTGCGTCCTGCAGGCATTCTGTGAGTGCTTTATTCCTTAAGTAGAGGGTTACATGTGAAACTGAGAGATCACACTGCCATGAAATAACCAAACTTTAGCGCTCATGTCCTTCAAAACTATCATGTGGAAGCAATTGTAGGACTGCACTCAAAATTCTCTTAGCCCACTTCATATTATTCATGAATCCTTTCAGGAATTTATTCGGTTGATATTGGCAGACCCCACTCACAACTGGAGAAATCTTTAGCGGCTTTAAGGGAGCCAGGCAGCCTGCAACAATACTTAAAGACACAGCTTCTAGGCTACATAATGGGAATAATAGAGAGTGAAGAATCAGTTCGTCTGCAGCAATCAGCTCTGCCCATGTCAAAGGTCACAGAAACAGGAGTCTGTCAGACGCACTGCCTTTAAAATTCCTGACATTAATATTCTCCTACACTCGAATGCATCTCCATTCATCCTAACACGTATCTGCACAGTCTGCTTTTGTAGTCTTGCCTCTGCACACTACCAACAATCGCAGTGAGAGTGAAGTGCACGCTCTCAACTTTAATTCAACTAGTTTAACAAAACTGTTGCATTTAGAGTTTAGTAATTACAGCCAGAGTGTTCTCATTTCCTTTGCAGGCTTTTAACCCCTGCAGGACTTAACACGAAGCTTATTTTGACTCTGCCAGGGTATCTTTGGATCGGCCTTTCACTCCAACAACAGGAGGTGGTGCTGCTCTACTCACTGCCACAGCTGTGTTTCTGACATCGTCTATAGTTTTAGGATTACTCATTATTATTATTATTATTATTATTATTATTATTATTATTATTATTATTAATAATAATAATAATAATAATAATAATAATGATGTATACTTTATTGATCCCCGTGGGGAAATTCCTCTCACTCAGTGAAGCAGTGGGCAGCCATTGGGCGCCCGGGGAGCGGTGTGTAGGGACGGTACCTTGCTCAGGGGTACCTCAGGGTAGCTATTCAGGGAAATCGAACCCCCGACCTTCCGATCATGGGGCCACCACTCATTATAGCATTATTGCTACTGCTTAATAATAATACTGCGTATTATATCACTTTTGTGATTCATTTTAATACTCTGGTTCAAAGGTTTTGTGCTGTGAAAGCGACAGTCTAACAGATATATGTTGCTCAAATATGTGTCCAACCCTGATTTTAACACATGTACAGGACTCATTGACGGACTGTTATGAAAACAATCATTTTCTTTGTCATAAACTAAACTTTATGACAAAGTTCAAATGAGGGATTTTTGCTTGTCTCGTTTCAAAGCTTGTTGCTCAGCTGCAGCGTTTCATTTGCACTGAAACTGTCAGCCAACGGTGTTTACATGGGCACATAAACATATTAATAGCGACGGTTGTCAAAAATAATGATTAGTACTAAAAAATATTAATACATTTTGTATGAATGATTTTGTATGAATATTGTGCTGAATGATGGAGTATAAGATAGACTTGAGATAGACTGGCCGACCTACACATTAACCCCACAGCGGTCGTTTGGCCGTGGACATCCATCACAGATGCATTTATGAAAGTCTGCATCTACTGAGTCAGCAGAGGGTAGGCAGAATTTATGTACACTCAACAAAAATATAAACGCAACACCTTTGTTACTGCTCCCATTCCCCATGGGATGGACGTAGAGACCTAAAATTCATTCCAGATACACAATATAACCATCCCTCCCAAACAGTGGTCACAAATCAGTCCAAATGTGTGGTAGTGGGCACATCTGCTATATTGAGATAATCCATCCCACCTCACAGGTGTGCCACATCAGGATGCTGATCTGACATCATGAGTAGTGCACAGGTGTACCTCAGACTGCCCACAACAAAAGGCCACCCTGGAATGTGCAGTTTTGTCTCACAGCAAAATGCCACAGATGCCACAAGCAATGAGGGAGCGTGCAATTGGCATGCTGACAGCAGGAATGTCAACCAGATCTGTCGCCCGTGCATTGAATGTTCATTTCTCAACCATAAGCCGTCTCCACAGGCGTTTCAGAGAATATGGCAGCACATCCAACCGGCCTCACAACCGCAGACCTCGTGTAACCACACCAGCCCAGGACCTCCACATCCAGCAGGTTCACCTCCAAGATCGTCTGAGACCAGCCACCCAGACAGCTGCTGGAACAATTGGTTTGCACAACCAAACAATTTATGCACAAACTGTCAGAAACCGTCTCAGGGACGCTCAACTGCATGCCCGTCGTCCTCATCGGGGTCTTGACCTGACTCCAGCTTGTCGCCGTAACAGACTTGTGTGGGCAAATGCTCACATTCGATGGCGTCTGGCACGTTGGAGAGGTGTGCGCTTCACGGATGAATCATGGTTCACATTGTTCAGGGCAGATGGCAGCTGAGAATGTCCCAGTTCTTGCATGGCCAGCATACTCACCGGACATGTCACCCATTGAGCATGTTCGGGATGTGCTTGACCGGCGTATACGACAGCGTGTACCAGTTCCCACGAATACCCAACAACCTCGCACAGCCATTGAAGTGGAGTGGACCAACGTTCCACAGGCCACAATTGACAGACTCCATGCGACGATGTGTTGCACTGCATGAGGCAAATGGTGGTCACACCAGATACTGACCGGTTCTGGGTCCCCAGACCCCCAATAGCGCAAAAAACTGCACATTCCAGGGTGGCCTTTTGTTGTGGGCAGTCTGAGGTACACCTGTGCACTACTCATGATGTCAGATCAGCATCCTGATGTGGCACACCTGTGAGGTGGGATGGATTATCTCAATATAGCAGATGTGCCCACTACCACACATTTGGACTGATTTGTGACCACTGTTTGGGAGGGATGGTTATATTGTGTATCTGGAATGAATTTTAGGTCTCTACGTCCATCCCATGGGGAATGGGAGCAGTAACAAAGGTGTTGCGTTTATATTTTTGTTGAGTGTATTAGGCACCTCATTACTCTGCAACTCTCTGAGGTGTGCCACTCTGTGATTCCTAAACGCTTCCATTTTGTGATGATACCTCTTATCTTTGTTTGTGGGAGAGCAGACTGATTTACGGCATCATATTACAGGACTGACCCATTCTTCCAGATGTTTGTAAAGGTACACTGGATGGCTGGGGGCTTCGTTTTATGCACTTCTGACAAAGGAAGTAAAAACACCTGATTTCAAAGATCAATAGGTGCGGTGCAAACTTCTGTCATCTTGACTGGTAGATTATATAAACTGTAGGAGCTCTGCAGTTTTAAAACTAAAAGGTGGAGAGTAGCAGGCATAGTGTTTGGGAGCAACAACATAGTGCATCCTGTACAGTGCAGCTGGGAGTGCTCGCACCAAACAGCCACTCTATAAATGCATGGCACAACACACAAGAGTATATTTGCACCTAAAGGTTAAAGGTTACTCTTTGGAAGATGTCACATTTTTTGTTGCTTCTCCCCAAGACAAGAACTAACAGACTTAAAAACTCCTTTGTCCCACACGCCATCAAACTGTTTAACTCCTCTCTGGAGGGGAGAGGGAGGGGAAACAGGAGGACAAAGGAGGGGGGAACAACTAAGCTGTAGTGCCTCTTCACCTCACTGTGCAATACCTTTTGTGCAATACTTTTGTAAATAGTCAACAGTGCAATAGACCTCAATACTCGAAATGTGCAATTCATTCACTTGTATTTTTATTTTTTATTCCTATTTATTCTATTTATCCCCTTCGTATATTTTATTTATATTGTCTCTGTATTTATATGTGTGTGTGTGTGTGTGTGTGTGTGTGTGTGTGTGTGTGTGTGTGTGTGTGTGTGTGTGTGTGTGTATATATATATATATATATAATATTCTGTAACTCTGTAACTTCTGTCGGTGCTGTGCTTTTTGGAAATCGAATTTCCCAGAGGAACCCACCCGAGGGATTAATAAAGTTCTATCTAATCTAATCTAATCTAATTTTGGTTTGGAAGAGGAGTAAAAGAGGCCGTCTCTGTAAACAGGCCGGTTCGGGTTTTACACTCAAAGAGCTTTTTACAATTCCTACAAGCACTTCTGTCTACATCAGTCCTCTCTGTCTGACATTCACACATTCATACTCTTATGGATGCATCTCATGAGCAACATGGGCTTCGCGTCTTGCCCAAGGATACATGGCGGCTAGAGCAGCCAAACCACGAACCTTCTGATTAGTACTTGACCTGTTCTGCCTCCTGAGCTCGACGTATTCAGTAGCGAGGACATTTTATGACTGGACCTGTTGCAAGGTAACATCCAATCACAGTAGCACGCTGGGATTCTTCGAGTCTGTACGCTGACAAGCCTGATTTTACACATCTGTGGCCAGGAGACTGATCGGAACACCTGAATTCAATTATTTAGATGGGCGAGTAAATAATTATGGCAATATAGAGTATTGCAATAGTATATGTAGTGTTAACGTCAAGGTAAAAAGATGCAACTTCCTCCCCAGGACTGCAAACAAACTATACCTGGAACATTATGCAGTAAACTAGTTGATTGTGCTGCACTCCAGATTTTACTGGAATAACAATAAGGACTCCTGGCCATATTTTCCACGACAGAGGAAATCGGTCATCACTGAAGGAAACAGGGTGGCTGATTCTGGACAGCGCTGGGAGAAAATCCCACAGATTTCTCTGCCATCCTCTTTCTGTATAGAAAGGCACATCTGTGCTCATGTCCCATTAATAATGACAGTTTATACTCACAGTGCTAAACAAAGAGACAAGCTACATCACCCTGGGCCTGTCTGGAAACAGATCCTCCCCACTGGGCCCCCCTGGAGGCACAGGCACTGAAACTGGACCTTTGAATGGCCCCAACTGGCCGTAAAACTTCACTTTGTCTTTTTATTATTGTTTGTTTTGTTTTCACTCATATGTTAGTAGGCCCTACACCTCAAACTGTCACTGCAAAGAAATAAACTACTTTTAGATTTATACCATTTAATAACGTTATCATTTGCTCAGAGGAAATAAACGTTTGCATTTATACAAAGTTTCTATCAAAGTAGCCATAAACCCAAGTAAAATCACTGGCTTTCTATGTCATTTTGTAATCCCAAGATTTCTTTTCAAAAGTACCGTGGCTCCAGAATTTGACACCCTCCCTGGGCTATATTTGGACTAAGACTGACATCCATCTTTAGCAAGAAAAGCACACAGCCTAAATTCCAGCTATTGTTGTGCTAACTGATGACCATCACTGACAGACATGATTAATATAAAATACTGTCTGAGTAGCTGGTGGTCTACGGGACACTTGTACATGTAGTCTGCCTCCTTTGACTGAGGTATAAGGGTTTAGGTGAATGACTGACTTCAGGTTTGAGACTGCAAGCAAGCTCTGCACTAACCACCACGTGCTCATTTTTCCTCCTGTTAAATGCATTATGCTGGCCCTAGTGAAAGGGGTCGAGGAGTGAGTGTGTGTATGTGTGTGTGTGTGTGTGGGGGGGGGGGGGGGGTGTTAAAAGCCGGGCTACAGCAAACAGAGGAAGGGAAAGTCGGCTCCCTGTGGATCTTTAAACACCGTGCAGGCTGTTAGGTGCTTGTTGGTGTAGCTGTGATCAATTGGAGGGCAGCGCTGAGGGCAACTTTAGAAGCAACAGATGTGAACAGCCACCGAGAGCCCTTCACACTGTTATCTCAGAGAAGATAAACGCATGTAACACCTGTGCAACTTCTTAATGTTGTACTTTGGAGATGCCACAGTGCTTTGTTTAAGAGCAATGGAGCATCTCTTTGAATAAGAGCGCTGGAAATACATATATCTATACTTAAATGAGAGATTCACTGATGCTTTATCATGACAGTCTCTACTATTACCTCTGTGATCTCTGCATCCAGAAAACACCAATACACTTATATCACCAGCTGTAGAGAGAATCGTCTAAAATTATTTTCCAAAAGAAATTAATTGTGTGTGGTGGGGGGCAGCGCAAAAACATTTCTGTTTATCATTAAAAAAAAAAAATCTTTTCATCATTTTAAGCGACTCTTACTTCTTCCAGGATCTGGTCGAGACGACCCAGGATGACGGGCTCCACCTGTTCCACGGACAGCATCCACGCAGAAAGCCGCTGCTGTTCCAGACTTACTATCCTGGACTGCAGCTCCGACGTCCGCACAAACACTACGATCCAAACTCCAACAGACAGCACGGACACCGCGATGCAAAACGTCACGCAAGACAAATCTCTCCACAGCGGCTGCTTCAAGCCAACGCGCCTCTTTTCACCTGGTTTACCAGCGACTCCCCACTTCTTTTCCTGTTCCATTTCAGACATGTGAGTGTGGCTCTATGCACCCAACAATCCCCAAGCTCATCAGGTGTACAGTTGCGCAGAAAGAATCCTGGCGATCTGTAACTTTGCAGGAGGCTGTTTATACTGAGTAAACTCTGCCGTTCTTTACCAATCTGGCTGCACTCATATGAGTAATTACATAAACCTTCAAAACCGAAACATTCCGTGTCCGAGTCTTCCGCTGTCTTACTCCTTTGTGTTCGGCTCCGTTTGTCCCATTCGCTACTTCAGAGCGATCCCACTATGTGCTACAGGACAGTCCCTGTAACCCGAACCAGTCTCCCGCTCCTCTGTACAACTCTGGAAGTCGCCGGCTCTTTGCTCACACTGCATGCTCCTCCTCTGAGAGGTTTTAGGTTAAATGGCGGGGCGGGATTCGCCAGTGTTGCTACCCCCTTTGATCCGTGTACTTGGACAGGGGTATTTTTAGGTGCGCAAAGCCAGGACGCAAAGTCACACAGCGGGTATACTGAGTGCCCGCTGACTGCTGCTCAAAACAACGCACCACAATGATCTCGTTTAGAGGATCTGCTAGCTTCTGTGAACTTGTTCTGTGCAGATTCAAGTTCGCCACGCCAGGATAGATTATATAGCAACACGCTAGAGTAGTTTGGAGTGATTTACAGTTCACAATAAGCTCCATGGTGCCCGCTCAGTCGCCTGTGAACTATGAGAAAAACAGAAACTCTGTTTTAAACCTGTGGTTCTCAAACTGTTTTCTGACACAGTCCACATAAGAGTAGTTCAAGCTGCACAACCCACAACTTTAAATAACAACAGAATCCAAGTTTACACCAAACATGAGCCAGGACAATATCATCTATGAACTTTTATTTCTTTCTTTTCCCTCAAAGAGCAACATCATTTCTGTTTGGGGTTTTTTAAGTGGAGAGTTTCTGCTTTAATTCAAGAGGTTAAACAAACCATTAAGCCTTTAGGAGTAACCACCATTTTTATAGAAAGTCCACAATTTTCAGAGGCTCAACAGTAATTGGACAATTGACTGACAAGCAGTGCCATGTGGGAACTCTCCCCTCAGTGTTTCGTGATAAATGACACAGACTTGGGGAGAAAAAGGTGTTTGTGCTAGAATAATAAAAGGTCCAAAGAGTAAAGGAGGCCATCATTAGGTTATACTGTTTCTCTTTATATCCATATTCAAAGGCTTTGTCTGTTCCAGTATCTGTGTTTTGTCTTGTTTCACTTTATGTTGAGTTATGTGAATTTCTCAGTGTTAAGCAATTATTCTAGATAGTGATGATTTGTTGGTTTTCACATGTGTTTAGTGTTTGGGCCTTCTTGGTTTTACTTATTGTGGTTCTGCTTTTTGGGCGGACCAAAATGCAGAGATGGAACATGAACTCAAACAGCTTTATTGCTGAAAGCTACAAACTGAAAGTACTGGCCAATAAACCCCTGGTGTGGAAACTAAGCCACAGAACATGAAGCACACAGCACAGGGGGAAACATGGCAGGAAGACTGATGACGTGACAACAGAGACAAACTGAAGACTTAAATACACGGGATAACGAGAGGATGGGCAGCAGGTGGAAACACCAGGAACAAATCTGACTAATGGGATAGAAGCAAAACTGAATGTCACACATGAGACGAGGTAGCTTCAAAATAAAGCAGGAAGTGACACACACTGTGAGACCCAGGCAAAGACACACACAAGAGAAGGACACAGAGAACAAAGAGACAAGGGGAAACTAAAACACAGAATAAACCCAAGAATGAAAAACGAAGCTTAAACATAAACCATAATACAAAATGACACCAAATACAAGAAACCATGACATTGACTGTATTCTATCCCTTGTTTAAGTTATCGTGGTTCCTCTGTGTTTCCCGTGGTTTGTCAGGTTGTCATCTTTGATTCCACATTTAGTTACTTTCTACTGTATTCTATCAGTCATTTGTCTCGTGGGAGCTGTGTTTACTTTTGCTTCCTTTGTCCTGTTTCCACCACAAGTTTCAGTTGTGTTCCCACCTGTTTCTATTCCCATGTTATCTCATGAACCTCTAGTTTTTTGGTCCACTTCTGGGTCTTGAGTTCTGCATTTGGGTCTGAAACCTGCTTGTAACACAGAGCTACATGATGACCATCATCATCAGACATCAGCCTGCTGGAGCAGTTTCTGCACTGTGAGAATGTGAGACTCCAAAAGACTCTTTCTGACATGTGCCCAGAGAATCCCAGACTATTGGAGGTGCTGCACACATGGCTAAGGGACCTAGTCATTGTCACCATCCGTCCTCTCACGGCTTCTGTCCTGAACTCCACACCTCTGCAGTCTGCAGGCTTTCTGCTGCAGGTTTCTTCCTGTTAAAAGGGAGTTTTTCCTTCCCATTGTCACCAAAGTGCTTGCTTGTTGGGGTCATATGTTGTTTTTTTTCCTCTGTATGTATTATTGTAGGGTCTACCTTACAGTACAAAGCACTTTGAGGCGACTGTTGTTGTGATTTGACGCTGTATAAATAAAATTGAATTGAAATTTCATAATTCTCACTCTTTCTGCCCGACTACTCCTCATCAGCCAGCTCCTTGCTGCTCCACCTCAGACTCACCTGTCTCCCTGCTAGCCAGTGTTTAACTGTCCTACTCATGAAGGTGGAATATCCAACACAAAAGAAGCAGCACCAGCCAGAGCTTCCATCCCTGCCTCCACCTAAGCTGGTTTCCACATTCGTGTTTGTCAGGTCTCTATGACATCCTCCTCAGTGAGTAAGACGGAATTTGCTTTTCTCCCCAACTTGCTTGTTCAAACACTAATCCTTGTGTTTTTCAGCATATGAAATGTGAAACAGAGTTTTTTGGTTACCAGCTTGTAAAGTTAGAGACTGAGTTTTTTGTTGCTTCTTTAATACAACCTGAACTTTTTCTACGTGTACTTCATATTGAAACTGCTCATTGTGTGCTTCATTCTGAACCTGCTGGCCAAATACCTGACCTAGCAACTCTGAAAAGCTAAACACAAGTACTTGCCTTCTTGCTAGTCTGTACTTTATAAGTTTACACGGGACTCTGAAATTCCCGAGAACGCAGCGCGATCATTCTACATTCAAGCGTACTCGATGACATCACAAACTTAATCTCTCCTATTAAAAATAGCATATATGTATGGACAGCTCACGCTGCTTATTGAATAAAAAGCAAACAGGTCTGATGTTAAAACGCTTTTATTTTTATGTCAGTAGATATTAATAAATTAAAATAGATGTCTGCTCGGGTTTGGAGAGAACAGAGCAAATATCTAAAATATCATTTTATCATTTTTGGAGCAGCCTTCAGGATCTCCACGCATCAACATGCAGTTTCTGCTCCCAGAGAAAATGTTTCCTGCTGAGTTTAAATATTCCCAACATTAAAATTAATTCATTTATACTGACAGCTCTGCAAGTAAGGCTTTAAAATTTTTTAGTCACTCTTGTCTGCCAACTGCTGCATTTGAGTTCTGGATGAAATGCATTCTGGGATATTTGGCTCCATGTAAGTCACCGTGTAAGTGCACCATGAACACAATTCTGAGCGTAGTTAAGTTGATGCGTACTTTGAATGGGAACAGTACTTTGTCTATAAATGATGATGTATCACAAGTCCACTATAGTGCAGGTACACACGAGTACACACGAGTACACACGAGTATGCATATTGAGAAATGGCCCCAGTTTTTAAAGACTGTTGCCCCGCTCGAGCCTACCTCAAAGGTTGTTCCTCTGCTTGTAGTTTCTTCCACTCTGAATGAAAAAGGACTGTTGGCAAAGCAGTTTACATGTTTCATAGATGCTAATCTGAAAGTGCTCGGTGAGCCTGCACCTAGTAAAGTAAAAACGTAACATTTATTTATAGTACTGTTAAAGTCAGGAATCTATTACAAAGTTCTTTACAGGGAATGTAAAAATACACGTGGCGACCTGGTCAGCCTGTTTATTAGACAGGACATGTCAGAACTGCCTTCTCCTCTCCATCATTATCAGAGCTTTCCTTGATAAAAAGTAAGTTATTAACAACATTTTCACACTCTTCTCTACATCACACTTCTCCCATCGGTTTGCCATGAAAGGCTGCAATGCACGTGGGCAAACCACCAGAAAAAATGCTGCTCAGCTTTGTCCGTCTAATTCAGTCACTGTTAGCAGGAAACAGAAATACTCACACAGTGGAGACAGCTACCAGTCATGTAAAGGATGTATGCACATATTAATTGACAGACGAGGAGCTTTATGACAGCGCTGTGTGGGATAAAAGGAGAGCGACTGCTTTCTTTGGTATGTTCCATTTTTAGATTTGGTAAAGGGAATGAGCAACTAGCCAAAGATGCAAACCACTAACCTTTGATTAGATGACCTGCTCTACCTCCTGAGCTACAGCCAAAATGCAAAGCAAGCACTGGTGCCGAGGAAAGCTAGGACCCACTCAGTCCCTGCACACATACTTTCATTATGGCAAAACCATTTTAGTCAGTTGAAAATTCATTAAACTATAATAAAGTGAAAGCTATGGCTCTTCTAAACACAGTGGTATTTGTTCCTCCATGCAAGTTTAAGAGACACTCAACATTTTGACCTGCCAGCATCTTTGAAATGGTGAGAACAACAACCCAAACTGTTCATCATCAAAGTGTCTAAAACAAGATTTCTGCCTTTCAAAAGACTTTTTCAAACATAGCAAACAAAGAACTTTGTTCAGCCTCCTTCCCCTTGAAGTTAAAAGATTATATTTTATTATAATGTCTGTATACAATTAGCAGCACTTAATTAAAATAATGAAATCATTCTGACACCTCTGAATAACAATTTGGCTTCAGTTTTAAAGTTTAGTAGTCTGTCTCAGCTACCGTCTGCAGTAGTGAAAAAAGTTGGTGAAGGCTGTGTTAGCTCATGAACTGTTGGGTGCCACTGAGTGATAACTGTCGTCATGTCAGTACTATGGCTTTCACATTTCATGCAGGGTGAAAAGGTGGAGTTTTTATTAGATGAAAGAAATATTTTTTTAATTAAAGCACTAAAATAAAAGCAGTCTGTTGATCCTTTGAAGGCTTGCAAATAGTACAGCAAGTTTTTAATGCACCAGTAAATTCATTGCAATAAGTTCACTTTTAAGTCAAATTGTTTTTGAAATGCTTTAAATGTTTATGTAAGGTTTCACAAAAGAGACAAAAACAACAACAAAAAAACTGTTAACCTTTGTGCATAATGGAAATGCAAGAACCTGTGAACAACTGATTAAAGACAAAGCAATTTTGCTTCATTGTTGTTTGCTTCAGATAGCCACTATGGCAGCAGCGGCAGAGGAAAATGGAAATATTACTGCAAAGCAGCAGAACAGCTGAACGGCTTCTGCAAGCTCAGAGAAAAGGTCACATAACAGACCCCGATTCTACCAGCTGGGACCTATAGGAAGAAGCTGAGAAGCTCGGTTATTTAACCAAGACTGACAACTACTGGGTTAAATACCAATACACTGAGCGAGAGGTCTGGCCTGGTGCATGGTCTAAACCTGAACGGTATATAGGACATGGTTTGTGAGGGGGGATTGTACCAAACCACCTGCGTTATTGGGCTGTCAAGAGGACACTGTAAAGATATGCAAGGTTGGATTGATCATTGCCTGTCGCATTATGAGAATGAGTATATTAAAAGTTTGGAGAAACATGGCTAAGACACATACCAACAGGGGTTGATAACAGCGGCTGTGTGCAGGCAGGAATAGGACCCAAAAGCAGACTCCTAAAAACAGGACGTAAACCCAAAAGTCAGCTTTATTTGCCGAATGGTGATACAAAAAAAGATAAACTACAAATACGAAGAGGCACACAGGGAAACACAGGGAGAGACACAGCTATGAGGGAGATCTAAATACACAGAGGGATAACAAGCAAGTGACAACACACGAGGAACACAGCTGACACGAATAACCAGAATGAGACAGGGAAACACGGGACCTTCACAATAAAACAGGAAACACGAGTGGAGGACCAGGCAGACGAGAGGGAGCGAGGGACACGAGGGAGAGAGCAGACATGGCAAACTAGGGAAACAAGGAGGAGAAACCAGGCACGAGGACTCGCACAACTATATAAACACAGACAAACAGAGGGCAAAGGCACAAGGGGAAATCTAATAAACAACAGTGAACAGAAAAACCCAGGTATCATGGAATAAACACAATGGCACTAAAACATAAACAATAACACCAAAATACAAAAAACACAAGAGAACTCAAAACTCTGGGTCAAAAGGACCCTGGACCATGACACCAAGATGATCATAGATATTAACATTTCTGTCCCACCTCTGGCCTTATTTACTGATGAATGCTGGCTTTATTATTCTGACTGCATTTGTTTGAGCAGAAGCCAAAGAAGGAACCAAAGCTATCACTGCCAAGCTGCCAAAGCACTTGAATTCTCTCACGTAAAGTGAGTAGTCTGGCTTTTTCATTGCTGCACTGACAGCTGGACTTTCAGATTTATACCACAGTAAGTGGTCTGTTTGCATTGTTCCCAGTCTGCAAACCTTTGCAAACTGGGACCTACCACCAAACACGTGTGGAATCTTATACCATCATTGGCTGATGGTTATGTGATTGTCTGACAGAACATATTAACCAGCATGTGTCAAGTATTTGCAATACCCAAATGGACAGCAACAACCTCCACCCGCCTGGTTAATGGATGCTTCATTGCCTTCACACTAAAAGGGCCAAGTTTGAGATCTCGAACCAAAGCATCACCACTAAGCAGGAGGAGATTCAGGCCCCTGGGTGATCTGCATGTGCTATGATGTTGCAGGTGAGATGGAGGAACTACAATCCCAAGGGCCACTGCTCCCAAATCATACTGCGTTGAAATCAGTGACACCTGCCAGCAGGTATCCTGATAATAATGAATTACAGTCGTCCAGCCTGGAAGTAATAAATGCATGAACTAGTTTTTCAGCGTCACTCTGAGACAGGATATTTCTAACTTTAGAGATGTTGCACAAATGGAAGAAAGCAGTCTTACATATGTGTTTAATATGTGCATTGAAGGACATGTCCTGGCTTCATGGATAGAGATGGGTGTCATCTGCATAGCAGTGAAAATGTATGAATGTCTTCTAATGATGCTGCCTAAGGGAAGCATGTATAATGTAAACAGCATCGGTCCTAGCACTGAACCCTGAGCAATGATAACCTCTGTGTAAGACTCCCCATTAATGGGACAAATGAGAGTTTTGTTTTTTTGCACAACACTGGTCACTATATTCTTCATTTCCGGTTAATACTTGTACAGCTGCTGTTATTGTGTATATATTTATTTAGATTTAGATTTCTTCATACATTCTTATATAGTTCTATATTGTGTATTTTGTTGTACAGTTATTTTATTTTCAACTTTAATTTATATATTTTATCTTATTCCTTCCCAGTTAAATTTACCCTTCATTCTAATTTGTGTTGTACAGTTATTTCATTTTTAACCATAATTTATATTTTATTCCTTCTTAGTTAAATTTACCCTTTTTAATTTTTCATATTTATTTCCTTTCTTATTCATAGCCTTTTCCTTTTTTGTTTTCTTTAGGTCACGAGCAGTTGTCCAAGCATTTCACTACATATCGTACTGTGTATGACTGTGTACGTGACAAATAAAATTTGAATTTGAATTTGAATTTATTAGATATGATTCAGATATTAATGGTCAACATGATCAAACACTGTACTGAGAACAAGCACATCCACTGTCTATCAGAAGCCATAAGAAGATCGTCTGTGATCTCCACTTGTGCAGTTTCTGTGCTGTGATGAAACATCAAATAAACCATTGCTCTCCACAGGATCAGTGAGCTGTTTAAAAACAACTCTTTCAAGAATTTTAACCTATAATTAGCTAAGACAGCTGGGTCAGCTGATGGCTTTAATCCCTGCCCAGTTTAAAGGCCTGTGGTACAAAGTGCAGTAACTGGGATAGATTGATCATATTTAAAACTGCAGCACTTCTTTGAGGAGTCTTATAGGAACGTGGTCTAATAGACATGTTGATGGTCTGGAGGAAGTATCTCAGTCACAGAGAAAGAGTCCAAATAATTATGAATAATATTGAATATTTTTTTCTCTAATGATTAAAATGTTATTTAAATGTAAGACGTCCTTACTGGTTAAGGGATGCTCTGACTCAGCCTGGCTGCAGTCCTTAGAAGAAACCTGAAGTTGTTCCTGTTTTCTTCAGTTACTGATGAAGAGGAAGATGTTCCAGCTTTACAACATTTTTTTGTTTCCAGGCTAAATTAGTGAGATGCCATTTCCTGTCCAGCTTACAGGTTATCTGCTTTAAATAGTGCATTCGAGACCAGAGAGTCAAGTCCAGCCTGCCACACATCAAACCTTGACACAGTGTGATTTCTTTGAGAGAGACAGAGACAGTAACTCTGAGTCAGGTGAACAATAAATAACAACAATAAAACTGGACAAGCCAAAGAGTCAGGCTTTCAAATTAGTAAAAACTCTGTGATTGATTAATAAGCTGAAATTGAAGAGTGCTGCTCCTCCTCCGAGAGATTTGCTTCAGTGATTCTGAGTTAGTATAACAACATATTCATCCTGCTGTAGCCCAGTGTCTGTGAGACTTAGTACATCTATATGTTGATCCACCACTAAATGGTTTACTGACAGGGAATTAGAAGAGGGAAGCCTAATGTTTCATCATCCACAATTAACAGTTGTACGCTTTTCTGCATTCTGGATATGATAATGTTCTTTCTTTGTGATTTGCTTGCTTAATTGCATTTTTAAAAGCAGATGTGTGGTGTTCTTTATGACCCCACACTGGCCTTATTAACTAGTTTTTCAGCGTCACTCTGAGACAGGATATTTCTAATTTTAGAGATGTTGTACAAATGGAAGAAAGTAGTCCAACATATTTATTTAATATGTGCATTGAAGGACATGTCCTGGTCAAAAATGACATCTTCACTGTGGTTGAAAAGAACTCCTTGTTGCAAGAACACAAAAAATGTAAATGCAGTTTTCACAAGAGTGTTAGATATGTGATGATTAACAGGCAAACTTTAAATTTGTTTGTTGGAACAACAAGCTAAAGACCAGAAAACACAGGAAATATCATCCTCACTTTCCCTCATAATCCTGTCTAAAGTAGGCTTTAGATTTTAGGTGTTTTTAAGGCACTGATAACCTTTTTGTTGGGTGCCTCAGTGGACTGTGACTGTACATTCAGCACTGATCCCTTTCATGTGCCCTCTCTGTCTCCCCTGTGAGTCCCTTGTACTAAGGTTTGCTTCCAGCTGCAGCTTGTTCTGCTCTGCAGTCTCATTGAGCTTGTTAGGACCTCTTGGTCTTCACATGGCTGCTGCAAGTAGTGACTGGACTACAAATGCTACTGTTGAGAGACACTGTTCTCCTAGAAATGATTGTAGTTAAATACAGACCAAAATAAACTTACGGCAGTCTCAAGGCAGTCCTCACATAACTCAAAGTCTGCAGAATAAATCTACAAAAACAAAATTAAAAGGCACAATTGCCACCGCTATTAATCTGCCTTTGTTTGTTTGTAACCCAGGTATCAAGTTTAATTGAGGTTTCTCACCTAAAGTTATGTTTGTATTAGAGATGGCACGATACCACTTTTTTATGTCCGATACCGATTCCGATATCATAAATTTGGATATCTGCCGATACCGATATGAATCCGATATAATGTTTTTTAATCAACAAAACTGTTTTTTAAATATCTTGCTGCATTTTGTATAAGTTCATACTCAAGTTTAAAACAACAACTACACTAAAGCTATTCTGTTATACCTGTATACAAAAAAAATATTTCATAGTTCAGCAATACTGATCAATCTAATAAACTTAGACCTACACCATCCTCCCTATTCTGGTATTTTAAAGAGTACTTAGCGTAAATATTAAGCAACCTAACTAATAGGGTTCCAACTCCCAGCAACAACAAAAATAAATAAATAAAAAATGGGGAACCACCCCTCACGCTCCACCTCATGATGCTTAATCGACGTAATCAACCTTAATTTGATGCAGTGTGAAAAAAAATGCACAGAAATCAATTATTTTTCAAGAAATATTAAATAGATTCAACATCTTTCTTCAACAAAATTGCAGACTGCACAGATGGTACCTTCCCAAAGGAAAAAGTACTATAGCTTACTAGGGTATATATATTAGACTTAATAGTCACTATATACAGTAATTGACTTCTATTCATTTTACATCAAATTAAAACTTTGGGTGTCAGATAATTATTTATTAAAAGCTAGACATTTTAAATGAGAATAAGAAAGAAAAGTATGTCTTTGTGCCCCCTTTCCCTGTTAATGCCCTATCGGCCCCCCTGGCTAAACTTTGCTAGATCCGCCCCTGCACAGTTACCAGCCGTCAGCTACATAGAAAAAGATCCTCGAGTAGAAAGTAATATTAAATACATTCTAACAACAGCTGATCAAGCTTAAACGTGCTGCTGTTGTTCAGCCGCTGGTTTCCTCTTTCTGGTGCAAAGTGGGCCAAAAGCAAACTAGAGACACGGACTCGCGACAGAAAAGCCGATCAGCTGATCGTTAAGCAGTTTCATGATTGAAGTAGCAGCAGGAGAGGCAGTCGCTTGTTAAGCTTAACGCAGGAATGCTTTACAAACATTTAGAGATGGACTTACACACTTGCTTTACTTCTCCCGGGGATAACTTTGTCGGAGATGAAATGCCGGGTTGCTAGCGAAGCTCCAAATGCTATCCAGACCACCGACAGGTCCTGCATGCCACAGCCGCTCTATCACGTGATGCATACTGCTCCGACGTGCTAACGTTCTGAGGCGAGTTACGGCGTGTTGCAAGTTTGTGAGGTGCTTTCGTGATATTTAATGGATTGGATTACATTTTTTATTTTTCTCCGATATCCGATGCAGTAATTTAGGTCAGTATGGGACCGATACCGATACGTAATATCGGATCGGTCCATCTCTAGTTTGTATTACTTGAGAACTGTCCACCACATCAAGGTTTCCCAACCACTGCGTGCCGTGAGAAATGATCAGGTGTGCCGTGGAAGATCATCTGGTTCCACCAGACTGGTAAGTAATTGGTGTGAATAACAGGCAGAACAATGACATTCTCTTCCACTAGAGGACAGGACAACTACCTGTTCTAATTAAATGGGTTGCCAACTGCCAGTAAAACAGAAGAAGAAATGACATAATCGTCATGCTGTGAGACGATGCAGCGCGTAAAAGCAATAGATAAATATTTGAAAAGCAGTCAGTGTGACCTGGTCCTGGAGAAAACTCCGACCCAGGTGAAGGCCCTATAGGGTATGCTATAGCATGAGAAGAAAGCAACAAAACTATACTGGGGACAAACCGAGCTAAGTCTGCTCAGGGAAAATGATCAATATGCTGTTTGTGACATTGTTGTTTCTAATGTGAAATATGTGCCATGGCTCCAAAAGGCTGGGAAACAGTGATATATATGTTATTAATGTCTGTTCCCAGACAGCCTGGCAGTGCTTCGTGGCTGCTGTCCTTCTGATTGCCCTGTAAAGGTTTGTGGTCTGCTGTATTGTACTTTCTGCTGTTTGCTATTACATGTTAGTAAAGTGTCCGTGCCCTTGATTGCTTCTTTAACAGCTGATTTGTACAACAAACTCCATGAACTTGGCTTAGCCTTTTAAGGGATGACTTAGCAAACATGTGGCCGTCTCACTAAGTGTTACCACATGCATAGCAAGCGAAGTGCTTATTATGCTTTTGATGTCTTCTGCCTCCCAGTACAACCCCTCCACCCTCTTCTTCATCCCACTCTGTGTAATCTTATGAGATCAGAAGCTGGTTGGGATAATAATGTGTAAGTGATGACAAATTAGAACCAGCTAGCTTGAGGTTTTGCTGTTAAAGGAACATGTTGAGCAAAGACCTTTTTAATGAAAAGAGGAAAAACAAGATCATGCAGACAGAAGGAGAGGCATATGGACACTCCAGAGAGAAGCTAAAACTGTGTGTGTGATTCATCTGCTGTAAAAGCGTGCCATTGAAATGAACAGTGTATTTGTTAGCAACATGTTAACAACTTACTGCTCACTTCCTCATCAGAATTTTTCACAGTTGGTCCACGGCTCTTCATGTTACTGCATGTTGTCCTTTGTCAGTCACTATGAAGGCAAAAACAATGTGTGTGTAGAGATGACATGTGGATGCTGTTTCTCAGTCAGTTATTTGATAAATTGATTTTCAGACTTCCATTAATCTAAACATAACTCCAGATGAGCGGCAAAAAGTTTTAATTTGCAGCATATATAATGACGGTGCTTGCAGGAGTGCCACAGCCCATCCTTTTATAAATAGGAAAGAAAATCAGTATTTCAAAAAGCTGGCACAGGACCCAGGATATGTGTCCGACCCTTCAGTGAATCCATTTACTGTTCATGCAAGCTAGAAATGATAGGGTGGCTGTCAAGAAGGTATGCTCAAGAAAAAGCAGAGCCAAAGAAGTGGACCAAAAACTCAGCTGCAACAGATTCATGGGGAAAGCATATTCCTAAAATATCTGCACTGTAGAAGGAACAAAGTCAGCCAAAATCAAAAGAAGACTGGATGTTGTAGTGTCCTTTAAGACTTTTAGAGACCTGCCTACAGAAATTAGAAGAAAGCTTCCCTGAGACACTTCCCACTTTCCTAAAAGTGGGAAGTTTATAGTAATAAAGTATGAATAAATGAGCGGTGGCTCAAGACGTTTGTACGGTAGTGTATATCCAGCATATGTTTGTTTTGGTGGACACAGAACATGTGATTACAGATGGGAATGAGCTCTGTAGGTAGGTTAATAAGAAGGCATGGGCAGACCATCCTGCCTGTAACACATTTTTGTACAAATCAGATAAACAGAACACATATTCAGTGTTTGGAGACTAGTAGCTGATGATGTTTACGAGCCTTAATCTACCCTAGATTTCTGAGACAAATGCACAAAGAAAACTAGAGTGAAAACAGCCCCACCCATCTATCGTTTGCCATTATCATTAATGAGAAGTTATTGCACATGGTATTTCTGGAAGGATGAATAAACCACAGTTTCATGGTTTCACTGACCAAATCACTATGAGTGAGCCCATTTGACTGAGATCTATTTTGAGACACATCATGGAAATTGCTGCTGGAATCGGGTCCTACTCATTAAGTTTGCAAACACTTTTTTCAGTCTTGACCACGGGGTACTGGCTGCAGCACCAGTGGTTGGGGTTTGGCCCGCTCTGAACCAGCTAAAATGATTCAGTTCCAACCACACGTGAACTACATAACTAACCTTCCAAATGACACTTTGAGAAGTAATCTTGGTCTATAAAATATGTAAGCCTAGTTATATTGTTAAGGGACTATGAAGAAGGTATAGGGGAGTTTTTTTTTTTTACATGAGAGTCAAAAAGGTTGTGAGCTTTTTTTAAAATCAGCCGAGTAGAGAGAATTTGACTCAACAGGTCAGACCATAGTTTGACCATTAAAACTTTTAATTTCCTTTAATTTTCCTTTTTTAAGAAAAACCTAAACAAAATTAAAATGTTGCCTGGTTGTATTTGTTTTACCGTTATGAATTAGCAGTTCTAAAAACAAAAAAGGAAAATGTATACAAACTGTTTTTATCATTACGTCTACACTGTTAATGAGGTCTGACACTGGTGACCAAGAGAAACTGTTACACAAAGTTAAAGTAGCGAAGTTAAGTCCCGCCCATTCACGTGAAAGCAGTGGTCTTGGCAGGATGTGGTCTTCACATGTCAGTTGAGTCTTCTTCCTCAGAAACATGATCCCCGAGTGCAGCTACTCAACAGGAAGAGTTCAGCAAAGGTCTTTAAATAAATACCTGTGAAATGCACCTGCCTGTAACTCACTTAGATTCAGGACACTTAATTTGGCTCTCAATGCTGTATTGTATTTTCTATTTAATTAACTGAATTAAAACCCTTGCTATAACAACATATTAACATAGTGTAATCTTCAAATGCATTATCCACATCACTCTCTGCTGAATTTCCCACTAATCAAAGTCAAACAGTATTTACCCATTCTGCTTTGAGTGATTCTCTAGCTTAAATCGCATCTTAAAACTCACTTTTTTTACTTTGGGTTTTAATTCGAGTTCAGTATGAGTACCATCAGGCCTGTTTTATATTTTTAAATTGTTAATACATTATCTTCTCATTTATCTATATTTGTTTCTATATTGTTTTCTCTTGTTTTTAACCAATTGTGAAGTATGGAAGAAATATAGTATCATCAGAATTCAAGTATTTTTAGACATTGAATTTATGACACTGAATTTTTATCCTCCAAATTCACCTGCAAAAATTCACCTGCAAAAATTCACCTGCAAAAAATTCACCTGCAAAAAATTCACCTGCAAAAATTCACCTGAAAAAAATTCACCTGCAAAAATTCACCTGCAAAAATTCAACTGCAAAAGTGATGAACTTTAATGACCCAAGCCAGAGCAATCAGCACCAGATCGAGTCGAGTGGCTCTCAGCCAATTAAATTACGCTGTTTGATCACATGACACCGTTAGCCAGCAGTGTGTCTCCTAAAAGAGAGCTGTTTAAAGGTGAGTGATTAAGTTTTTCTCCTAAATAGAGATCATTACAGAACGCCTAGTCCTACTTAAAATCCCATTTATTATTATTTTTTTTTATCATCTACTCGAACTAAGGAAAACGTTTGACTAACTCAAAGACAATTTCCACGCCTCCCCTGCCTGACTGCAGAGGCAGTTTTGAATTTAGGAGCGCCAAGATGGCAGCGGCAAACCCTGGCGGCTCTCCGGTGAGTATATATATTTTTTTATCTTCAAGTTTGTCTTTTGAAACCTTAATTTTATTTAAATCCGTTGCTCACGTATAAAGTACACAGACGGGGTCTTTGCTCAACTCGTCTGAGGCGTGTCTCACTAAGCGCTACATGCTAGCATCCTGCTAACCGAGCTACCCTTTACATGCTGTGCTTTAGAAAATGGGATACTCGTTAAAAAAAATACTCCGCAGATATTGATAGATAGACGAACACTGCAAATATAATGTTGGAAACGAGAACGGCCTTTGGTGAAGGGGTAAAATACACCATGAATAGAGCCATAGAGTGAATGGCTGCCATGGTTGCAGAACAGCCTGATTTAATGACAAGAATGGGGAAGAGTGAGGTGAAGTGAACCACAGCCACAAAACACGGTCAGACAAGGCGGCAAAAGGGCAGTGATCTGTCCGTCAGTATGAAGTTGGTGTGTGCTTTGGTGAACAAAAACTCCAGACTGGTAGCAGGAAGATGGGAGACTCGTGTTTCACTGGAATAGTGGTGAATTAAAACATCCTTTGTTGGGGACATTTCGGTGTAAATGCATCCATACAGGCAAGACAGAGGCAGACTAGACAGTGAAGAAAACAAGGCAAACATTAGAAATATAAAAACGGAAATATAGGATGAGTCGGGGATGAGTTCCTGCCCCAAGTGGAGGAGTTCAAGTATCTCGGGGTCTTGTTCGCGAGTGATGGGAGAAGGGAGCCGGAGATCGACAGTCGGATTGGGGCTGCAGCTGCAGTAATGCGGACGCTGCACCGGTCCGTCGTGGTGAAGAGGGAGCTGAGTGTAAAAGCGGAGCTCTCAATTTACCGGTCGATCTACGTCCCTACCCTCACCTATGGCCACGAGCTGTGGGTAGTGACCGAAAGAATGAGATCGCGGATACAAGCGGCAGAAATGAGCTTCCTCCGAAGGGTGGCTGGCCTCTCCCTTAGAGATAGGGTGAGAAGGTCGGCCATCCGGGAGGGGCTCAGAGTAGAGCAGCTGCTGCTCCACATCGAAAGGAGCCAGCTGAGGTGGTTCGGGCATCTGACAAGGATGCCCCCTGGGCGCCTCCTGGGTGAGGTGTTCCAGGCATGTCCCACCAGGAGGAGGCCCCGGGGCAGACCCAGGACACGCTGGAGAGATTATATCTCTCGGCTGGCCTGGGAACGCCTTGGTATTCCCCCGGAAAAGCTGGAGGAGGTGGCTGGGGAGAGGGAGGTCTGGGCCTCTTTGCTTAGGCTGCTGCCCCCGCGACCCGGCCTCGGATAAAGCGGATGAAGATGGATGGATGGAAATATAGGATTAATATAACATACAATTAGGGAAAATGTAAGGAACACAATGTAAATGATATTGTAAAGTCATTAAAATGGCATACTCTGATTAAAAGAAACACATAATTGGGTAGGATAATAATAATAATAATAACAATAATAATAATAATTAAAAAAAACTAAAAAAAAACATGTACAAGATGGGTATGTATACTTGTAGCCAGAATTTAACAACTATAAAGTTGTAACATGTCAGTACCTTACCCCATCCATTATATCCACACTTTCAGAAAAGGATATGGTCAATATCTTTACAAATACTATCTAAACTTAAACGGGATATTCCCTCTGCTTCTTCTGCTTCTCGTATACACCCTCAGGGTTTGTGATCAGCCAGCGGCTGATATGATCATTAATCCTGTGAAATGATATTCTTTCGGTTTATGAATCTGTTTGCATGGATTTCTTAATCCGTTTCCACTGTTAGCAGAAGTTGTGCATGCAGTTTTGGTGTGCTGCTCTCCAAGACTACAAGCTGCGTTAAAGTTGGAAGTAACTGGCCGATGTTCCACTGTTGAAGATCAGCTGTGCCCATTTGTTGCACATTGTGGCTATGGAGAAGTTGAGGCTCTTGCAGGCTACCCACAATTTCCCCAAACTGAGCGATTATACATCTTGCTTCCATATTTGTATCTTGTGTCACTAAAAATGCATTTTATTTTAATTTTATACATTGATTAATGACCTGCAGAATCTCCTTATCATATTAAGTGATTCATAATTGTCACTTTATGCTTTCTCCATCTTGAAAGTGATTACATCCTTTAGGTTCATTTTCTGCAGGCAGGTTTCTGACAGAACAGGCAGATTTAGAATATAACATGCAGCGTTCTATAGATGGACACATAAAGAAATGAAAAATTACATGTATGTGCTAACTTTCTAAACACTGTTACATTAATGATTAAGTAGATAAAACATTTATGTCAGCCTTGGCTCATAGTTCATTTAAAGACAAGAACTTTGTGTGTGTGTTTCAGGTACTGCACTCTCAAAGACTGAATGAACCAGCATTGCAGCCATGGGTCATTGTGAGCATCACAGGGAAGGTTGAAGCCGCCCACTCCAGCTGTAAGGCCGGAGTCACGGAGACCTGCACCCATGTCACTGCTCTTCTGTTTAATGTAGAAGCAACAGTGTTGATCTGTGGCACAAGGACTGTTACAGGTGAACCTGCATACTGGGTTTTGCTGGGTAATGTGACCAAGATACAGTCAGAGGTTGGCCATAAGATAGACTTCTCCTCTTCAGCTGCCCAAAAAAAGGCTCTTGATCAAAACATAAACAGACCATCTGTAGTGACAGGGAAAAGGAGCAGTCCTCAAAAAAGAAATCCCACCTGCTACTGTGGAGGAGTTGTCACTGCTATAATGCCATCATGTTTTATCTAGGGGTCTAGATTTATGCCTATAGTGCACTGCCATGTAAATAATTTGCATTTACTGAATGAGTATCACTGTTCAAAAATTGAATAAAGAAACAAACTAATTTTTGCCTTTTTTTTTATTAAAACCACTTTATAGAACATCACATCAGTTACAATGTAGAATCCATGTCACTGGAGCATTTTGATTCAATAAACAGTAAAAAGGTGAGCTGTGAAGACCAAGGACAAGTGCAGTTCACAGGTTTTCTATCCAAGGAATCCCAGAAGATTGCATGGTGTCATTGCCCAGCAGTTGTTCGCAGGACATATGGACTCAACCTCAACAATCCCTCACACTGAGCAGCATGAAGTGACAGTGCAGAGGAAAAACTCCCCTTTAACAAGAAGAAACCTCCAGCAGAACCCGGTTCAGTACCAGCAGCCATCTGGGTTTGGAGGAGAGAGACAGACACAGAACTACCAAAAGTATATTTTTTTATGTGATTGACTGTTGTTGTAATTCAAGCCCTGAGTGTAGAGCAGGTAAGATATAAAGTTGCATCCTAAATTCCATGCTCATGCAGAGTGTTTAGTTTATGACTTTTTCACCTGGTCATTGAACAGATGGTCTTTTAGGGTTGACCAAGCTGGTACCTTGACTCTGTTCTCTGCAAGATGTTGCAAAAAACAAAATCATATGGAGACAATATTGGACACAAAATATATAACAATTTAGTTAAATGTAGCATTAACTCATAAGTCTTGCTAAAGTAAACCTTGTATTCTGATTCATCACAGCAGCAGTTCAGTTGGATGATGTCAGCAACTGCAGCAAGTGTCTTGCTGACTGAATAATTTCATCTTGCATAATCTGAAACAAACACATAAAGACAGAAACAATTTATAAATTAACGTTCGATAAAATCTAAGAATTAATCATTTATTAGATACCAATATGAATATGTCTACCATAAAACTTGTGTGGAGCGAAGTTACATTCAATCAAGATGGTCTGGCATGCTACAACTTTATAGTATTCTGGCTACAAGTATACATACCCTCAGCCTGGGCGTCTATTGTCTCATGTAGTCTGGAAGACGAGTGGATGGTGGGGTGGGTGCAGTTTTCTCTGTGGTGGGGTTGGGTGGACTGTCCCGGGCTCTGTGGGGCCGGGGGGCGCTGCTGCGCTGGGCCCCGGTCTGCATGGGCCTGGGCCCCCCTTTCCCTGGCGGGTCGCGGAGTGTGGGAGTGCCTACTGGGGTCAGCGGGGGAGCTGGCCCCAGGGAGGGGTCACCTGCCCCTCCCTTCCTTCCCTCCCCATCTCCAGCTGCCTCCCTCCTCCTGCTCCACCACAACCACCCACACATGCAGGGCCTTGGAGTAGGGGTATGTCACCAGGATGCAGAGGAGGCTACCCCCCCCCCTCTGTCCCCTTCTGGCTGCCTCTGCCTCAATTTTATCCCACAACTTAGACATTCACATTACTCACACCCTCATTACACATACATATAGGATCTTGGGGGTGGGCACGATACACGGAGTCCAAGTTACCATCAGGGTGTACGCCTCACCCCTGGCGTCGTTGCCCACCTCTCAATTTTAAATACATGTAGACATTGAGGGCTAGCAGGAGGGACTATGCGCTTACCTGCTGCTCTCTGGCAGGTAGCTCCATGCCCTCCTGGGTTTTAATTGCACCTTAGAACACACATGCATCAACACTACAATGAGCGGGTGGAGGGAGGCTTGGAGTCTTCTCCCACCCCCATTCTCTGCGGCCTGCTGGAGCGGGGGGGGCTAGGAGGAGTGGGCCGTCCGACTGCGGTCTGGGGCCTCCCTGCTGCTGCGGAGTCGGGGCGGTCTGCCTCTCCCCACCGCAGGGAAAAGGGTAACACCACCTGGGTCTGGGTGCAGTTCCCCCCTCCAGGGGCAAGGGTACCTAGACCCGGTTAGTAGAGTACGCTTGGGGAGTGTGATCGTCCCTTTATGTCTGTCTCCACGTCGGTTGAGTGTGAAGTACATATGAGAGCATGAGGGTGGGAATGGATGTTTGTGTCTGTGTGTGCCTGTATGTCTGTGTCTATATGTCAGGTTGGGTATCAGACGCCACCTCTCTGGGGACATCTCGGGCCCTCCAAGGTTTGGAGGCCTATCTCCACCCACCACCACTTCCCCTGCCGGTGGCGGACTCCCTCAGGTATCGGTGCGTTGGTGGTTCTTTGTATCTGGGGGTGGGCGTCCGGGTACACACCGGCTCACTCCTTGGCGGCCGCTTATTGGGGCTCGCTCGGGCCACTTTGGAGGTGGGGTGGTCACTCAGGCACAGCTGGCTGCCGGCGGAGCTCACGGGCGCGTCACTGCAACCCCCCCTGGCTTCTGCTCCGCGGCTGCTGAGTGAGCCCTCATCTGGGACTCTCCTCAGCCCTTACTGGGACAGTGGCGCGGCTGCCCCTCTGTTGGTCTTCCTTGGTCTCTTGTGTTCTGGGGACCTCTGGATGTCTGGAGTTTTGATCTCCTCCATACCTGCTTGATACCATAGAGGACAGGGCTGTGGCCCCCCCACACTCCCTAGCAGATCATTACATGGAGAAACCTTTGGAATGCAAGCATGCTGATCCACACAGGTATGCACACAGGTGTACACATGGGTATTCACAGATGCGGACTACAGCTTTCTTGGCTGCTGCCTCAAAGCACACTGTGCGCTGTCTATCTTGCGTGCTGCACAATATCGTTTACTATTTAGTAACTATTGATATCTATGACTAGCTAGTTTATTGTGATGGTGCTTTTTTTTTTTTATTATTATTATGTTGCTCTTTGCTGTCTCCCCTGTTTTTTTTGTTTTTCTTTCTCTCCATACAGGTGACCCAGGAGTTTTTTTTTTTTGTTTTTTTGTTTTTTTGTTTTTTTCTCTCTTCCCCCCCTTCTCACCGTCTCTTCTCCCCTTTGGTTTTCTTTCTTCCTCTCCCCTTGTCCTATTAAAAAAAAAAAAAAAAAAAAAAAAAAAAGGATGACAAAGGATGAACTGAAGCTCCGCCATCACGTGATGTCACATGCTGCTGTTTCTGATGTCACTTCCAAAAAAACAAACAAAAAAAAAACAAAACACAAGTATACATACCCATCTTGTACATGTTTTTTAACATTATTATTGTTATTATCCTACCCAATTATGCGTTTCTTTTAATCAGAGTATGCCGTTTTAATGACTTTACAATATCATTTACATTGTGTTCCTTACATTTTCCCTAATTGTATGTTATATTAATCCTATATTTCCATCCATCCATCTTCATCCGCTTTATCCGAGGCCGGGTCGCGGGGGCAGCAGCCTAAGCAAAGAGGCCCAGACCTCCCTCTCCCCAGCCACCTCCTCCAGCTTTTCCGGGGGAATACCAAGGCGTTCCCAGGCCAGCCGAGAGATATAATCTCTCCAGCGTGTCCTGGGTCTGCCCCGGGGCCTCCTCCTGGTGGGACATGCCTGGAACACCTCACCCAGGAGGCGCCCAGGGGGCATCCTTGTCAGATGCCCGAACCACCTCAGCTGGCTCCTTTCGATGTGGAGCAGCAGCTGCTCTACTCTGAGCCCCTCCCGGATGGCCGACCTTCTCACCCTATCTCTAAGGGAGAGGCCAGCCACCCTTCGGAGGAAGCTCATTTCTGCCGCTTGTATCCGCGATCTCATTCTTTCGGTCACTACCCACAGCTCGTGGCCATAGGTGAGGGTAGGGACGTAGATCGACCGGTAAATTGAGAGCTCCGCTTTTACACTCAGCTCCCTCTTCACCACGACGGACCGGTGCAGCGTCCGCATTACTGCAGCTGCAGCCCCAATCCGACTGTCGATCTCCGGCTCCCTTCTCCCATCACTCGCGAACAAGACCCCGAGATACTTGAACTCCTCCACTTGGGGCAGGAACTCATCCCCGACTCATCCTATATTTCCGTTTTTATATTTCTAATGTTTGCCTTGTTTTCTTCACTGTCTAGTCTGCCTCTGTCTTGCCTGTATGGATGCATTTACACCGAAATGTCCCCAACAAAGGATGTTTTAATTCACCACTATTCCAGTGAAACACGAGTCTCCCATCTTCCTGCTACCAGTCTGGAGTTTTTGTTCACCAAAGCACACACCAACTTCATACTGACGGACAGATCACTGCCCTTTTGCCGCCTTGTCTGACCGTGTTTTGTGGCTGTGGTTCACTTCACCTCACTCTTCCCCATTCTTGTCATTAAATCAGGCTGTTCTGCAACCATGGCAGCCATTCACTCTATGGCTCTATTCATGGTGTATTTTACCCCTTCACCAAAGGCCGTTCTCGTTTCCAACATTATATTTGCAGTGTTCGTCTATCTATCAATATCTGCGGAGTATTTTTTTTAACGAGTATCCCATTTTCTAAAGCACAGCATGTAAAGGGTAGCTCGGTTAGCAGGATGCTAGCATGTAGCGCTTAGTGAGACACGCCTCAGACGAGTTGAGCAAAGACCCCGTCTGTGTACTTTATACGTGAGCAACGGATTTAAATAAAATTAAGGTTTCAAAAGACAAACTTGAAGATAAAAAAATATATATACTCACCGGAGAGCCGCCAGGGTTTGCCGCTGCCATCTTGGCGCTCCTAAATTCAAAACTGCCTCTGCAGTCAGGCAGGGGAGGCGTGGAAATTGTCTTTGAGTTAGTCAAACGTTTTCCTTAGTTCGAGTAGATGATAAAAAAAAATAATAATAAATGGGATTTTAAGTAGGACTAGGCGTTCTGTAATGATCTCTATTTAGGAGAAAAACTTAATCACTCACCTTTAAACAGCTCTCTTTTAGGAGACACACTGCTGGCTAACGGTGTCATGTGATCAAACAGCGTAATTTAATTGGCTGAGAGCCACTCGACTCGATCTGGTGCTGATTGCTCTCCATATGATTTTGTTTTTTGCAACATCTTGCAGAGAACAGAGTCAAGGTACCAGCTTGGTCAACCCTAAAAGACCATCTGTTCAATGACCAGGTGAAAAAGTCATAAACTAAACACTCTGCATGAGCATGGAATTTAGGATGCAACTTTATATCTTACCTGCTCTACACTCAGGGCTTGAATTACAACAACAGTCAATCACATAAAAAAATATACTTTTGGTAGTTCTGTGTCTGTCTCTCTCCTCCAAACCCAGATGGCTGCTGGTACTGAACCGGGTTCTGCTGGAGGTTTCTTCTTGTTAAAGGGGAGTTTTTCCTCTGCACTGTCACTTCATGCTGCTCAGTGTGAGGGATTGTTGAGGTTGAGTCCATATGTCCTGCGAACAACTGCTGGGCAATGACACCATGCAATCTTCTGGGATTCCTTGGATAGAAAACCTGTGAACTGCACTTGTCCTTGGTCTTCACAGCTCACCTTTTTACTGTTTATTGAATCAAAATGCTCCAGTGACATGGATTCTACATTGTAACTGATGTGATGTTCTATAAAGTGGTTTTAATAAAAAAAAAAGGCAAAAATTAGTTTGTTTCTTTATTCAATTTTTGAACAGTGATACTCATTCAGTAAATGCAAATTATTTACATGGCAGTGCACTATAGGCATAAATCTAGACCCCTAGATAAAACATGATGGCATTATAGCAGTGACAACTCCTCCACAGTAGCAGGTGGGATTTCTTTTTTGAGGACTGCTCCTTTTCCCTGTCACTACAGATGGTCTGTTTATGTTTTGATCAAGAGCCTTTTTTTGGGCAGCTGAAGAGGAGAAGTCTATCTTATGGCCAACCTCTGACTGTATCTTGGTCACATTACCCAGCAAAACCCAGTATGCAGGTTCACCTGTAACAGTCCTTGTGCCACAGATCAACACTGTTGCTTCTACATTAAACAGAAGAGCAGTGACATGGGTGCAGGTCTCCGTGACTCCGGCCTTACAGCTGGAGTGGGCGGCTTCAACCTTCCCTGTGATGCTCACAATGACCCATGGCTGCAATGCTGGTTCATTCAGTCTTTGAGAGTGCAGTACCTGAAACACACACACAAAGTTCTTGTCTTTAAATGAACTATGAGCCAAGGCTGACATAAATGTTTTATCTACTTAATCATTAATGTAACAGTGTTTAGAAAGTTAGCACATACATGTAATTTTTCATTTCTTTATGTGTCCATCTATAGAACGCTGCATGTTATATTCTAAATCTGCCTGTTCTGTCAGAAACCTGCCTGCAGAAAATGAACCTAAAGGATGTAATCACTTTCAAGATGGAGAAAGCATAAAGTGACAATTATGAATCACTTAATATGATAAGGAGATTCTGCAGGTCATTAATCAATGTATAAAATTAAAATAAAATGCATTTTTAGTGACACAAGATACAAATATGGAAGCAAGATGTATAATCGCTCAGTTTGGGGAAATTGTGGGTAGCCTGCAAGAGCCTCAACTTCTCCATAGCCACAATGTGCAACAAATGGGCACAGCTGATCTTCAACAGTGGAACATCGGCCAGTTACTTCCAACTTTAACGCAGCTTGTAGTCTTGGAGAGCAGCACACCAAAACTGCATGCACAACTTCTGCTAACAGTGGAAACGGATTAAGAAATCCATGCAAACAGATTCATAAACCGAAAGAATATCATTTCACAGGATTAATGATCATATCAGCCGCTGGCTGATCACAAACCCTGAGGGTGTATACGAGAAGCAGAAGAAGCAGAGGGAATATCCCGTTTAAGTTTAGATAGTATTTGTAAAGATATTGACCATATCCTTTTCTGAAAGTGTGGATATAATGGATGGGGTAAGGTACTGACATGTTACAACTTTATAGTTAAATTCTGGCTACAAGTATACATACCCATCTTGTACATGTTTTTTTTTAGTTTTTTTTAATTATTATTATTATTGTTATTATTATTATTATTATCCTACCCAATTATGTGTTTCTTTTAATCAGAGTATGCCATTTTAATGACTTTACAATATCATTTACATTGTGTTCCTTACATTTTCCCTAATTGTATGTTATATTAATCCTATATTTCCATCCATCCATCTTCATCCGCTTTATCCGAGGCCGGGTCGCGGGGGCAGCAGCCTAAGCAAAGAGGCCCAGACCTCCCTCTCCCCAGCCACCTCCTCCAGCTTTTCCGGGGGAATACCAAGGCGTTCCCAGGCCAGCCGAGAGATATAATCTCTCCAGCGTGTCCTGGGTCTGCCCCGGGGCCTCCTCCTGGTGGGACATGCCTGGAACACCTCACCCAGGAGGCGCCCAGGGGGCATCCTTGTCAGATGCCCGAACCACCTCAGCTGGCTCCTTTCGATGTGGAGCAGCAGCTGCTCTACTCTGAGCCCCTCCAGGATGGCCGACCTTCTCACCCTATCTCTAAGGGAGAGGCCAGCCACCCTTCGGAGGAAGCTCATTTCTGCCGCTTGTATCCGCGATCTCATTCTTTCGGTCACTACCCACAGCTCGTGGCCATAGGTGAGGGTAGGGACGTAGATCGACCGGTAAATTGAGAGCTCCGCTTTTACACTCAGCTCCCTCTTCACCACGACGGACCGGTGCAGCGTCCGCATTACTGCAGCTGCAGCCCCAATCCGACTGTCGATCTCCGGCTCCCTTCTCCCATCACTCGCGAACAAGACCCCGAGATACTTGAACTCCTCCACTTGGGGCAGGAACTCATCCCCGACTCATCCTATATTTCCGTTTTTATATTTCTAATGTTTGCCTTGTTTTCTTCACTGTCTAGTCTGCCTCTGTCTTGCCTGTATGGATGCATTTACACCGAAATGTCCCCAACAAAGGATGTTTTAATTCACCACTATTCCAGTGAAACACGAGTCTCCCATCTTCCTGCTACCAGTCTGGAGTTTTTGTTCACCAAAGCACACACCAACTTCATACTGACGGACAGATCACTGCCCTTTTGCCGCCTTGTCTGACCGTGTTTTGTGGCTGTGGTTCACTTCACCTCACTCTTCCCCATTCTTGTCATTAAATCAGGCTGTTCTGCAACCATGGCAGCCATTCACTCTATGGCTCTATTCATGGTGTATTTTACCCCTTCACCAAAGGCCGTTCTCGTTTCCAACATTATATTTGCAGTGTTCGTCTATCTATCAATATCTGCGGAGTATTTTTTTTAACGAGTATCCCATTTTCTAAAGCACAGCATGTAAAGGGTAGCTCGGTTAGCAGGATGCTAGCATGTAGCGCTTAGTGAGACACGCCTCAGACGAGTTGAGCAAAGACCCCGTCTGTGTACTTTATACGTGAGCAACGGATTTAAATAAAATTAAGGTTTCAAAAGACAAACTTGAAGATAAAAAAATATATATACTCACCGGAGAGCCGCCAGGGTTTGCCGCTGCCATCTTGGCGCTCCTAAATTCAAAACTGCCTCTGCAGTCAGGCAGGGGAGGCGTGGAAATTGTCTTTGAGTTAGTCAAACGTTTTCCTTAGTTCGAGTAGATGATAAAAAAAAATAATAATAAATGGGATTTTAAGTAGGACTAGGCGTTCTGTAATGATCTCTATTTAGGAGAAAAACTTAATCACTCACCTTTAAACAGCTCTCTTTTAGGAGACACACTGCTGGCTAACGGTGTCATGTGATCAAACAGCGTAATTTAATTGGCTGAGAGCCACTCGACTCGATCTGGTGCTGATTGCTCTGGCTTGGGTCATTAAAGTTCATCACTTTTGCAGTTGAATTTTTGCAGGTGAATATTTTTGCAGGGAAATTTGGAGGATAAAAATTCAGTGTCATAAATTCAATGTCTAAAAATACTTGAATTCTGATGATACTATATTTCTTCCATAGTGAAGCACTTTGATCAACTCTGCTGTTTTTAAATGTGCTATACAAATACATTTTGAATTGAATTGAATTAGCTTAGCTCCTAGTCGAGTCACTGATCAATACATCATTATTTGCCCGTCTGAGTGGTGTCAAAAAAAATGATGCGGGCTTTATAGATCATCGGGAAACTTTGTGCGGACAACCTTGATCTTATTAGGAGAGATTGCATCCCACTTTGGATGGAGCAGCTCTCATTTCTAGAAATCTGTCTAAATTTATTACATGTCACTATTTGCGGTTCAGTCATTACTGATTTGGAAAAAAACAAACAAAAAAAAAAAAAAACACAACTGCAGGTTCTGAGGATTATTTGAACATGAAAGCATACTGTGTTGTAGCCTCACAAAGACGACATGAAAACTGCTTTTGTTTATCTGAAGAACAAAATAAAATTACTTTGAGTGGTCTTTAAAGGTATTCTTAGTGTGTTCTAGGAGCTTCAATTCCAGTAAAAGAAACATCATCACCAGATTAATACACACACATCTGAGTGTCACAGCTTGTGCTTCATTTAGTCTCTCCCCCAGCAGAGACTTTGTACTGCACTTTAAAACATGATGTTCCAGCTGACAGAAGGGAATGTGGGGTTTAAGAATAAAGATTATACTTAAAACAGAATTAAAACATTTGTCTACATACAAATTTGATATAAGGTCAGCAAATACAGGTTATCTATCCTGTTTTTAGGATCTTATTTTAATGCTTACAGAACAAAATTAGTTTTTTTTATAATTAATTATTATTAATTATAAGTAATTTCCTACCTGTTGATCTAATCTGAAACCTAACCTGCTGTAGAGCAGTGTGGTCTGCAGCATAAATTACCATAGTGATTGTAAGAAGTGGACCTCCTCCTTGGTATAGAAAACCTAGTGGGAGTTACCTGGATAAGACAAAATCATGCTTTTATAGTACAGGCCTCTAACAACATCTCCAACATGAACTTTCCTCCACTCCTGAACAAAACCCCAAACTGAGACATTTTTAATTGATTATTATGATGATTGATTGTGATTATGATTGATGATTTTACTATGATATTTTTTTAATCGACACAAAAAAACAAAACAAAAACACATTGTCCTGCTGCATACCACATAGCAAAATTGGTATGGCCCAGATCTGGCCCACACAGGGTGCTTACACATGGCCCACATACCGCAAAGAATGACGGCGCTTTGGCGGCCCAGATCTGGTTTGCCAGAGGTGGCCCACACATGGGCCAGCACAAGGCCAGTCACACTGGTGGTCCTGCGCTGGCCCATGTGTGGGCCGCAGATAAGTGATGAAACACCTGAACCCTCAAAACCTACAGTGAGTGTATTTGATAACTCTTGGGAGCATTTTGCTGCTATGGGGTATCAATGTAAGACTTCTGAGGAGTTTTTTTTTTTTTTTTTTTTTTTTCTCTTGCATTACATCTTTAAGTAGGAGTAACTTTGTGAATCCTCTGGCAAATTTAGTGTTCTCATGTCAGCTTAGAGGGAATGTCCCTTGAGGCATCCTGGGAATGTTAGTGCAGCCGAACACTTGAGATGATGCTAGAGAGTGTTAAAAGAAGCGGGACAGCCTAACCCTGCAACACTGTCTGCCCTACCAGCTGCTGGAGGCTAGGAGAGCAAATGCCTGACTGGGGGATATAAATGAAACCAAGTGAAATACCTGATCTCTTTGGACTCACTGAATATGCTACTCAGTAGTCCAGCAGAAACAGCAGATACTTGAAACTGTTATCTTTTCTGCTATCCCTCCCTGTAATGTGAACACTGGCTATGTTAGAAGACATGTAACTTGTTCCCCTTTGTATTTAAACTGCCCTTCACTAAGACTCTCTACTCTAGAAACCACATATTTAGTCATTTTGAAATTCATACAGAAAATACCTGACTAACACAGGTGAGTTTGAGATGAGACAAACATGAATGAAATTTAAAGAGGCTTAAAAACCTAACTAGTTCAAATGCAAAGTTAAAGTAACTAATTTCAACTATTTCCCCCCTCATTTTCTCAAATGTAAAACCTCGCTGGATAATGTAGGCTTACTTTGCAACTTCAAAAATTGACTATTGATTAAACTTGGAGGCTTGGCGTCAAACACAGGGGCTGGACAGGGTATTTATAGATGTTTGGCTGGAGCGTTTTACAAAGAGACGTTTGGTTGGAAGTTATTTGCAGCAGAGTTCCTGAAATTTCTGGTTTGGATACCCCTGCAGCAGGCGATGATTTATTGAGAGACAGTCAAGTCTAATAGCATTCACACTAAACTTAACCCATACAATTATAGGTTTGATAGGTTGTTAATATTTACAGAGAGTACAAAACTTATATAAAAGCCTCAGCTTTTCTATCCCCCAACTACTGTTCATCAGTCTGCTGAGATGTTTGTAATAGCGATTATTAATCTTACAGCGCAAAGATTAATATGTGTGACCTCATAGTTGTTAGTTCACAAACTTAAGTATATTAAAATATGAAAGTCAACTTGCAGAACAGTATGTTAAATGCTATATAAGTAATTTTACTATAAGTATATATGGCTGATATAAACTTGCATGAATGCAAGAATCAGGGTCAAGGGGCATAAACTAAAAAGTGGCTTTATTAACCGAAACTGAGTACAAAAAAAAAAAAAAAAAAAAAAAAAACCCAACAAGGCAACTAAAATGCATCTTCCAGGAAACGTACAGTGAGGAGAGACATAAGCATGAGGGAGGATACACCAAAGGGCAAGTGAGGACTGAGACGATATATACACAAGAGGGAAGAGGCAACAGGTGGGAGGACAGCTGAAACTAATCACATATAATTAGAGAGGGGAAGTAGAACTGAATACAAAGCACATGAGGCAAAACGTCCCTAAAATAAAACAGGAAATGACTAACAGATAGGCAAAACAAAGAGACACCTAAGAACCAAACTCAGAAGCATTATGAAATAATATACTTGAAGATAAAACAGCCCCACCCCTGGAGTGCAAATGGTGGCGACGAAGACCCTCAGTTGGCTTGGATGGAGGCCATCAGCATCGACAGAGAACTTCTCAGGGTCGGTGATGAAAGTAGCTCTCTAAAGGCCAGGTGAGTCTGTGATTTTGGTGATTTGGCAAGTGGCCTTTGGTTGCAAAGGTGACCCTCTGAAGGCAAGCCCAAAGGCTTGCATTGATGAAGGAGAAGAAGCCACTCATTGTGTGGCTGGAAAGGACTCCAGGAGGGGCGAAGAAAGAGCCCATCAGGGAATCTGGCAGGGGGCCGGTGGCACAAGAGGAGACACCGCCCATCAGACTGAACGGGACACTGGCAACAAGGCAGGGAAAACAACCAGCAGATCTCAGAGTAACAAGATAGAGTCTTGGTGATGGTTTGACAGAGGGGCTAGTAGCTCGTCTGGTCCCGTTGCCTTTCTGTTCTTCATCTTCTACCTTCCACACTTCCATGGTCGTGATCATGGGTACTGGGCCGGGGATGGGCTTTGGATTGGCGGGTGTGGGAATTCCTGATTGGAAATGCCAGCAAAATATTTGGACCAACGTTTCAGGAGGGCTGTCGGGTCACTGAGGACCTGGCTGTCTGCTCCCTAACTTGCATAACGTGGCCAATGTCTTGCGTGGATCAGTTGCATGCTTTGGACAGGCGATAAACCATGTTGACCCCTTCTGGCATGTCCAGCTGATCATACACATTCCAGTAATGCCGGTTCTTCGCATCAGCCCTCTTTGCTGCTCTCCAATCAGGTCAGCTTTTAGCATTGATTAGGGCTATTGCCCTGTTGTAAAAGCTGTCCTTGAGTCGGTTTGTCCCGGACCTCAGCAGCCTGAATCTCCTGCCAGATGGCAGCAGCTTAAACACCTGGTGTCCTGGGTGTGTACAGTCCAGTAAGATGCTGCGTGCCCTTTTGAGACAGCGAGTGCTGTACAGATCAGTTAGGGAGGGAAGAGGATGTCCAATGATTTCTTTAGGCCATATTAATGAAACTTCTGAATTGCCTTTTTGTATGCCATGGTGCAGCTGGAGAACCAGACAGATACAGTATGTCAGCACACTTTCAATGGAGCAACGGTAGAAGATGATCAGCAGCTACTCTTCCCTACTGGTGGTGGTCAGAGGGCCCGGTGGCGCCAGTGTCCGGCAGCCTCGCCTCTGTCAGTGCGCCCCAGGGTGGCTGTGGCTACAATGTAGCTGCCATCACCAGTGTGTGAATGTGTGTGTGAATTGGTGGATGACTGGATATGTAAAGCGCTTTGGGGTCCTTAGGGACTAGTAAAGCGCTATATAAATACAGGCCATTTACTCTCCACCACCAGAATCTTTGGTTCCTTCAGTGCTGGCTGGGGCCAGGTTTTCAGAGATCCATTAACAAATACTTGTTACCTGACAGCAGAATAGAAAAAAGACACCATTCTCATCAGTCATAGTGAGATTTGTAAGAGAAATGATGGACAAAATGATGAAAATGAGTAGTTCTTTACACTACAGCCATCTTACAACGTCATCTACTGCTGTTGGCAGAGCACGGAGAGAAGCTGACCTTGCCCAAGTATCCTTTGCCAAGCAGGATGAAAACATCCTGAAGCAACAAGGCGATCAGTTTAAAAAGACAGCAGATCTGGATACGGAGCTACACATACTCAAATCACAGAAAGCAGCAGAAGCAGCTCCAGCCACAATAGCTGAGGCTCAAGCTTGGTAAGTATCCACACATGAAAGTGTGCACCTACAGCAGTCCCAGCTGGACAACATGCAGACAACAGTTAGAAAGCAGTGATTAGTATTGACACCTGTATGGAGGATAGTCAGTAAATGATCAAGTTCACCATCCTCAGTCTGAGGTATTGACACCCAGACCTGTAAGGAGCAGTAATGCTGACACTTCAGGTGGCTGTAGCTCAGGAGGTGGAGCTACAGCCATCCAAACTGGTCTGCATTGGTGCATCATATCTTTATTCTCTTCCCCCTCCTGCCCCCCCCCCCCCTCTTTCTTAAATAGATAACTATCATATCTGATATCATATCTCACAGTACAATAATATTGAATGGGTTGCATTGTTGTATTTTGTCATGTTTCTCAGGTCTTTGTCTGAATTTCTACGAACATTATTGCTAAGGATTGTCTTATTGCATTGGAGTCACACTGGGTTAAATATGTACACTTGGGTTTTAAGGGGTATTTATTATTTTCTTCTTTTTTTTGGGTTGTATGGAAGCCCCAAACGCAATTTCATTATTCTTGACAATGACAATAAATAAATAAATACTAAATACTAAATAATACTACTGACTGGAAGGTTGATGGTTCGATCCCTGGCTCTTCCAGTCTGCCCAAGTATCCTTGGGCAAGATACTAATCCCAAGTTGCTCTCCGATGCATCCATCGGAGTGTGAATGTCGTTAGACAGCACTCAGTTTAGAGTCAGTGCTTGTGAGAATGGGTGTGACCAGGTAGAGTAGAAAAGTGCTGTATAAGAATCAGTCCATTTACATCAGACAAAATATCTGATATGAAAAGAATGGTCAGTTCTGGTCTGCTGATGATCAACAAATTATTGAACACGTACTTTTAATTTTAAAAAAGTAAAGATTTTCCAAAGGTGATAGACAGAGATAATCAGCATTTCAGAGAATTTGGGACTCTACTAGAACTTTGTGTTGCTAAAACATCTCCCAGGCCTTTCACATCTTTCACAGAGTCAGTCCAATTCTGGAAAAGCTTCCATACCATCTTCAGGAGAAACGAGTTCAAGAGTTATTCAAGAGATAATTCAGTGTCCTGTCCTCGTTTTTAATTTTGTTGAGCTTAGGAAGTCAAAATTTGTAATGACTCAAGTTTTTCCTGTGTCAGGCAGTGTTGGTCAAGTTACTTGAAAAAACTAATTAGTAACTATTTACTAAATACTTCTTCAAAAAGGTAATTCCATTATTTTACTGATTACTTATTTTAAAAAGTAAGTAGCTCATCCATCATATAAAATTGAATCAAATGAAAAAGTCTCTTTTTAAAACTTGTTTTATTCGGTTTAATCTTTTAACTTTATGCACATTGCATCAAGAAAAAAAAAAAAATTCAACAGTCTTTGATTTTCAGAAATGTGTTTAACATTTAAACCTATTTTTTTGCATATTCCAGCATATAAAATCAAATAATTTTTGTGTTTGCACTCACTCTTTCAAATAGATGCAAGTAAAACACAACAGAAATAAATAAAATCAAAGACTCAGTGGCACTGAGTCCTGTTATTCATAAATCTATTCTCACCTGTTTAGCAGGAGTGGGGCGGGTGGAGGTTTGCCCACAGCAGTCATGTCAGTGGATCCGGGGGTTTCTCTGTGAATTTCACGTTCAGATGTTTTGGGGGGGGGGGGGGGGGGGGGGGGGGGGGTTCCTTCCCATACGGCAGACGCTAATGTTTTTGTCACTTTTTACCAGTGTTGGGTAAGTTACTTTTAAAAAGTAATTAATTACTAATTACTTAACTCAATATTGTATTTAAAATACTTATCTAATTACTGTGTCTGAAAAGTAACTTAATTACTCAAGTAATTTAACTAAATACTTTTTAAAATCCCTATAAACCTTGAGTGGACAAACAATAGAAATTAAACTCTTTAAATAATAAATACATTTTTTAAAAGCCGGAGACTCTACAGTATGCAGCGGTAGCATCTCTTCCACAATGTAGCCTGCAATCATTTTTTAAGCTCACCTTCAGACGCTTTCTGTGCTGCTGAAGTAAAATCAGGTTTTGGAGGAGTTGCCGCGCTGTTATCCATGGATGATAAGATAAGATAACCTTTATTAGTCCCACACGTGGGAAATGAACAAGGATCGCTCAGAAGTGTTCGTCTATGCTCTCGTGTCAGGCGCTTCAGTAGATTACTCCTGCTATTAACAGCAGCCGATAGTTTTTTCTCCCCAGCACCTAGCTTACATATTACTGTAATGTTCGTGTCTGCTTGTTTCAGAAAAGTGAAGAGACGGGAATATTTCCATTTCATAAAACAGCCACTCGCTTCAGCCGAGTCCGACGACTGTGCAGCAAACTGGCACGAAAGACGCGCAGCTGCACTACAGCGATGTTAAAGCGGCAGAGTTTACTTCTACCTTTAGAAGATAAATTATTGAAATTAAATAATGATATTCAGCGAGTTTAATTTTACAATGTAACGCAAGTACATTGTAAGTAACTGTAATTAAAATACCTAAATGAACAGTAATCAGTTACTCTACTTTTTCAGTGGAAAAGTTATTTAATTACAGTAATGCGTTACTTAGTAACGTGTTACACCCAACACTGCTTTTTACAGAATCAAACTTGAAGTAAAGTGAGTGCTTCCACCCTCTAAGCGTTGCATGGTCATACTCTCTCCCGCACTCCATATTATCCATTATTGATCTGCACACGTCTGTTACAACAAACGTCGCATGTGCTTATGTCATTGTCACTCATGAGACACTCTCACAGACAAAATCTCAGTTTAGGAATGCAGTAAGGCAGTGTGCTTACGGCAAAGTAACATCTAATTACTTTTTTGCAATAGTAATTCCTTACATTACTCGTTACTCGAAAAAAGTAATCGCATTACTTGTAACACATTACTGCTGATCTCTGGTCATAGGCAGCAACACCGTCAGCCCTAAAATGGAGAGATCAGTAAAATGGAGATATCATTTCTTGAATCTGTTAAAAGGACAGAGATTTTAAGTGTTGAAGGAGCTGGCCCAAACAGCCCCACAAACAAGAACAAAGTGGACCCAGTTAAACTGTATATAGGAGTGGAATCATTACTTCTTCAAATGAGATCTAATTTGGGACCTTGAGACAGAATACTTCAGCTTCTTTGTTGTAAATAAGTCTTTGACCAAGGGAAGCATTTTTTCTGAAGTTAACAGTTTGTTTGACCCCTTAGGTTTTATGATGCCAGTCACAGTGGGAAGAAACTCTCTACTGAACAGTATGACTGGGGCAAACTAATACCATCATTGAGACACGAACACTGGAAACTCTGGAGAAACTGGAGAATACTTAGAAAAGCTCCTGATTCCAAAACCATATGCTCCGGTTTCTTTGTCTACACAGGCACACCACAGAGAGTTATGAGTTTTTTTCAAATGCATCAATCATAGGCCGTGCTGCTGTTTGAACACTGCAACAGGAGAGAGCCATGTGGGATTAGTTACGGCAAAGACAAAAGTTTCTTCACACCCATCTCATACTGTGCCCTGCCTTCATCTTTGTGTAGGGGTCTTGGCAACTGAGATAGCAGACTTGATGAAATGGATATTGACATTCATTCTGTGGTGTACCATAAAGACATAAAATAGTACTGGGTTACAAATACAATACGTCATGGAGGCATGTGCCTTGATATAAACTGAATGTGTCAAACAGGATAACATATTTGAGAAAGTCTTCTCAACCAGACATTAGCAATGAAGAAAAACCAGTAGACCATGGAACTTGAACCAGCAACTGCTGCAACTCTCTAAAGCACCAAGTGGTTTACTGGACCATCATTTTTATCCAAATGTCAGACTGCACTGACTGCCATGTCTGCTCTCAGACTGATGTCTGCTGGTACATCATGATATGGATCCAGAGGTTCTTCCTGAAGCAACAACCTTTAGCACAATTGTTATAGAGTTCAGAGATTGCATAGGTTTTCCACTTGGAGATCTTTTAGTCATACAGTCTCCACAAATATCAGGAAGGCAAGAAGTGTTGCAAAAACACATGGTGGCAACACAGTAAATGAACATGCACAGACAGTAAAACTAATCATTAAAACTACACAAGATACAAAGGAGTTTTAGTAGCTTGCCAAGGTAGATCAAATTCCAAAACACTTTGTAAGTTGACATGCCTCATAAGGAGATTGTTTGAACAACTCCGGGGTGACAAATGAGTTTAGAGCAGGGGTCGGCAACCTTTCTGATGATGTGTGCCATCTAAAATTTCTAAAAGTCAATGTGCAATATGACTGCATTAGCAATAAATCTAATAACGCTCTATATGAACAGTTACTCACTATATAGAACAACTTTACAGAATTATATTTGTTCGCAGATGTTGGCAGCTATCAGCAAATAGTTATCAGCTATTTAGAAACAAAAAAAGACTTTTTATCCATAACAGCAAATGAACTGTACAACAGAAAATACAAATGCTATTTATGGTCTCCTCCCAACAATGATAAGAAAAATAAACTGGGCCAACATGGCATGTTTGTTAATACAGAGACACACATGTTAATGTGATCTCTGGTCTCCCACTCAGAGACACAGGTCTCCGAGTGTCCAGCATTCAGAGGCTACCTGAGGACTCATGTGAGAGAAAATCTGCTCACACAGATATTAGAGCAAAACACTGTCAATAAGGCCTCTGCAATGTTCTGAAGACAGTTAAACGTGTCAGGTAGTGATGTCCAGCAGGTGAACAATGCAGCTCCATGAACATGCACAGCTGTGGATTCCAGCTGTGTTTGTAGTTCTGCAAACTTTGACCCCACAGTGTCTGGGTTCCGGGGTCTGTTCATTCATGTTCAGTATATTTTTCACTTGTTCTCACTTCCTGTTTTTCCTGCGTCAGCTCATCTCATGGGTCGTTAGCCAGATTATGTTCAGCTGCGTACTCACCGGTCTCGCATTATCATCCTCAGTCTGTGTATTTAAGTCTTCCGTTTCTGTCATGGCTGGGAAGGCGAGCCGTGTGGTGTGGAGGAAGGAGGACCGAAGATGCAAGCAGTGGATGAAAATGCTAGTGAAGTTTATTTACAAGGTGTAGTGGCAAACAAGCAGTGGGGCATGACAAATAACTGAAGACACCTAAACTGGGAGAACTAAAATAACAGACCTGGGAGCATACGACAAAGGGATGAGCGGCAGACGAAGAGCAGGACACCGAAGAACACAGTGTAACGCAGACAAACCGGCAACAGGCAGGAGAACACACAGGGCTTAAATACACACACCGGTAATCAGGGGATGAGAGACAGGAGGGCAACACAGCTGGGAGAAATCAGAGCTGACGGGACAGGGGAAACGTAAAGTGAACACACTCACATCAGACAGAGACCTTCACAATAAAACAGGAAACTCACAGACACAGAACCAGACAAGACACAGAACTAAACAGACAGATTCACAAGCAGACAGTGTGACACCATAGACAGACGGAGGGAACACAGAGAAGTGGGAGCAGGCAGGCAAAGAACAGAAATCTAACAAATGGAAAATCACAATAGAATACATACTCGGAATGAACAAAAGCATAAGGAAACACAAAACACTGAGTCGGCAGGCTCAGGACCATGACAGTCGTGTCATTGATGTTATGTTGTCGTTCCCGCCTGTGTTCAGTTCAGCCAGCCATTCAGTCTTTCAGTCAGTCAATCCTTTTGTTCCTGCTCTGTCTATCCATTCGTTCCAATAAATCATCATCACCCTGCACCGTGAGTCCTGCGTTTGGGTAATCTCTTCCTCACCTCCACACAACCCCTGACAGAATGACACGACCCGTGCCGCGAAGACACGCATACGACCCAGCGGACTCTGACCTTTTTGAGCGGCAGGAGGCAGCGCTCTCCCTATGGGCGGAGAAGCTCCGGTGGAAAGAGTAGCTCTTCTCAGAGAGGGAGCACATTTTTGAGGGGTCTCGTCTGGCTCTGGGTGGGCCTCAGAGATGTTGTGGTCCTCCACCTGCTGCCTCACCTGCTTCGGAGCATTCGCCGCGGAGAGTGGGCGTCACTGGCCAAGCTTCGGCCGCTCGCTCTCTCGCTCGCCCTCCAGCCAGCCGCTTCACTCACCAGCCTCCCGACTTCGCCCTGGCACAGCGGCTCTGCCTCCCACCTCAGCTCAACGGAGGCTCCTGCGCTCAGCGGCTCAGCTGTTTCCACGACGACGAAGTAAGGCTTGCGCCACCGTCGCTCTTCCTGCTTGGAGCAGCAGCATCTGATGGTGAGTGAAACTGACTTTTTTCTTTCTCCACACTGCAAGTCAGAGACTGTTCACCATTCTCCTAAACCAAAGACTGTTTACTGTGATTATATTCTAGACTACCCTAGTAATACTCACCATCCTGCCTCCGAAGAGACTGTTCCACCATCACAGGCCACTGCTAAAGACACTATCACCGCTAAACCTGATAATTTCTCCCATTCACTCATTATTTCCTCACCCATTACTCAGCCATTTCCTGCTAGCAGGGCGGCTCAGATTCGGCCTTCCCCTTCACCTGTTTCACCTTCTCAGGTGAAGGCAGCTAAGGCTCAGCCTGTCCCTGTAGCACCCCCTCCCGTGCCAGCTCCCAGGACGAGGGCAGCTGTGACCCAGTCTACCCCCACACCTGTTCCTGTTCCTCGGGTGGGGCTGACTGGTGTCCAGCCACCTCCCGTGCCTGTCACAGCACCCAGGGTGGGGGCAACCAGAATCCAACCCGACCCCCCTAGACGCTCAGCTGAGGTTCTCCAACCATTGTCCTCATGCTCTGGAGGCTCGGAAGAGCTAGCCTGTTCACCTGTCAGTCTACCACCTTATCCACCTCTTGATCTAGCTTTCCACGGCCTAGCATTATCTCTGGTTAGGCTAGTCAACCTATTTCCAGCTCAAGCACCAGGTTTGCTAGCAAAGGCTGCCACTTTGTCTCCTTCACTAACCCAGTCCTCTGCTCAGCCATTAGCCTCCCCAGTCCAGTCAGTCCAGTCGCCTGTTCTCCAGCTTCAAGCCCAACAATCATGTTTTACAGTCCGGTGGTCTCAGCCTCAGATACTCAACTAATCAAAGTGATGTCATGACAAAAATGAATGAACAAAAATGCTTCATTTCTGTCAAACAAAGCTGTATGAAACGTTCCTCGTCGTTAGTATCATGGTTGCTGGGCAACCTGAGCAGTGCAACAAAGGCCAGACCGTCCCATTTCACAAGCCTCTCACTTCCACACTTCTCGTACTTCGCGAACTGCGCATACTCTGAAGCGTGCGGTCGCTGGATTGGGACAAAACCACAGACATACTCACTTGCCTATACATACAAGCATGGTGAACACAGCAGCACAGCGCAGCAAACATACATTATATATTATATGAGTCCGTAACTGCTCATGGACCTTGGGTCGCCCAGACCCAGGTCCCTGGCAGCTGTTGTATGTTTTTTCAATGTAATACAGGTCAAAGATAGTTTAACAAAGTGCTGTTTTCAGTTTGATTTTAATTTAACATACCATCCCAACTTTTTCTGATGTGGGGTTGTACAAGTTGCTGGAAACAAAAGGACTTCATTAAGTCTTCTAAAACATTATTTTTTATATGTCTGTATATTTATTGGTGACTTTGTAAATGAAATCATTTTTGTGTTGGATCACTCATAGTTCCCCAGTCATCCGGTGTAAAGACTGCTTAAGAGGTCAAGTACAAATAAAGTGGAAATCGCAGAGGTCACCAACGTAGAAGTTTATCTTTAAATAGAAGGTGCAGCAGGATATCCCCATTATGAACACAAGCACTGAGGAAATCCACAGTTTGTGCATTGTTTTTGTAACACCAAGGATTTTATGGTCTGTCAGTGCGTCACATTCAATTCTTCATGCATTCTTTTCTTGTGCCAAGTTATCTTCTGATACATTTATGATAAATATATGGCATTTTGTGACTTAGAAAGGCGGGAGCCGCACTTCTGCTTCAGGACAATAGGATTATTATTTTAAATGCTTGGGTAATGGAGTCGATGGTAGGTGTTGGTTTCCTCTTAGGCTGCATCCTTCTCTGCTAGTGCTGGTTCATATCTGTGCAATAAGTGGAATTACAGTACCATTCTATTTATTTATGTACTTTGATTCTAACTGTAAAATCTAATTAGTTCACAGAACTCAAAAAAACTATGCAAACTCGTTGCCTCAAAAAAAATATTTTTAGTAAAGTTTAATTAAGATGACTAAGTTAAGGCAACTTATTCACTGTGAGTACAGAGTAAAAACCTATTTAGTTTCCAGAACTAAAAAAAAACTATGCAAACTCGTTGCCTAAAAAAAAGTAAAGTAAAAAAGTAAAGTAAAGCTTACTTGCAGTTTTTCTCAAATGCTAAAACACAAAAGCCAATACTCTAAACCAAATGACCAGTTGTCTAAACACATTTACTAAATCTAGCCATCATTTACCAATATCATAAACACATGTCACATGAAGACACAGTTCACAGAAAACAATCCTCCGTTGTCATAAATCTAAACACATCTTTCCTTGCTAAAACAGAAGTTGCAAAAGAACTCTGCTCATATTCTCAAATGAAAGCTCATGTGATGCAACAAGCTTCTTCTTCTTCTTTGTGTTTAACGGCGGTTGGCAACCACCGTTAAACACAAAGAGCATTACCGCCTCCTACTGTTCCGGAGTATGGGTCAGACAGTGAGGATGCAACATGCTTGCCACAGTCAGCACAATTTGAACACAATGAACACACCTGGTGTCACTCATTACACACAACGACTCAAAATTGAAGACACCTGTTGCTAATGCTGTGACCACATGTATAAAAGCAAGTTCAGAGTGCACAGTATGCTGAAGATGCCTGAACACAATGGATGAAGGCAGAGTCAGGGGAAGAGGAATTCGATGCAGAGGAGGGAGAAGAGCTGGCCCTGGAAGAAGAGGAGCAGGCCAACGAGGAAGAGGAGTTCAAATGAGAGGAGGAAGAGGAGCAGGCCAACGAGGAAGAGGAGTTCAAATGAGAGGAGGAAGAGGAGAAGGCCAACGAGGAAGAGGAGGAGGCCAACATGGGAGAGGAGGAGGTCCAGGAGGGAGAGCAAGACAACCTCGCACCATCATTATGGACGAGATGCAAGCAACAGTCATTGACAGTGTCATCGTTCATAGCATGATAAAGGCTGAAGCAGGACTAAGAGTCCGTCCAAACCTGAGTAGGTTCACCACTGCCACCATTATCAGGGCATTCAGACAACACAACAGGTACTCGATTGCTTTCTTTGTCACAATACAGTTTTACAAACCTGTGAAAGTAGTCTATTGGTTTCACATCAGTTGTGACTGTATTGTAACACATGGCAATTGACAACACATGTTTCTTTCTTTAGAGTTGAAAGAATGACACATAGAGGTGGGAGGGTTGCCATATTTAAAGAAACCCTCATTGTGGATATGGTTCGTGGGAACAACCTCATCAGACTCCGGGAGATCAGAGACAAAGTCATTGCCGATAATGTCAACTTTGAGAGCATTGTTGATGTCAGCTTGGGCACAATAGACCGAGTTCTCCGGCGCCAAAAGACGCGGATGAAACAGGTCTATAGGGTTCCCTTTGAGCGCAACTCTGCGCGACACAAAGACCTACGTTACGAGTATGTGCAAGTATACATGTTCACAGTACAGTTAGTGGACATACTGTGTTTCTCAGTGGCCTACATTACTTCTGGACAATCCTGTGCTACCTGATTGACTGTTGTTCTGAACACCTGTGCACTTTCACATTTTCACAGAGGATATTACAGTTGGACGCGATGGCCAGACCTCATGAGTACCTCTTCCTGGATGAGGCTGGCTTCAACCTGCAGAAACGAAGGCAAAGAGGCCATAACGTCATTGGCCAAAGAGCCATCACTGAGGTCCCTGGCCAACGGGGGGGGGGGTAATATTACCCTTTGTGCGGGCATGGGTTCGGAGGGGCTTGTCCACCGGCATGCTGTCCTTGGGTCTTACAACACCCAACGTCTCCTCACCTTCCTAGAGGAGCTAAAAGACATCCTCCTGGACCGCCAACAACACCATCCTGGGCCCGCACATCACATTTATGTGATCATTTAGGACAATTTCTCCTTTTTGAGCAGTTTTCCACTTTTCATCTTCCTGATTTATCCGATATTTCCGAGTTCATACAGTGGGGCAAAAAAGTATTTAGTCAGCCACCGATTGTGCAAGTTCCCCCACCTAAAATGATGACAGAGGTCAGTAATTTGCACCAGAGGTACACTTCAACTGTGAGAGACAGAATGTGAAAAAAAAATCCATGAATTCACATGGTAGGATTTGTAAAGAATTTATTGGTAAATCAGGGTGGAAAATAAGTATTTGGTCAATAACAAAAATACAACTCAATACTTTGTAACATAACCTTTGTTGGCAATAACAGAGGTCAAACGTTTACTATAGGTCTTTACCAGGTTTGCACACACAGTAGCTGGTATTTTGGCCCATTCCTCCATGCAGATCTTCTCGAGAGCAGTGATGTTTTGGGGCTGTCGCCGAGCAACACGGACTTTCAACTCCCGCCACAGATTTTCTATGGGGTTGAGGTCTGGAGACTGGCTAGGCCACTCCAGGACTTTCAAATGCTTCTTACGGAGCCACTCCTTTGTTGCCCGGGCGGTGTGTTTTGGATCATTGTCATGTTGGAAGACCCAGCCTCGTTTCATCTTCAAAGTTCTCACTGATGGAAGGAGGTTTTGGCTCAAAATCTCACGATACATGGCCCCATTCATTCTGTCCTTAACACGGATCAGTCGTCCTGTCCCCTTGGCAGAAAAACAGCCCCATAGCATGATGTTTCCACCCCCTTGCTTCACAGTAGGTATGGTGTTCTTGGGATGCAACTCAGTATTCTTCTTCCTCCAAACACGGCGAGTTGAGTTTATACCAAAAAGTTCTACTTTGGTTTCATCTGACCACATGACATTCTCCCAATCCTCTGCTGTATCATCCATGTGCTCTCTGGCAAACTTCAGACGGGCCTGGACATGCACTGGCTTCAGCAGCGGAACACGTCTGGCACTGCGGGATTTGATTCCCTGCCGTTGTAGTTTGTTACTGATGGTGACCTTTGTTACTTTGGTCCCAGCTCTCTGCAGGTCAATCTCCCAGGTCCCCCCGTGTGGTTCTGGGATCTTTGCTCACCGTTCTCATGATCATTTTGACCCCATGGGATGAGATCTTGCGTGGAGCCCCAGATCGAGGGAGATTATCAGTGGTCTTGTATGTCTTCCATTTTCTGATGATTGCTCCCACAGTTGATTTTTTCACACCAAGCTGCTTGCCTATTGTAGATTCACTCTTCCCAGTCTGGTGCAGGTCTACAATACTTTTCCTGGTGTCCTTTGAAAGCTCTTTGGTCTTGGCCATGGCGGAGTTTGGAGTCTGACTGTTTGAGGCTGTGGACAGGTGTCTTTTAAACAGATGATGAGTTCAAACAGGTGCCATTCATACAGGTAATGAGTGGGGGACAGAAAAGCGTCTTACAGAAGACGTTACAGGTCTGTGAGAGCCAGAGATTTTCCTTGTTTGAGGTGACCAAATACTTATTTTCCACCCTGATTTACGAATAAATTCTTTACAAATCCTACCATGTGAATTCATTGATTTTTTTTTTCACATTCTGTCTCTCACAGTTGAAGTGTACCTCTGGTGCAAATTACTGACCTCTGTCATCATTTTAAGTGGGGGAACTTGCACAATCGGTGGCTGACTAAATACTTTTTTGCCCCACTGTATGTAAATCAAAGCCTGCCACATGTCATCTTCACCCCATGCCCACGGGGCTTGTGATATCCTGCCTCTCTTCTTTACTCCCACTCATCTGTGCTATCATTCACTCTTCTCTCACCACCGGTATCATTCCCTCCTTATTGAAAACTGCTCTAGTCACTCCTATATGGAAAAACCTTCTTTAGATCCTAACAACTTTAACAACCTCCGTCTGATTTCCAATCTACCCTTCATTTCTTAGATACTCGAAAAAGTGGTTGCAGCTCAACCAGATTTCAATCTGGTTTTCGCTCATGTCACAGTACCGAAACTGCTCTACTTAAAGTCACTAACGATCTTCTAATCGGAGCTGACTCTGGTCTTCTCACCATTCTCGTCCTTTTAGATCTGAGCTCAGCCTTCGACACCATCTCACACTCTGTACTTCTAAGCAGACTTTCCTCTCTCGGCGTCTCTGACACACCCCTCGCCTGGTTTCAATCATATCTCCTCGACCGTTCCCAGTTTATTCAACTAAGATCATTCCGCTCTCGTCTATTCCCCGTCAACTCTGGTGTACCCCAAGGCTCAGTTTTAGGCCCTCTCCTCTTCATAATATACATCCTCCCTCTAGGTACCATTTTCTGCAAATGTGATCTTCACTTTCACTGTTTTGCTGATGACACCCAGTTACATCTCTCTTGCAGACCTGATTCCTCCCACCTTCCTCCCTTACAGAATGTCTATCTGAATTAAAATCTTGGTTTACCTCTAATTTTCTAAAGCTCAATGAGGATAAAACTGAGATCAGAACTCTGCTGCCCACACTATCACCAGAACCCCTCCTACCAGCTGCTCTGCTCCCAGGCTGTGGAGCTCTCTGCCCCCAGAAATAAGAAACATTGGTTCTCTCCCCCAGTTTAAATCCCAACTCAGAACTCATCTGTTCAAATCTGCATATTCACTGTGAATCCACTGTTTGTTAATTTTATCTTGTGCTTTTGTTTTATTGTTCTTATTCTGCCATTGTTTTACTAAGTGTTTTATCCTATTGGAGTGTCCTTGGGTGGCTTGAAAGGTGCTCATAAATACAATTTATTATTATTATTATTTTATTTATTTATTTTTTTGCATTTAAAATTTTTAAATGGCAGCACATAATAACACTTGTAGTTCTCAGGGGTCAAAAATGTCCTCACTTCATTTGAGTGTTTTTTTTTAAAGTATAAAGAGCAGGTCATCTGCTAATTGGATGGTTGTTGGTTCAGTCTCTGTGTGCTCTAGTCTGGAGTTCTTACCAAGGTGTCCTTGGGCAAGTTACTGAACCCCAACTTGGTCTCTGATGCATCCATTGGCATGTGAACGTTAAAAAGTGTAATACAAGCAGAATACACTGTGTGTAATGCTTTCAGTAGAAAAGCAACTGAAGGGACCTGGCATATGTGCTTGGACCGTGGTAGATTGTCTTTCTCTGTGATGCCCGAGAGAGTCAGGCATCGTCTGTCACTGGGAAGGATAGAGGACCAGATCAATGTTTCCTCACATTACTGCAAATATTCCTCTGTCTCAGCTGATTCCTCTTTCCTGCTTGATTCTTTGTCTTCATCATTGAAATAGAAGATGTGCAGTCCTCTGACACATCTGCTATTTCAGTTTCACATTCTGAAAATTCAAGAAACTTCAAGAAGCCCAGTCACTTTCTTTCCAAGCTCCTCAGACTACCATGTCCTGGATGTCTGAGAACCTACTTGAACATAGTTCAGATTCTTCATCACTTTCCTTCACTTCATTGCCTTCTTCCACTTCTGCAGGTGGGTGATGTGCTTTTTCAGAGAAAGAGTAGCATGTGATCTCAATATTTGCAATATTTTCTTTCTCTTCTAACCCTGAATCTGTCAAGGTCTGCAGAGGGCAAACTGTGTGTGGGAGTGTGAGGATCCAGGTGCAGACACAGACGAGGGGACAGTATTGAACTTGAAAGTCTGCCATTTGGGCTGATTAATGTGGAAAACAACAGAAAGCACCGAGGCAAGACAAAACTAGAAGCTGAACTGGGAAAACTGAGAACTGACACTTAACTCAGACAGCAGGGAAGGCTAAGACAAGGTGACAATGATGCATATGACTTAGACAACTATGAAAAGGACTCTGTGCTGGAACAAGAAAGAACTATGAAACATATACACGTAAGCAACATGAAAATGACCATCACAGAGTCCTGAAACCTGACATAACATGGGGGAAGTTAAACAGTCGACGCAACGCCGAACAAAGGAAGACTGAGGACTTAAATACACACATGAGGTGATATGGGCAAGTGGAGACACATGAGGACACAGCTGACTAGAATGAAACATAATAACAACACGGGAGAGTAACACTAACTACAATGATCAAAGAACACCATACTCTTTCAAAATAAAACAGGAAACACAGAGACATAGACATGACACGAACCTGACAACAAGAGCCACACAGACATGAAACATGACAGGTAGATGAACGGACCAGGGAGAGATGACAAAAGGGACTGTTACGACTGTTGTCATAATTATAATATGTAAATTTGAGTGTGCAGGTGCTCCTGCATGATTGGTGCATCCAGGGTGGATGGATCGTACCGATTGGCTAACGACCGGGAGGCAGCGCATAAGAAGACACCGCCAGCCGGCAGACCGTGTGTTTCACTATGTTGGTTTAGGAGCATGTAAGGGTGGACCGCCTTTTTGTTTGATTCGTTTTCTCCTGTTTTTGTTAGGCAGGGAGGAAAGTAATTGTCGTTTGGTTTAGTTCTTTGGACTAGGTAAGTTGTATTTACTCCTCAGATAGACTACTTTTGGTTTGTTGTTTTGGCCTTGGGTTCACCCTGAAGTTATAATTTGCTCCCTTCCTTTGTTTAAATTCACTCATTGTAAATAAATCACTGTCACAAAGTATTCATTGTGTGACGTGCTGCTTGGGGTTGGACGGGGATGCATCACCCTTTATGTTGTGGTCTGGCCGCGCCTAGACGGGCCATAACAGGGACTAAGAAACAAAGGACTAAACTAAACTGCTGATCGTTGATACTTCTTCCTCATTATACTAGAGGACAATATATGCATTGTTCTGCTGGTCATTCCTTTGCACAGCATGGTAAAAAAAAGTATGCTCACAAGCCTCCAATGCAATGGAGGCTTGCTTGACCCCACACATCGGTAGTGATGGGAATAACAGCGTTACAAGTAACGGCATTACTAACAGTGTTACTTTTTTCATTAACGAGTAATCTAATTACTATTAGATTACTAATTACTATTTCTATTGTTACAACGCTGTTACCGTTACTAACAAGAACATGCGGTGCGGTCGCGTTAATATTTTTCAACAAACAGACGGTTGAAGCTGTCTTCAGCTTTCTGCATCTTATATCAGTTGCATGGAAGTAGCTGTAGGTAATCTGGGCGCTACAGCTTTAAGCAGCTGCACGCTCCCGCGGGCGGCAATCACTTTCTGCGCGACGATCACTTTTTGGCACAACACCTGTAGCTAGGGGGGCAAAACAATTGCATGAGTGCTGCTGTTTGACTGAGGAAGAATAAAGTAGTCGTGGTAAGCCGATCACATGGCCACTTCAAGATGACAAAGCAACAAGGTGATACCCATATGGAAAAGATATAAAAAATATATAAAACTTATAAAGTTTGTGTCTGTCTTGTGTGAAACTTGTATGACAAGCATAAAGAGTGAAAACAGATATTGTAACTTGTATGTTTTGGAAACTTCCTAAAATAATATATGAAAATGGCCACTTTCATGAGTAAATCATAGAAGCCTTATTTGATTCATTATATGAAGTAGGCCACATCTGATGCAAGTCTTTTATAAGTTTTTTTCTATTTCTTTTCCATATACGTATATACCAGTTTTTAAATTGTGTTGATAGGCCACGTAAAACCAGAGTCATGATAAACAATATACGCAGCGTTTTTTCCTCAATAGTTTCGTCACGTTGACTGTCTAAGAACTGTGCTAGCAAGCACTCTCTGCTTATGACCAAAAAATAATTAAAAAAAACAAAAACTGCCCTTTTGTGTTGGTGGAAAAATGCACCATGTCGACCAATCAAAAATGATATGGCAACATGACATTTGGTTGTTTAGGAAGAGGGAGAAGTTTTAGGAATGACGGCGAGAGAGAGAGAGGAAGAAGAAAAACAGAAAAAGAGAGAGGGCGGGTTTTGAAATGTGAGAGATTTGTGACATTTAACATGTTTGGAGTGTGTAATTAATGTGTTGTCTTGTGTAGTTAGTGTGTTGTGTTGTGGATAGTTTTGTGTTGTGTGTCAGAACAATGAGGCGACTGCTGTCTCCAGGTAGAAACAGGAGTGATACACCTGCTGCTGTCAGACCTGCAGGTATCAGGCTATGATGTGCTCCTTTATAGTGGACAGAAATATTTGGAGTGGCACAAATAATTTGTGTGGAATCGTATTAAATGCAGAACAGCTGATGGTTATAAATGGTTGATGGTTGTAAATAGTTTGAAATGGTTATAAAAAAAAGGGGGGGGGGGTAAAAGGTAAATGGCTGCAAATAACTTTGTTGTTGTTATTTGCTTGTTTGTTGTTGCATATGATTTTCAAATTGCCAATTTATATTTTCATTTAAAGTTATGAAATATGATTCATTAAACATGTTTGTGGTTCTTACAGTAAAAATTAGGGGTGCAACGATACACAAAATTCACGGTTCGATTCGGTTCGATACTTTGGTGTCACGGTTCGATATTTTTTCGATACAAAAAATGTTCATGCATTTTTAATTTGTCATTTATTAAAATTATAAATATATATTTTAACTCAAAAGTACAGTTTTTAAATTTAACCCTAACCCTTGTGCGTGTTTTTTATTTTGACAGCGAATGCGCACCTGCGGACCACTTATGTGCAGCCCTGGTTATTTAGCTCGTCATATTGCAGCCACAGAAATTCTTTTGTCCATGAAACCATAAAGCTGCACTTTCTTTTTGCCTTATAGTCTGATTTGTCATAACTTCTCCGTTTTGTGGTAAGCTTTTCTTTGGCTGTCACTTCTTCACCCTGACCTGTCTTATTTGGCTCAGCAGAACTGAAATGCTTTTACACATGCACTCACATAAGCTCAGCAATTCTCTGCGCAATCAACCTCTCACATGTTTAAGCTTGCTGCGGGAGATTTCACTTGTCATGTTTGCATAGTAAGCTAACGATTAATAAGACGATGTCAGAGGAATTGGTGCACAAATTATCATCACTCACAGATCAGTGCTGTCGCTCTCTATACACAGTTCGCACGATTGCAAAGTGAAAGCAAAAAAACAAGCGCAAATTCAAACGCGATTTCAATATGTCACATATTGACAGTGGCTCACCGATGCCAATGACATAATTACCCAGCTACATTTCTGAAAGAATGCAAAAGCATTGACATATATTTTTCCTACAATAGCCCGACGGGCAGGGAAGAGATACATTTTGGTAGCCCGACTGAAAAAATCGCTAGCTCCGGGACGTCGGGCTAGCGATATTGCGAGCCCTGTATCTGATTGAGGAATCACTCATCTTTGGAAAAGAGAGTTTATTACAGAGAAATGGCTCTTTCCAAAATAAAAGCTATACTATCCGCTTCTTCTGGGCTATATTCTCAGCAGCATAAGGAGAATCATGTGCTAACAGCTGTCTAAATGACTCGGCTAAAGTTAGTAGCATGCTTGCTTTTTTTTGTCTGCTTCCACTTGTCTTTGCACTAGGATGATGTCGGCGTAAATGTGCAGTCATATTCGTTGTGTTCCCACTAGTGCTTTCAGGTTAATCTCGTTGAAATGACCTTAACGCCACAACACGGCAAATCTCCGTTAACGAGCTACCGCCGATCGCTCCGTGCATGGGGCTAGACGGCCAACACGTTAACGAGCTAACTGCGCTAACACACTAGTTCACACCAATGTAATTGAGCATTGCATGGCACATTCAACATACTGTTTTACTTTAGTGCATGACTCGCTTACCTTCAGGGTCATACGTCACATGAAAACCAAAATAATTCCAAACGCCAGATCTGAATGAGGTTCAATTTGCCTGTTACAAGGAGAGCTTAACTTCTGTCTCGCTAGCTTGCCCTGCGCTCTTCCTTCTGACTATGCTGTCTGTGTTGAGCGCTCAGTGGATCTGTGCTCGACAGTGCAGCCTAGGCGGAGTAGTCGAACACAGATTCACTGAGCGCTCAACACAGACAGCATCGTCAGAAGGAAAATTGATAAAATAAATTACAAATGTTGTATTGTTCGATACATATGCGTACTGAACCGAAAGCACTGTATCGAACGGTTCAATATCGATACGAATATCGTTGCACCCCTAGTAAAAATATAACTTTTTCTACTCGGATTTTATGTTTTTTGTCTGATTTTAGATCAATTGTGTTAATACAGTTTGTCAAAATGAAAACACAACTGTAGATTCAGACACGTGAGGTTGTGCTGAAAACAATGATACCGAACAAGGCAAAGTAAACGTTTTTTAAAGGTGTAATGTAGAGGGAAAATCAAAAGTAGTTAAAAATGGCCAATTGTACCGTGGACCCCAGAGGGTTCAACTTTTTTAAGTAAATAGTTTCTTTTCAAGTAATTAATTACTTTTAGAATCTTGTAACTCAGTTACTAACTCAGTTACTTTTTTGAAGAAGTAACTAGTAACTATAATTAATTACTTTTTAAAGTAACTTACCCAACACTGCACATCAGTGATCCAAGATCAAAGATGTTTGAAAGCAGTATGGTGTTAAAATATGACCCTTTGCAACACTTTATACTTTGTTGTACGAGGACAACGGGTGTTATAAAATCCAATAAATAATAAATCAAATTATTTAAAACTTATTCCAATCATGCATAGCATAGTACTGAATAGCTTCTGTTATTTTCAGACCATTTGATGAATAAAAAAACAGCAAAAGCTTTCTTTAGAGGACAAAAATGTCACAAGGACAAGACACATCTTTTTAGTGACCTAAGCCGAAAGAGCCGGTTCTCTAAAAAGGGTCGGAATTCCCATCACTACTTGCTTGATGTCTCCAGCTTTAGACAGTAGTTCTCACAGAAAAATCGGCAGTGTTGGCATGTATGTACAGTACTCCCTTAGGAATGCAACTTCTACAGAACTCAACCTGTAAGATACAACAAGAAAACATTAAATATTAAGAGTCTGCTCATGTTTTCAACAGTCCATTAAGGAAAATTCACAAATTTGAAAACATAGTGGTAGGTGTCCAATTTTACTCACATTTTCACCTTGAACTCCTCACAAATGCCCCTGATGGCATCTCCCCCCTTCTGATCAATGATGTGTATTATCCTTTTAATAGCAAGGTAGGTTGTATTTCACCGTGTTGCACTGGGACGGATGATCTGTAGCTCACACTTGTCCTCTACCACTTCATTTGCCAAATGAGACCGGCCAGTTTTGTTCCAAATGGCCTGGCATTTTGCAAAGGTTGCACGAGAGAGCCTTTTGTACGTGTCATTCATGCTCTCTGCTAGGACAGCATCGGTTGTTGCCACAAGGTTTAACGAGTGACATGCACATTGCTAATGAGGCGAGAGTTGATACTCCAAACCAGAGTCTTCATCAAGGATCGCACTTGCCTCATGGTAGTCAATATGGTCAGTCAGGTCAAGAGTATCTGGGTCTGCTTCATCTTCATCTTCGTCTGCATCATTTTGTGCTCCAAACATGTGGAAGGCCTTGACAAAGTTGGATCCACTATCAGTTGTGGTTCTTACAACTTTGCCTCTAACCTTGTACTGGCAATGGAGATCATCAAGAGCACCAGCAAGCATGTCAAATGTGTGAGACCCTCTAAATCTCTTTTGCATGACTCTTCCTCTATCCAATGGCATGTGACCCCAAGGTAACTTTTCTGATTAGCTGACCAACAATCAGTAGTGGTAGCAACAAGGGTTAGGGGCAAAGACTGTCAATAAGGCCTCTGCAATGTTCTGAAGACAGTTAAACTTGTCAGGTAGTGACGTCCAGCAGGTGAACATGCAGCTCCATGAACAGCTGTGGATTCCAGCTGCTTCAATGTTATATGTATGATTTGTATACATTTTACGTCAGATAAAAACTTTGGTTGTAAGCTTCAGATAATTATTTATTAAAAGCGAGAATAAGAAAGTATTTCTTTGTGTCCCCCTCTCCCTGTTAATGCCCTACCTGCCCCCTGGCAAAACTTTGCTAGACCCGCCCCTGCACAGTTACCAGCTGTCAGCTGCTTAGAAAAGGATCCTGGTGTTATTTGTCTCTCAGAAACAGTTCATAACTTCAACTCATCCATGTCACCTAAAAGGTAAACCTGTTTCTCCATCACTGTTCAGCTCTGATGATTCAGTAAGGACATCTCCTGGTTTCATCTTCATGTTTCCCTCTCACCACATATCCAAACCGACATCATGACCAGCAGCTTTACAGCTGTGGCTCCAGCAAACATCAGCTGATACTAGAAATTAATATTAAATACATTCTAACAACAGCTGATCAAGCTTGAACGTGCTGCTGTTGTTTAGCGCGACATTCGCTGGTTTCCTCTTTCTGGCGCAAAGTGGGCGATAAACAAACAAGAGAGCCGATCAGCTGATCACTGATCAGTTTCATGATTGAAGTAGCAACAGGAGAGAGAGAGGAGAGAATGAGAGAAGAAGAAACAGCTGACAGCGTAACGACAGAATAACGCCAGCGTTGTGTCTTTTTCCATTCTAGCTGAAGTACAAATTGTTCCTTCTCAGCTCAACACGAAACGCGTAATATTTTCTCTGAATACGAGACGATTCCGTGTTTTTACGGGACGATTGGCAACTCTACTAACTAACCTTATGAATAAAATAAAGTTATCAGTAACATCATAGCATCCACCCAGCTGTATAGAAACTCTGTCATGCTAGCTAGCACGCAGTACGATTTATTATAACTGACTGTAAAAAGTCAGCACAGCAAAAATAAACTCCACCTAAACTTGGTTTATATCTGACCCAGATAGACTGCAGGTCATAACTTCTTACCTGAAGTTCAGTTTACCTGACACTCGGACCGGCAGCCGCCTCGGGTCTCTCCTCCTCCTGCCTCCCCCTTTCTCTCATCCACCTGCTGGTGGACAAACTGAGTTATTTTTACACACCGACCAGCGTCTGGCCAATCCACCACCTTTCATTGTTTATACTGTTACAAAGAAAAGAAAAGTCACCGGTCCATCGAGCAAATACCCGGTATGCCCGGTGACCAGTCCAGCTATGGTCGTGCCATCAGTTAACCCTTCGCGTGCCAACTGTGGCCTAGGGTTGCCGACCCCTGATCTAAACATATTAACTCATTTTTATCAGTATCAGCCTAAAATTTTTATTATCAGTCAGGTCCTAAAAATACTAAGAGAGCAAAATCTATTTATTTACCAAACCTAAATTTAGAAAAGGGATCACATACACAAAAATGCTGCCCATAGAGGTAGCAAATAAAAACAATTTAAAAAATCTGATTAAGAAAAATATTGATTAAAATCCATGTCACTATGAAAGACCTATATCAGGCCAATGATACTGATCAACTGATCCATCAGTGGGGCTCTGCTACATGTCAACTGAGAGCTGGAAGATTAATTTGAGATGCAGCTCAGCACTGTGTGCCAGTTTTTTTAATATAGGCCTGTGAGTTTTAAATGACTAAAGATTTAATTTATTGTAATGACGGTGGTTGTCCAAATAATAAGCTAAAACATGCCTACGGATTGTAGCTCAATTATCCACACATGCAGGCACGTTAGCTAGCTCCATCTTGTTTTCATATCAGGCTAACCAATGGCTGTGACAATATCTTAGCCAAGCTAATAACCTTAACACACATGAAAAATAAGAAAGCAATATCGTGCGTGTATAGTTGTAAAAGCTCTTACCTCAATGTGTTTTTTTAGATTAGACGCTGAATTCTTGTAAGCTGATATCACTGTAGAGGTCAAAGTTTGCACTGCATCTGGACGCTGTCTCCTTTTCTTCCTCTGTACATGAAAAATTCCTCCAGGTACGGCCACAGCATTCGTCCTCTGTCTTTTCTACATCATTTTCACAGTTGACAGTGTTGTCTTCTGTCTCCATGTTGGCTTCTTTGTCTCCAAATCTTCATAAATTAGTTTATACTCCACCATGTAGCACCTCTAGACACCTGTTCCTGCTGCTGCAGCGGAGTTTATTCTTTGCTTACATCTTTAGTTGGCACGGTTGCGATTGCACGGCCTTATTGGCTGCAAAGATGCAGATGAAAGGTTTGAATGTTAATTCAAATTGTGGGCGTACTCGGTAGTGACTTTTGATTTTATAAGTAGCGAAGTAGATTACATGGTGTAAGTTGTACTCAAGCATGAGTAAAATTACACACTTCAAAAATAAAAGTACAAAACTACTTAATTACAGTAACGAGAGTATTTGTAATTTGTTACTTCCACCCCTGCATTTTGCAACATATTTGCTTTCATAAATATAGTATATGCTGTGAAGTGATGGATTGCCATGACTTATACACCGTGGAAAACAAATAACCTCTAGCTAAATGGATGGTAAAACACAGAAGAGCTAACTTCATCAGGCCAACTCTGCAGTCTGTTTATATCTGCTGCTCAGTGGTCACTCTTCAGTAACGAATCATGGGCGGGGACGAACACTGGTTCGAGTGGAGGAGAAGGGGGCCTAAAGGTAAAACTTTCACCATCTTGCAATGTTGTGATTGCAGCCATTCACCAACTGTCTTTGAATGCTACACGGGCCACTGATTAAAATGTTTGCAGTTTGCACATTAATGATCATGAAACTGACCTCACAATGGTGCCAGTTTCGGTCATTTTCCAGATGTAATGTTTACAAGGTTGAGGAAACGTCCAGTCAGCTGAGACTGAATGAGTGACAAAAAGTATCAATCAACTATTGATACAGAGTGGTAAAGCTTGTCTGATTTCCCCACAATATTTCACAGTGGAACTTTTAGCATGGACAGTCAGACACAGGACTGAAGGAGCTCCAAAAACAAAGAAAGGAGCCTTTACTTGCCAGGAAATCAGATAATTATTCTTTGGAGAACCCCCACCCATTCTATTCTAGCAAATTAGCCTGCTTCCTGGCTCCTTCATATACAATAGTGGTTTAATGAGCAGCTCTATCAGTCTATCCGTCAGTTTGTGAGACCATAAGGGCCCTGTTCATAGTTTCATCATCTGGCAGTTATCACAGAAAAAGCTAAAGACCAAATGCTCAAAGTCCTCTGGGGCTGCTGCTATTGTGGTGTGTGTGTGTGTGTGTGTGTGTGTGTGTGTGTGTGTGTGTGTGTGTGTGTGTGTGTGTGTGTGTGTGTGTGTGTGTGTGTGTGTGTCTGGCCTCCCATACAACATGTGGAGGCTAAGGAACCTGTATTTAAAGGGGTCAGAGAGGCTTGTACCCTCAAGGGTTTAAAATACGGCCCATCAGAGGAAGAAAAACTTTGAAGGGAAAGTAAACAGGCTTCATTCATCAAATCTCTCTTTGACCTCTTCTGAGGGCACAACAAAGAAAGCAGACTGTCTTCAGTGGCTTTGTGCATGCATAATAGGTGCAATATGAATGAAGACACAACAAAGAGTGTTTGAAGTATTTGGCAGTCCATTAACATGTGGCATAAATGAGGACTGAGCCATTAGGAACAGGAAAGATTCTTAAAGCGAAGCAAACAAGGCACAAGTAGCTCGATGCCTCTCAGACGTCACTGATAAGCTTTGCTACTAAACACAGGGGGTTGGACTTTTTACTAAGGGGTTAAGAATTCTGGCGTGATCATGGAATATAAGTTTATAATATAAATTTAGATCAGTGCTGTTAATGTTCACTTACATTCAATTTTCTAAATTAACCTCACCCCACTAACTGCATGTCTTTGGACTGTGGAAGGAAGCCGGAGTACCCAGAGTGAATCCATGCAGACAGGATGAGAACTTCCCATAGAAAGGTCCCAGATAGTGGCGTTGAGCCAAGCAAGACACAGGGTAAATGTTTCAGAATCTTTATTTAGCTTGAGCAGGGGCAGATTAATAAAGGTAGCTCACTCGGGGGGGAGGGAAAAAGGAGTTCACTACAGAGAAGAAAGAAGAGTTAGATCTGGGTCCAGGCACGACAGTGAACATGGTCAGAGTGAGATGGATACTTGAGAAATACACACAAAGAAACTTCCAGAGGGTAGACGTTGGAATCCAGGTGAATATTGGCACTTAGTGATCTGGGTTGTTTGGGAATGAGAACTTGTTTATCTTGGCAGTATGAACCGAAGAAAATCTTTAGTCAGCAGGAGGCGCACTGGAAACAAAGGAAAAGAGCAGGAATACACAGATGCCCAGAGACAACAGATCTGTTACCACTCATGAGAGGCAGGCTGTCTTGCTGAGACTGGAAGCTTTGGCTCAGCCTTTTATACTGACCCTGATGAAGGAGATAAAGTGTGTCTGACTGAAGAGCAAGAAACCCCAAAGCTCCACCAACATGGAAGCGAGAGCCTGCAGGAAAAACAATCTGGAGCAGAGAGAAACTAAACTAACCTGCACACCTATGAGCCAGAACTGCTGTGAGGCAGCAGTGCAAACTACCACTTCACACATAATAGTTTTCACAATATGAGAGGTAAAGCTACTTCTTTTTTTTGACAGTGAAAATGTTAAAAACATTAAAAATAATATAATAAATGATAAAAGTAAAAAGAAGTGTTGTTCAGCAGCTTTGTTCTATCTTCACAGCAATCCACTTTGGGAACCATGGTTCTAACATAAAATAGTAAACAGAACAAAATAGCACAAATGTGCTGAATAACAAATAAGAAAGCCTGGAAGAGATAACCGTCTAATGGATTCTAATGAATGAATTTTACAGGCAAGGAGTCAGATTAAATCAGATATCTGGAGGAAGCACAAAAGGGACCCATGCCCATTTAACCTTCCATCAAGGAACTTGATAAGATTCCCAGCTGCAGCATAAGTGATCGTTTTCCTCTCATTCCCTTTCTCCCACTACTGATCATTTTCCCTGATTCCCCAGCTTGCAAAGTCCATCAGGACCTGAGCGTCGGGAGCACAGTCACAAACACACCACAGCCCCTGAAAAACAATCCACCTGAACAAAGAAGAAGCAGTTTAATAGTTTGATGCTTATCCCACGACTGCACCTCCACCCACCCATCCAACACTATTGTAAAATTTGCAGGCGACACAACTCTGATCAGGCTCAACACCGGGGGGAGATGAGTCTGCGCACAGAGACGAAGTGGAAAATCTGTCATGGTGCATCCGAAACAATCTGGTCCTCAACACCACAAAAATCAAAGAAACAACTTCAGAAGGAACAAATCTGACCCTCAGCCCATGCACATTAATGGGGACTGTGTGGAGAGGGTCTCTGACTATAAGCTCCCGGCCTGGGTGGTGACCTGTCCTGGAAAACAAACACTAAAGCTATGATCAAGAAGGCACAGCAGTGACTCCACTTCCTAAGGGTTCTGAAGAACAACACCTTAGCCAATGAGCTGCTAGTGTCCTTCTACAGGTGCTCCATTGAAAGTACACTGACATACTGCATCCCAGTGTGGTTTGCCAGCACTACTGCTCAGGAGAGAGCATCAATCCAGAGGGTCATCAACACAACACAGAGGATCATTTGCTGTGGTTTTCTCTCCCTTGAGGTGCTGTCCAGGCCCCACTGCCACAGCAAAGCCTGCAGCATCCTGAAGCACGCATCCCACCACCTGTTCCAGCTGTCACCCTAAGGAAGGCGCTACAGGACAATCAAGGCCAAAACAAAGAGACTGAGAAACAGCACATACGCCTGGGCTGTTGCATTAGTAAATACACTCGGGGGATAAATCACTGCGAAAACACAACCTTCAACTGTGCAATATTCTAACAACATCACTGTGCAGCGGCTGTATTCTCACTTGTTTGTATTCTCACTTGTTCATTCTTATGTACAGTCTTGTATATACTATATTTATTTATTTATCCTTTTCTTTAATTTATTGTACATTCGTTGTACACATGCTGAACAGGTTCGTATACAGCTTTCATTGTTCGAAAAGCTCGATTCTGATTCTGACTTGCATCTTTGGTACAGGAATGATGCTTTCCACAGCACTGGGGCCCTCTGCAGGCTCATCATGAAGAGTTTATGGAAGATTGCACAGAGCTGGGGGCGCAGGCTTTGAGGACACAGAGACTCACCCCGTCTGGTCCTGCAAACTTGCCTGAGTGGAGTGTTTTCATTTGTCTCTGAACTTGGTGATGAGGGAAAATGATAGCTGGGCGAGGGGCGTTAGGACTGTCACGGGAGGCTATGGTGCTGTGTGTACAAACAGGGATAGAAAGCGTCATGTCTGTGGGTTGCAGGCTGACTACAGCTAAGTCAGTAGGGGATGAGCAATAATTGCAGTTTTGAATCTGTTGCAGAACCAATTCAGCTCACTGGCTCTTTCCTCATCACCCTCGTCTCCTCTGCTGTTGGATGGCCTGAATCCAGTCATGGTCTTCATGCCACTCGAGACCACTCTCATGCTCCAGCTTCCTCCTATTATTGTTAAGATGGCGCCTGTGTGTTTGGCATGCCGTCAACCGCTCCTTTTTAGTTGTTTGATTTTATTGTTTTTAGCTAATGTTGTGCAACATGTCAGTTCAACACTGTCGTATGATCGCCAGACTTTATTGGAAATCGGCTTATCCACCAAAGTTTCAGTTTGGTTTGGTAAAGATAGCCAGGGTTTTCTGCCTCCCTACCTGGAAGCAGTACCATTGCGCTGGCATCCCCTACCACTGCCACCAGATATGTGGAAGCGACGCAGGAGACGGGGTACCCATGGAGGTCGCCTCGTTAAGCTGAGAATCAGGATTTCTTACCTTCCTCACGATCTACGCTCCGTTCGTCAATCTTTTCCACGACTCTTGGTACCATCGCGTGCACTGGATCCTGTGGATTCCTGGTTGGTCCCCGTTGTCGGCTCTATCGGGAGCAGCCCTGTTAAATCATTCCCTCTTCGGCATCTGAACTTTCTGAACTGCTGCCCGCCAGCTGTGCTTATGTTAGCGCTCCGAGAGCTTCTGGTCGTGGCGGGGGGTTAGCTGTTGTTTTTAAAGCACACTTTGAGTTTAAGCAACTATCCTCATGGACACGCCACACCAGCTTTGAACTTTGCCTGTGTGAACTGGGCCACTCGCCTTCATTGCTGTGTGCAATAGTTTATCGGCCTCCTAAATATAACAAGGAGTTTTTATCTGAGTTTTCGGAGTTTCTCGCTGACTGCGCATCCCGGTTTGACCAGGTCCTGCTGCTTGGTGATTTTCGTCTGTTGCCCATGAAGCCCCTGGCTAAGGAATTCATGGACCTGGTGAACTCTTTTAATCTCGTTCAATCTGTTAAAGGTGCCACTCAAGAACCTGGTCACACATTGGATTTGGTGTTATCATATCGGTTATCTGTCTGTAACTTACATGTGGAGGATGCTGTTGTCATGGTCCTGGGTCGAGCGACCCAGTGTTTGCGTTTATGTATCTTTTGTATTTATTTGTACCTTAGCTTAGTGCACCTAGTTAATTTCTAGATTACTGTGTAGTCCTGTTTCTTAGTTATGTCATCTCCCCTGTACTGTTTCCCTGGTTCATGTGTCATGTCTGTGTGGTTATGTTTGGTTCCTTGTCTAGTCTGTCATGCGTGTTAGGCCTGTTAAGTTGTGTTGTCGTGTCTAAGTCTGCATGTTTCCTGTTTTATTTTGAAAAGGGTCTTGTGTTCTGTGTTCATGTGGTTAGTTTTACTCTTGCCTTTGCATCATTATGTTTATCCTAGTCAGCTGTTTCCTCATGTGTCTCCACTTCCCCTGATCACCTCACGTGTGTATTTAAGTCCTCTGTTTTCTGAATGTCATTGTCGGGTCATCTGTTATCCCCACCATAGTCATAGAACTTCGTAGTATTTGTTTCTTAGTGTTTTTTAGTTTGCTTAGGGTTCCTTGTTTAACCCCTGCAATCATCCAAACAGAACACTTTCTAAATTAGATGAATCAATATCCCTTCCTATTGCAAAGTGGGAAGCAGATTTATCAGTCAGCTTAGACCAAAACTTCTGGTCTCAGATTTGCTTAAAAACCTTTAAATTAATTAAAAATCCCAGTCTGCAATTAATACAATACAAAATACTACATAGAGTGCACTATACAGGTCATCGGATGTTCAAGATGGGCTTTACATCTTCCAACAACTGCTCACACTGTCAAGGCAATACACCAGACAATTACATCCACGCTCTTTGGTTCTGTCCACCAGTGCAAAAGTTTTGGCGCGAGATATGTGAAGACTTATCGAAGTGTCTGAAATGTAACATTCCAACTTCCCCTTAGTGTGTTTACTGGGCAGCTTAGATAATGTCACTTCAGAAAAGAATATAGCCCATATGATTTTCACTGCCCTATGCATAGCCAAGAAAACAGTCCTCATGAACTGGAAAAATAAAAATAATCTTAATTCTAACCAATATAGAAATTATCTATTAGATTACATTAGTCTTGATACAGCCTCTGCCACCACATCAGATCAATTGCTCTGGACTCCTTTTATCAGCTCCATCACCTAGTGGGGGTGGGGGGTCATAGTTTGGTCCCGCCTTCACTGTTGTGATTGGTGTGGGGGTAGGGACAGGCTTAGGGCGTCGGGGGGTTCCCCGGAGGCATCTTCCTTGGGGGGCTCAACCCGGGGTAGCGGTCATGTCCGGTTGGGGGCTCTGTTGGCTCTCAGGTGACTGTTTCCTCGCGGCTGCGTGCAGCGGGGCTAGGGGAGGGTCTGTGCTGACGGACGTGGGTTACTGACCTGGTAGCCTGGCTGCCCCTGGGTGGGTCCGGGATGGGCGTGAGGTTCTGGGGGCGCTCCGTCTCTGGGCTGGGGCCCTGGCCGGGCCTCGGGGGCTTGGATCCTGGTTGGTGTGTTGCCGGGGTTGTGGGCGGGTGGGTGCATGGGGGCCCGGCCCTGGAGCGGGGTGCCGCCGGTGCGTCGAACCACCTGGGGGGCTCTTCAACTGGTGGGGGAGATTGTCACATCTTGCAGGAGCTTTCCTCTCTTCAGGAACTCTCTGCAGGAGGGGGAGATACAGGAGAGGTGGAGGAAGATCTCAGCCTGGGCGTTTACTGTCTTATGTAGTCTGGAAGATGAGTGGATGGTGGGGTGGGTGCAGTTTTCTCTGTGGTGGGGTTGGGTGGACTGTCCCGGGCTCTGTGGGGCCAGGAGGTGCTGCTGCACTGGGCCCCGGTCTGGATGGGCCTGGGCCCCCTTTCCCTGGCGGGTCGCGGAGTGTGGGAGTGCCTACTGGGGTCAGCAGGGGAGCTGGCCCCAGGGAGGGGTTACCTGCCCCTCCCTTCCTTCCCTCCCCATCTCCAGCTGCCTCTCTCTTCCCGCTGTACACCTCACCCCTGGCGTCGTTGCCCACCTCTCAATTTTAAATACACGTAGACATTGAGGGCTATCAGGAGGGACTATGCGCTTACCTGCTGCTCCTTGGCAGGTAGCTCCATGCCCTCCTGGGTTTTAATTGCACCTTAGAACACACATGCATCAACACTACAATGAGCGGGTGGAGGGAGGTTTGGAGTCTTCTCCCACCCCCATTCTCTGTGGCCTGCTGGAGCGGGAGGGCTAGGTGGAGTTGGCCGTCCGACTGCGGTCTGGAGTGTGGGGCCTCCCTGCTGCTACGGAGTCAGGGTGGTCTGCCTCTCCCCACCGCAGGGAAAAGGGTAACACCACCTGGGTCTGGGTGCAGTTCCCCCCTCCAGGAGCAAGGGTACCTAGACCCGGTTTGTAGAGTACGCTTGGGGAGTGGGATTGTGTGTACAGCGTCTCTTTATGTCTGTCTCCACGTTGGTTGAGTGTGGAGTGAGTGCATATGAGAGCATGAGGGTGGGAATGGATGTTTGTGTCTGTGTGTGCCTGTATGTCTGTGTCTATATGTCAGGTTGGGTATCAGACGCCACCTCTCTGGGGACACCTCAGGCCCTCCAAGGTTTGGAGGCCTATCTCCACCCACCACCACTTCCCCTGCCGGTGGCGGACTCCCTCAGGTGTCGGTGCGTTGGTGGTTCTTTGTGTCTGGGGGTGGGCGTCCAGGTACACACCGGCTCACTCCTTGGCGGCCGCTTGTCGGGGCCTGGAGCCTGGGGCTCGCTCGGGCCCCTTCGGGGGTGGGGTGCCCCCGGCCTCTCGGCCTGGGGCTCGGTCACTCAGGCACAGCTGGCGGCCGGCGGAGCTCACGGGCGCGTCACTGCAACTCCCCCTGGCTTCTGCTCCGCGGCTGCTGAGTGAACCCTCATCTGGGACTCTCCTCAGCTCTTACTGGAACAGTGGCGCGGCTGCCCCTCTGTTGGTCTTCCATGGTTTCTTGTGTTCTGGGGACCTCTGGATGTCTGGAGTTTTGATCTCCTCCATACCTGCTTCACACCCTGGAGGACGGGGCTGTGGCCCCCCCACACTCCCTAGCAAATCGTTACATGGAGAAACCTTTGGAATACAAGCGCGCTGATCCACACAGGTATGCACACGGGTGTTCACTGCTCGTAGACCCAAATTACACCTTTCTTGGCTGCTACTTCGAAGCACATCTGTCCTGCGTGCTGCACAACAACATTGAATATTTAGTATTTACTGCTGTTTACACTTAGCTAGATTAATGCGATGGTGTTGTGTTTAGTATGTTGCTTTGTTTTTTGTTTTTTTTGTCCTTTTTTTGCTTGTTTTCTATTCTTCTCTCAACAGGTGATCCAGGAGATTTTTATTTTTTTTCTCCCCCCCTTTCTCACTGTCCCTCTCCCCTTCTGTTTTTCCTTTCCTTCCTCTTTCTTTCTCCCTTTCCTATCTCTCACTCATGTCTGTCCCGTCTGTAACATCTGAAAATAAAATATAATAAATAATAAAAACAAAGATCGACCAAATGGACCAATACGGCAATGCCACGATGATCCATTTGGCAAAGTAAATCCATTGGGTATCCTTGTTGGTCTTCAGACAACAATTCTGATGGCTAAAGAACCAAATGGGACAAGCGAAAAAAAGAAAAAAAAATCATCCAAATAAAGGATCGCTTTCTGTTTAAACCTGCAACACCTTGTCCACATCTGCTTTTGGGTCCTGTTTCAAAAAACACACCGGCGCACCCCGCCGTGACAGAACGACCCGACCATTATGGACCCAGCGGTTGTTTGTGAGGACTTTTGGGAGTTCAGCACTCAGGTGACCATTCTCCGCGGACAGTGGATTGGCTACTCCGTATGCGGGCAGGAGAGGGAGAAGGAGGCAGTTAGAGTTCAGCTTAATCAGATTTTGTCTGCATGCCCTGCTTACACGGCGGGATTGTCGGAGGATGTGCAGGATTTTGTTCGCACCGTTTTGCCACTGCAGCAGCATCAAAACCGTGAACAGGTATCACTGCCGCTGCCTTGCGAGCCCGAGACGGTTCGAGTCGGTTCGCTGAGACTCGTCACAGCGTCACCACCTCTCAGCTCATCAGTTTCCACACCCTCGTCACAGTCTAGCCACACTCTTGCCACGGTCCAACGCGAGGAAGCGCTGGACGCCATAGATTTGGACCACGACGAGCGTCAGACAATACTCAGCGCTCTATTGGAGGAGGAGCTCTGGTGGAAGCCATGGCTCATTCCGGAGCACGAGCACTCTTTCCGGGGAACTCGACTGGCTTTCGGGGGTCCCCAGAGCTGCCAGGGACTTCCACCCATCGCTCCGCCGTCTTCCACTGTCAAGAGAAAGCGGCGTGTGCGCCACCGACGCTCCGCACTACAAACGGAGGTGAGTGACTCTGTTTTTGCCCCCACGTCTCCGCTAAGGAAAATTCTGAGATTAAGACTGTGTTGCCAGTTGAGGGGCCCGGCTGTAAACTAATGAGCCATGCCAAGCCAAGCTCTGAGACTGAAATTGCTGCTGCCACAGTGTTTGGGGTTCAAGTGACTGCAAGTGAGGCTGCTAGCAGATACTCAGATACTGCTGAGGATTTTTCAACACTATTTGAACAACTTGTGTCCAGTCCCTCTGAGTCGTCCTCCGTAGATGGATTACTCTCTCATCTGGACTCTGTTTGTAAATCTGCCCTTGATGTTGTTGCACCTCTAAGACTCAGGCAGTGTAAACCCAAGGCCAGCCCTTGGCTAACCGATTTTACTCGAGCCATTAGAAGAGAATGTAGGAGATGTGAAAGGTGATGGAAAAAGGACAGACTGTACGTCTCTCTGGAAGCTCTTAAGATGAGCTGGAAAGCTTATCAGAGGGCAGTAAAGACTGCCAAAAACTCCTATTTTTCACAACTTATTGCTGTTAATTCACATAACCCTCGTGTTCTGTATAATACCATTAATTCTGTACTGAATGCAGAGGATCGTGTTCTTTTGCAGTCTTCTGAGGTTATGTGTAATAGGTTTCTTAATTTCTTTGTGGATAAGGTTGCCAGCCTGAGACCCTCCACTTTATCTTCTGTTGGCCCGGCTGTGCATGTTCCCTGTTTAAATTTGCTTATTGCTTTCCAACCAATTGTTCTACCTGAACTCGAGAAGCTTGTGTTAACTGCTAACCCATGTGGTTCTCCGAATGATGTCGTTCCACCCCGTTTTCTGAAAGAGGTGTTTCTTACTGTTGGACCACATATTTTAAACATAATCAATACCAGCCTCTTGTCAGGTCAAGTACCAAGCGAGTTTAAGCATGCAGTTATTCATCCTTACTTAAGAAGCCAGGCTCAGATATTTCAGTAATGTCAAATTGTAGACCCATCTCTAAACGTCCTTTTCTGAGTAAGACCTTGGAAAAGGTTGTTCACACTCAGCTGATGGATTATCTAAACAACTCTCAAATGTTTGAAGTTTTTCAGTCTGGCTTTAGGCCGTTTCATAGCACAGAGACAGCTCTCATAAAGGTTATGAACAATATTCTGGTAGCGACGGACTGTGGTAAACACGTAGTGCTTATACTACTAGATATGACTGCTGCATTTGACACAGTGGATCACGACCTGCTGATCTCAAGTCAAGTCAAGTATTTATTTATTGTCATTGTCAAAGAACAATGAAATTGCGTTTGGGGCTTCCGTACAACCCGTAAAAAAAAAAAAAAATACCCCTTAAAACCCAAGTGTAAATATTTAACCCAGTGTGACTTCAGTGCAATGAGACAATCCTTAGCAACAACATGATGTTAAGGTTCAAAATATTGGGGATGGAGACAAGAGCAAAAACCACAATAACAACACTGGTCCGGCCGGGTTGAGTCAAACGATGATTTAATGATCACACACGTGGGAGATGGACACTGATGCAGACAGCCTCAAAATCTCAAAATGGTGGAGCATTGCTCAAACTTTTATAACCTCTGGTGCCTCCACCTTATCATAAAAAGCCTAAACATTCACATGCTCTCTCTCACACAGCGCCTGAGCTACGACCTTGGCTCCCTGTTTATCTGCTCCTGCTGAAATGGGGCAGAAAACTCCAGCACACTCTGTTCTCTTCTACTCAGACAAATTAGACAATAACCTTCTGCGAACAGTATTTCTTATAACTCAGCAATATAATGCATCATAAAACAATATCATTCATTCACAACAAGTCAGCAGTTTAATGTAATGCAAATCAGTTTAACTAATGCAATAGTTATCAGCTTCTTCTAATTCAGGAGAATAATGCAAACTAAAACTACATAATAATTCACAATCTTTAATTAGGGGTATAACATGGCATAAAATAATATCATAATTTTACAATGAGAACAAGACAGGTAATGTTCATAGGACATTCAGACAAAGACCTGAGAAACATGACAAAATGCAACAATGCAACCCGTTCAATATTATTGTACTGTGAGATATGATGGTTGTCTATTTAAGAAAGGGGGGGGGGGGGGGGGGGGGAAGAGAGAATAAAGATATAATGCACCAATGCAAACCAGTTCAGTGCTATTAAGAAGTTGGATATGGTTATTGTCCGTGAGAGGGGGGCAGAGAGGGGAGGGGGGCAGAGAGTTCAGGAGCCTCACAGCCTGTGGATACAGGCTGTTGGCCAGTCTGGATGTTCTGGCCTGTATAGACCTGTACCTTCTCCCTGAGGGCAGCAGGTGGAAAAGGTGGCGCGCAGGGTGATGTTGGTCCCGCAGGATACTGTGCACCCTCCTCAGACAGCGAGTGGGGAAGATATTACTAATCTCTGGCAGAATTGTTCCAATAATTCTGCCAGCTTCTTTCACCACCCGCTGGAGTGCTTGCTGGTCGGCCTTGGTGCAGCTGGGGAACCACACTAGAAATCCATACGTCAGAACGCTGCTGATGGCACAGTTGTAGAAGTTCAACATCAGAGATCTGGGAATGTGTGCGCTCCGCAGTCTCCTCAGGTAGTAGAGGCGCTGTTGGGCCTTCCGTGCAACTGAGGTGATATGGTTGCCCCAGGACAGGTCCTCGGTCACAGTTACCCCCAAGAATTTAAAACTGCTCACCCTCTCCACCGCCTCACTGCCAATGAAGAGAGGCAGATGGTTGTTATGACCCTTCCTCCGGAAATCTACAATGATCTCCTTGGTCTTTTTGGTGTTTAAGACCAAGTTATTGTCGTGGCACCATGACTCTAGTTGTTGCACCTCTGTCCTGTAGTTTGTCTCATCGTTGTTGGATATAAGTCCGAGCACTGTGGTGTCATCGGCAAACTTAACAATGAGATTGGACGCGCAGGAGGAAATACAGTCATGGGTGAAGAGAGTGTATAGCAGAGGGCTCAGAACACACCCCTGAGGGGCACCGGTGTTGACCACAAGGGTGGAAGAGGTGTTCTTACCCACTCTGACACTCTGTCTGCGGTTAGTGAGGAAGTCCACAATCCAGTTGCACAGAGAGGAGTTGAGTCCCAGTTGGTGGAGTTTGGGACGGAGTTTATATGGCCGGATGGTATTAAAAGCCGAGCTGTAGTCTACAAAGAGGAGCCGTGCATAGGTGTTCCTGTGTTCCAAGTGCTTCAATAATGTGTGCAGCACTATGGCGATCGCATCCTCAGTTGACCGGTTCTCCTTGTATGCAAACTGGTGCGGGTCCAGAGATGGTGGAAAAGCAGCTCTGATGTGTTTAATGACCAGTCTCTCCAGGCATTGTAATCTCTCGATTACAGCTTTGTGTGGGCATTTCTGGCTTGGCACTCCTGTGGATAAAATCATATCTGTCAAACAGGAGCTTCTGTGTTAAGTTGGGTTCGTCATCGTCCTCTGTGGCCCCTCTGCCATGGGGTGTACCACAGGGATCTATTCTTGGGCCATTACTGTTTTCATCTCCTGCCACTGGGTGCGATCTTTCGTAAACACAAAGTCTCATTTCATCTATATGCTGATGATTGCCAGCTTTATTTTCCTTTCAGTTATTCTGATAGCTCCCCACTTAGACTCCTGCTTGATTGCCTCAGTGATGTTAAGTCATGGATGGCTCTAAACTTTTTAAATTTTAACGAACGTAAAACGGAAGTAATTCTGTTTGGCCCGAATCGTTCCTCTGACATCCCTGATGTTGACCTTGCTGCTCTGACCCTTCACCTGAAGAGCTCGATTACCAATCTTGGGTTAAAAATCGACTCTGCACTTACCTTTGATGGCCACGTGAATGCGGTGGTGAAATCATCATTCTATCAACTCAGGCATCTGTCGAAGGTCAAACCTTTTCTTTCAAGGCGTGACTTGGAGACTGTTATCCACGCTTTTATAACCTCACACTTGGATTATTGCGACTCCCTTTTAATAGGGGTTGGACCGGGCACTCTGACACGCCTGCAACTAGTACAGAATGCTGCGGCACGGTTTTTATCTGGTAAAAGGAAATTTGAGCACATTACTCCGGTTCTGGCCTCTCTGCACTGGCTTCCAATTGAATTTAGGATTCATTTTAAAGTTCTTTTATTGGTTTTTAAATCTTTAAATGGTCTGGCACTTGCGTATCTGTCTGATTTGCTGAAGCCCTATGTCCCCAAATCACAGTTGAAACTGAGAGGAGACCGAGCATTCTCTATTGTGGCTCCTAAGCTTTGGAATAATCTCCCTCTTCACATTAGGCGATCGACATCAGTGATGGTTTTTAAATCCAGATTGAAAACGCATTTTTATTCACTGGCTTTTGATTCAGTGGTTGACTGACTTGTATTTTATTGTTTTCGCTAGTTTATTATTTTATCGTATTTATTATTCTTGTGGTATCTATTATGTTTCTGTTGTTCAGCACTTTGGTCAGCCTTGTGTGTTTTTAAAGTGCTATATAAATAAACGATGATGATGATGATGATGATATCATTGTCCTTATTCTCTCTGTCTGTTCCCCACCAAAATCCTGTTCTGATCTCTATTGCCCGCTCTGACGGCCCTATTTTTGGCCGTGAGGAAGGCAGTCAGGTGCTGAATCTGTAAGCAGTCTAATGAATAATGTCACATGAAGCTGTGGGGGTTAGCACAGGGAGGAATATAGACAGCCACCAAGATCATGTGCCTAAATTCCCTGGGCAAATAATATGGCCTGAGTCAAACAGCATACAGTTCAATGTCCAGGCAACAAATGTGCTCTTTGATTAGGATATGAGCAGGGTTACACCGCGGGATGTTAACAAGAGCAGCAAGCCCCCCTCCTCTCTGCTTACCTCTCGCAGAGTTGTTCCTATTGGCCCGAAAAGTGGACCCTTGTAATCAGGAATATTCTGGTGGACCCATGATTCAGTGAAGCATATGAGGCTACACTCCCAAAACTTCTGCTCACTCTGGGCTAACGCTGTTAGCTTATCCATCTTATTTGCTAGTGACCCATTATAACTGTCGAGTTGCAATTTTAAAGCCTGCATGATGAACTTTATCCAGCCAATTACTTGTTCATCAATCAATCCAATTAAAATCAAAGCATTGAAATAGCTCTGGAAAAGAGCAGAGCTGTTGAACAGTTACAGAAACAGCAAGACACAGCGCACACACACACACACACACACACACACACACACACACACACAAATACTGCTGAGTGCATTTCTGAATCATTTTTTATGGGTGAGTCTTCAACTCCTCCTTCCATTATGTATGTATCAATTTACATATTCAACACTTGCTTTGCTGAACTTTCTGGGCATTTGTCCCAGAACTTATCATGCATCATTTTTATGGCTCATTTTGACAGGCTGAGGTCAGTTCATAAGCTCATAAGGTTTAGAATAATATATATAGAATATATATATATATATATGGGGTGCAACGATACACAAAATTCACGGTTCGGTTCGATACTTTGGTGTCACGGTTCGATATTTTTTCGATACAAAAAATGTTCATGCCTTTTTAATTTGTCATTTATTAAAATTATAAATATATATTTTAACTCAAAAGTACAGTTTTTAAATTTAACCCTAACCCTTGTGCGTGTTTTTTATTTTGACAGCGAATGCGCACCTGCGGACCACTTATGTGCAGCCCTGGTTATTTAGCTCGTCATATTGCAGCCACAGAAATTCTTTTGTCCATGAAACCATAAAGCTGCACTTTCTTTTTGCCTTATAGTCTGATTTGTCATAACTTCTCCGTTTTGTGGTAAGCTTTTCTTTGGCTGTCACTTCTTCACCCTGACCTGTCTTATTTGGCTCAGCAGAACTGAAATGCTTTTACACACTCACTCACATAAGCTCAGCGATTCTCTGCGCGATCAACCTCTCACATGTTTAAGCTTGCTGCGGGAGATTTCACTTGTCATGTTTGCATAGTAAGCTAACGATTAATAAGACGACGTCAGAGGAATTGGTGCACAAATTATCATCACTCACAGATCAGTGCTGTCGCTCTCTATACACAGTTCGCGCGATTGCAAAGTGAAAGCAAAAAAACAAGCGCAAATTCAAACGCGATTTCAATATGTCACATATTGACAGTGGCTCACCGATGCCAATGACATAATTACCCAGCTACATTTCCGAAAGAATGCAAAAGCATTGACATATATTTTTCCTACAATAGCCCGACGGGCAGGGCAGAGATAGATTTTGGTAGCCCGACTGAAAAAAATCGCTAGCCCCGGGACGTCGGGCTAGCGATATTGCGAGCCCTGTATCTGATTGAGGAATCACTCATCTTTGGAAAAGACAGTTTATTACGGAGAAATGGCTCTTTCCAAAATAAAAGCTATACTATACGCTTCTTCTGGGCTATATTCTCAGCAGCATATTAAGCATATTGTCACGATCCTGGGTCGTATGACCCAGTGTTTTGAGTTTTAGTTCATTTTGATGTTTATAGTATGTTTAAGCTCATTAGGTCTCCTATGTTCATTTGTTTATTAGTTCCCCCTTGTGTTTCCAACCCATGTTAAGTCTCCCCTGCTCTTCATGTGTTTCATGTCTGTGTCTTACGTTGTCAAGTTCTGGTTGTCATGTCTGCGTCTCATTATGTTTCCTATTTTATTTTGAAGAGATCTTGTGTTTTTATATTATGGTTTATGTTTTGAGTCCTTTGTTGTACTGTTTCTTGTTTCCCTAGGTCTGTTATGGTTATCATGGCTTTGTCATATGGCTTCCCTGTGTTCCATGTTATGTCCACTGTGACGTTTTTGTACCATGTTTCAGGTTCCTATGTTCTGTCTCCCCAGTTGCTGTTAAGTTTGCATGTTTAGAATTCAGTCAGTGTGTTTCCTGTTTTACTTTGGAGGTCCGTGTCTCATGTGAGTGTTTCTAGTTTTGCTTCCCTTGTCTCGTCCAGCCTGATTACTCCAGCTGTGCCCTCCTTCTGTGTCTCATTCCCTCGTTATCCCTCTGTGTATTTAAGCCCTGTGTTTCTCTTTGTCAGTGTCGTAGTCTCCCTCATGCTGTGTGTGATTCTCCCCGTGTCTCCTGGTATACTTTATGATTAGCTTACCCAGTTTAGTTTTGTATTGCCTGCGTTCTATTTTTCCAGCAATTAAAGCTGTGCTTTTGAGTTCAAGTTCTGTCCCCGTGAGTTTGCGTTTGGGTCCTCTCCTGCCTGCCACACAGCCGAAACATGACACATATCAGGTCCCCATAAGGAGAATCGTGTGCTAACGGCTGTCTAAATGACTCGGGTAAAGTTTGTAGAATGCCTGCTTGTTGTTTTTGTCTGCTTACTTGTCTTTGCACTAGGATGATGTCAGAGTAAATGTGCAGTCATATTCGTTGTGTTCCCACTAGTGCTGTCAGCGTTAATCTGAAATAACGTTAACGCCACAACACGGCAAATCTCCGTTAACGAGTTACCGCGGATCACCCCGTGCGTGGGGCTGGACGGCGTCAACACGTTAACGAGCTAACTGCGCTAACACACTAGTTCCCACCCATGTAATTGAGCATTGCGTGGCACATCCAACATACTGTTTTACTTTAGTCCATGACGCGCTTACCTTCAGGGTCATACGTCACATGAAGACCAAAATAGTTCCAAACACCAGATCTGAATGAGAGTGGGGGAGGTTCAATTTGCCATGTTGCAAGGAGAGCTTAACTTCTGTCTCGCTAGCTTGCCCTGCGCTCTTCCTTCCGACGATGCTGTCTGTGTTGAGCGCTCAGTGGATCTGCGCTCGACAGTGCAGCTTAGGCGGAGTAGTCGAACGCAGATCCACTGAGCGCTCAACACAGACAGCATCGTCAGAAGGAAAGTTGATGGTTCAATATCGATACGAATATCGTTGCACCCCATATATATATATATATATATATATATATATATATATATATATATATATATATATGTGTGTGTGTGTGTGTGTGTGTATATATATATATATATATACACACACACACACACACGCACACATATACACACACACACACGCACACATATACACACACACACACACACACACACACACACCGAGACTGTCCGGGGTCGTTGTGTCCTTGGGCAAGACACTTCACCTACCGCCTACTGGTGTTGGCCAGAGGGGCCGATGGCGCGATATAGCAGCCTCGCCTCTGTCAGTCTGCCCCAGGGCAGCTGTGGCTACAACTGTAGCTGCCTCCACCAGTGTGTGAATGTGAGAGTGACTGAATAGTGGAATTGTAAAGCGCTTTGCGGGCCCCGAAAAGCGCTACATAAAATGCAATCCATTATTATTATTATTACATGTATCATAAAAAATCCCCAACATAATAGACGGAGACACGGCTTATGCCTCCTACTCTCTTCAAGCCCTTGCTGTCTCCCTCCGCCCCCCACCTCTACATTCACTGTGTCCTTTCCTCCAGATTTCAGCTGGTATGTCTGTGGGTGAGCCGGAATCAGGCCGTTCAACTGATCCATGGAGTAAACAAACCATGCGGTGTGTAGCTGCTGCACTACGATCCCATGCCTCAATGAAAGCAATGAGTCCATGGTGACGAGGATAACAAAAACACTCTCAAACCACATGTTTGACAGAAAAATATTTAAAACAAACTAAATCTCTGCAATAACAAGTAAAAGACTAAACAAAAAGGAAGAAACAGTTTAAAGTATGGAGAAAAAACAGGAGCAACCGGAACAGGCTGCATGATGGTTCACACTGTGTTAAATTAAATATGTTATTCTATTATTTGACATTTTTTAAATGTTAAAATTCCTCAGTCACATCTCTGTGGTTGTCTTGAGTCTGGGTCTCTCTCTTTGTTTTTGTTTAGTTCCTGTTTTTGGTGTGCGCCGTGCTCCGTTTTACTTCCTCTGTTTCATTAGTCTGATTTGCTTCACCCATGTTCTTTGGTACATCTGTCCAGATTTCCTTACAGCTGTCAGTCCTGTGTGTTGGGTATTTCCAGTGTAGGTTTCCTAGTTAGTAATTCCAAGTATCTGCTGCTCCAGTCTGCATGCCTAATATCCTTGGGCAAGATACTAACTCCAAATTGCTCTCAGGTACATTCATGAAAGTGCGTGTGTTAAATAGAAAGAAAAAGTGATTGGTTGTGAATGGCGGAATGAGGCAAGTTGCAAGTTGCTTTGAGCGCTCAGAGTAGAAAAGTGCTATGAAAGAACCAGTTCATTTACCATCAACTCTGGTTCTGTGTGGAACAGTTTGGGTCCCTCACAAAGAGCATCATGACTCTGGTGTTTGTTTGAGCAACACTGCAGTTGCAAAATTCCAGAGCAGAGCAAAGCGCCTGCTCAGCATTAGCTGCTAATACAGTAGTATGGCAGATGTACCATACAGTAAGCATGTAAGGCTGCTATTTCACACTAATTAAAGCTTCCCAACACAGAAATTGTTAAATCATTCACAACTGTTGTAATCTGATTGGTGTCTTATTTTACATAATGGAAGACATCTAGCAAAGACTGCAGACACTGACAGAACAGGAGTGACAAGTGTGTCAGGAGCAGTAAGAGTGGTGTTTGGCTACACCAGGTGATTACAACACAGGGGGCGGAGACTGAATTAAGTCAGGCACAGCTGTTGCTTTTTATAGGCACAGACATGTACCCCCTTTGATGCCACCTCATGCATATTAACACCTCATGCTGTTATTTCCTGAGAAGCTTGTAAACCACTACTCATCAAAAGTTTATATTTGGCAAATGCTTCTTTGTGAAAGCAGCCGTGCGTGTGCTGACGTATGATTGTCATCCACTTGCTGTCTCAGCCATCCAGCTCATTCATGCTGATTGTCCTGTGCACAAAAACACTGCACCTTTTCAGGAATTTCACCTATTTTGGCATCTGAGTGTAAACATTTGGTTTTCAGTTACTTCTGTCTGCATTTTTGAAGATGTTGGTCTGTATGTGCACATTTCTGCTTTGGATTTTTGTTTTTTGTCCTTCTCACATTTTTAAACTCTGTGTTGCTTGTTTTAAATTTTTTAAATCATCTTTCTTTAATCCTCATTCCAAAACATTGATTGAGTTTACATTTTTAGGACTATTCTAGAAATTTCTCAACATGCTTCCCAAAAAATCTGTCTTACACAGCTATGATTCACTAAGCAGACTTCCAGTCTCTAATACCTGCTGTACAGTCTATATTTTCCTGGTATTGTTTTAAATCCAATACATTAGATATGGGCTTCAAAGACATACCCACTGAAGAGTCTGGCATGGCGACAGATCCTTTGAAATTCAACACTGTTATGTTATGTTGTTAGAGCAACCGTTCGTCAGGCTGACCACACTTATAAACAAGCACCCCTGAATAGGAGAACGCTTCTGATGAGGAACAGCGTTCTCCCTCATTCAGTGTGCACTGAAATAACAAATGCACTGATCAGACATGTCCAGGAAGTGTGTTATAGCTGCTGACTAATTTTGTAGCCACCTGCTGCAGTATAAATAAATGGTCTGGTACTTATCTAGCACCGTCCTAATCAGCTGAGCACTCAAGTGTTCATTCTTAACCCTGCCACTTCACACTCAAAATAAAAACTGCCCATCTGTGAGCGACAGTGTGGGCAAGCTTTCATATTTCATACCATCAGGGAATAATCTTCACAACTTCATAAATTCAGTCAGTTGGGGAGTTTGTTTAGCTCACAGCCACACGTCGTGTGTCCAGAAAGCAACGGCCTGAGTCTGACCCATGACCTTTTGCTACGTGTTTCCCCCCGCTCTCTCCTCACTTTCCTGGCTCCTTGGGCTAAGATGGCCATCAGCTCCCTCCCCAGGCCTGGCTCCAAGGGGGAACCCCAGTAACCCTGTCCCTCGCTTTTTCCTCTCTCACAGACTCATTCGCTCTCTTCCTACTGGTCAGTCTGCATCAGTTCCATAGTCACAAGCTCTGGGTCATGACCGAAAGAATCAGATTATGAATATCAGAGGCAGAAATTTGCTTTCTCTGAGGGGTAGCTGCCCTGTGCCTTAGAGATATTAGAAATATGGCGAGGATTTCAACCATCCTAGAGTGGTGCAGAGTAAAGCTGCTACTACTCCACATCAAAAGGAGCCAGTTGAGGTGGTTTGGGCATTTGGCCCTCTGGGTGAGATGTTTCAGGCATGTCCTGTCTGAAGGAGGCCCCAGGGCAGACCAAGGACATGCTGGAGAGATTACATCTCTCAGCTGGCCTGGGAATACCTCAGTGTTCCCCCATATAAGCAGGAAGAGGTGGCAGGGGAGAGAGAGGTCATTCCTTAGAGTGCTGCCCTGGCAATCACCAAAATTTGACCAATATAAGGTTAGAATTATGTCTTTGGTTACATTCAAGCAAATGAAAAGCTTGTAACAGAAAAACTGTAAGGCCAAAACAAATGTAAAATGAGTTGACATCCCTGGGTTAGACTATTCTGTTTATTTCTATATTTGAACCTATTCTGGCTTCAAATATAGTCCGTCATCAAATTATGCTTGCAAGTTGAAACATTATGCTTGTGCTGAATTTGAATTTATTTGACCTACTGGTTTTTCTGGTGCTGACTAGCAAAAGTAAAACATCCAATCATGTAGTCCTCTGGATGTGTACATCCTTACTGCAGGTCTTTCCATCCAACTCTTTTGCTAGTTTATGTCCACTGTGTCTTGGTAAAGTGGGGAAGACAAAGTCTTGAAAACCAGATTTACTAACAAATACATTGTGAGTTTTGGTCTTTATTGAAATTGGCAGAAAAATCAACAACAATGTTACAATTATCACTTTATCAAAGTCTGAGACCTACTTTATAAATCTCAGACAATACTTTAGAAATGTCACACATCATGATGGTACAAACATCACTGCATTCATCTTTCCACTAAAACATATGAAATCATACAGTGAAAGCAACCAACAATTAGAAAATGACAAAAATCTGAGAAAAAAGAACAGGTGAGCAGTGTTTAATTGTATTTCCATTTGCTTGTTTCCGTTATACAGATAAATGCCATGCACAGCAGCAGCTTCATTAGGTAACACAGGGTAAGTGGTTTTATAGCCTGCTTTGTTCTTCACTGCTGCCAGAGACATGGAGCTCTGGCTACTCTACAGACATCTGTCGGTGTATGAGTCTCATTGTACACTGCTGTACAGTGTAGTGAGGAATGCTTAGACGTCTACATTGGAGAGACCAAATAGCCTCTTCATGGCTTAACAGAAAAGAGTCACCTCAAATAAATGTGTGTATATATATATATATATATATAAAAAAAAAAACACCCAGCACGCCCCTGCGGGCGGTTTATCCTTCAAGCTCGGGTCCTCTACCAGAGGCCTGGGAGCTTGAGGGTCCTGCGCAGTATCTTAGCTGTTCCCAGGACTGCGCTCTTCTGGACAGAGATCTCCGATGTTGTTCCCGGGATCTGCTGGAGCCACTCGCCTAGCTTGGGAGTCACCGCACCTAGTGCTCCGATTACCACGGGGACCACCGTTACCTTCACCCTCCACATCCTCTCGAGCTCTTCTCTGAGCCCTTGGTATTTCTCCAGCTTCTCGTGTTCCTTCTTCCTGATATTGCTGTCATTCGGAACCGCTACATCGATCACTACGGCCATCTTCTTCTGTTTGTCTACCACCACTATGTCCGGTTGGTTAGCCACCACCATTTTGTCCGTCTGTATCTGGAAGTCCCACAGGATCTTAGCTCGGTCATTCTCCACCACCCTTGGGGGCATCTCCCATTTTGACCTCGGGACTTCCAGGTTATACTCGGCACAGATGTTCCTGTACACTATGCCGGCCACTTGGTTATGGCGTTCCATGTATGCCTTGCCTGCTAGCATCTTGCACCCTGCTGTTATGTGCTGGATTGTCTCTGGGGCATCTTTACACAGCCTGCACCTGGGGTCTTGCCTGGTGTGATAGACCCCAGCCTCTATGGATCTTGTACTCAGAGCTTGTTCTTGTGCTGCCATGATTAGTGCCTCTGTGCTGTCTTTCAGTCCAGCTTTGTCCAGCCACTGGTAGGATTTCTGGATATCAGCCACCTCCTCTATCTGCCAGTGGTACATACCGTGCAGGGGCCTGTCCTTCCATGATGGTTCCTCGTCTCCCTCCTCTTTCTTGGGTTTCTGCTGCCTGAGGTATTCACTGAGCACTCGGTCAGTTGGGGCCATTTTCCCAATGTATTCTTGGATGTTCGTTGTCTCATCCTGGACTGTGGTGCTGACACTCACCAGTCCCCGGCCCCCTTCCTTCCGCTTAGCGTACAGCCTCAGGGTGCTGGACTTGGGGTGAAACCCTCCATGCATGGTAAGGAGCTTTCTTGTCTTTATGTCAGTGGCTTCTATCTCCTCCTTTGGCCAGCCTATTACCCCAGCAGGGTACCTGATCACGGGCAGGGCGTACGTGTTGATGGCCCGGATCTTGTTCTTACCATTCAGCTGACTCCTCAGGACTTGCCTGACCCTCTGCAGGTACTTGGTGGTTGCAGCCTTTCTAGCGGCCTCTTCATGGTTCCCATTCGCCTGCGGGATCCCCAAGTACTTGTAACTGTCCTCTATGTCTGCAATGTTGCCTTCTGGTAGTTCAATCCCCTCAGTTCTGACTACCTTCCCTCTCTTTGTTACCATCCGACTACACTTCTCCAGTCCAAACGACATTCCAATGTCATTGCTGTATAGCCTGGTAGTGTGGATCAGTGAATCGATGTCTCGTTCACTCTTGGCATACAGTTTGATGTCATCCATGTACAGGAGGTGGCTGACAACTGCTCCGTTCCGTAGTCGGTATCCGTAGCCAGTCTTGTTAATGATCTCACTGAGGGGGTTCAGGCCTATGCAGAACAGCAGTGGGGACAGAGCATCTCCTTGGTAGGTCCCGCACTTGATGGTGACTTGTGCTATGGGCTTGGAGTTGGCCTCTAGTGTTGTACGCCACATCCCCATTGAGTTCCTGATGAAGGCTCTTAGGGTCCCATTGATCTTGTACAATTCTAGGCATTCCAGTATCCAGCTGTGGGGCATTGAGTCATAGGCCTTCTTGTAATCAATCCAGGCAGTGCACAGGTTGGTCAGTCTGGTCTTGCAGTCTCGGCTGACTGTTCTGTCTACCAGTAGCTGGTGTTTTGCGCCTCTGGTATTCTTGCCAATTCCTTTCTGTGTCCCACTCATGTATTGACCCATGTGCCTGTTCATCTTAGCCGATATGATGCCTGACAGGAGCTTCCATGTAGTACTGAGGCAGGTTATTGGTCAGTAGTTGGATGGGACCAGTCCCTTCTTGGGGTCCTTGGGGATCAGGACCGTCCGACCTTCGGTTAGCCATTCCGGGTGTCTCTCGTTAACTAGCAGCTGGTTCATTTGTGCTGCCAGACGCTCGTGGAGTGCAGTCAGCTTCTTCAGCCAGTAGGCGTGAACCATGTCGGGCCCTGGTGCTGTCCAACTCTTCATACTGGAGACCCTTTCTTGGATATCTGCCACTGTGATGGTTACTGGACCCTGTTCAGGGAGGTCGCTATGGTCTGCCCTCAGATCCACTAGCCACTGAGCATTGCCATTATGGGTTGCGTCCTTCTCCCATATGCTCTTCCAGTATTGCTCCGTCTCCAGCCTTGGTGGTGCTGTTCTCTTATTGTTCCCTTGCCACTGAGAGTACACCTTTGCTGGTTCTGGAGAACAGCTGGTTTATTCTCCTGCCTTCTATCTCTCTCGTGTACCTCCTCAAGCGGCTGGCCAAGGCTGTGAGTCTTTGCTTGGCAGTTTCCAAGGCCTCAGGTATGGACAGTTTGCTGTATTTCTTATGCACCTTCTTTGCCGCACCTTTCTGCAACTCCGTTAGTTGGCTAACCTCCCTCCGTGCCACTTTGATCTTGCCCTCTAGCCTCCTTCTCCATGGAGGGTACTGCCCCTTGTGGCTGTTCAACTTGTAGCCAAGCATCTCACTGATCACTGCTGCCGTATTGTACATCAGCTTGTTAGTGTCGGTAATCGTGGTTGTAGGTATCGTCCGTAGTGCTGCATTAACATCATCTAGCAGACCTTCTGAGGGTACTTCACGTAATCTCGGTAACCGGCTACGGGGGATCCAGGTTTCAAGCTTGGCCATGATCCTGTTTTTAGGTCAGTTCCTCTCGCACTTCTCCTATCGCACTTGGGGCTTTGTACCCAATCTCGGGTAGGGGTGACGATATCTCCCCCCTGACCTGGTCCCTTGTGTGTGTGTGTGTGTGTGTGTGTGTGTGTGTGTGTGTGTGTGTGTGTGTGTGTGTGTGTGTGTGTATGTATATATATATATATATATATATATATATATATATGCACCTTCTTTGTCGCACCTTTCAAAGAAGGTCCATACCTGAGGCCTTGGAAACTGCCAAGCAAAGACTCACAGCCTTGGCCAGCCGCTTGAGGAGGTACACGAGAGAGATAGAAGGCAGGAGAATAAACCAGCTGTTCTCCACAGAACCAGCAAAGGTGTACTCTCAGTGGCAAGGGATCAATAATAAGAGGACAGCACCACCAAGGCTGGCGACGGAGCAATACTGGAAGAGCATATGGGAGAAGGACGCAACCCATAACGGCAATGCTCAGTGGCTAGTGGATCTGAGGGCAGACCACAGCGACCTCCCTGAACAGGGTCCAGTAACCATCACAGTGGCAGATATCCAAGAAAGAGTCTCCAGTATGAAGAATAATAAATAATAAATAATAAATAATAATAATAAATAAATAATGAATAAATAAAAGAATCTCCAGTATGCCCCACATTCCAGAGCCCAACCGGACGGCCAACTCCTCCTCCTGGCCCCCCCGCCCCATCAGGCCACAGAGAACAGGGGTGAAGACTCCAAACCTCCCTCCTCCGCCCGCTCATATGTAGTGTTGATGCATGAGTGTTCTAAGGTGCATTTAAAACCCAGGAGGGCATGGAGCTACCTGCCAGAGAGCAGCAGGTAAGCACATAGCCCCTCCTGATAGCCCTCAATGTCTACGTGTATTTAAAATTAAGAGGTGGGCAACGACGCCAGGGGTGAGGTGTACACCCTGATGGTCTTTTGGAGTCCGTGTAGCGTGCCCACCCCCAAGATCCTATATGTATGTGTTACGAGAGTGTGAGTAATGTGAATGTCTAAGTTGTGGGATAAAATTGAGGCACAGGCAGCCAGAAGGGGACAGAGGGGAAGATGCCTCCCCTGCACCCTGGTGACACACCTTAACCCCAAGGCCCGGCATTTGTGGGTGATTGTGGTGGAGCGGGAAGAGGGAGGCAGCTGGAGATGAAACCCACCAGGGTTTCATACTCTGAAACCCACCAGGGCAAGGGGGCCCAGGCCCATCCGGTCCGGGGCCCATTTCAGCAGCGCCGCCCGGCCCCACAGAGCCCGGGACAGCCCACCAGACCCTTCCACAGAGAAAACTGCACCTGAACTGTCATCCACTCATCTCCCAGACTACACAAGACAATAGACACCCAGGCTGAGATCGTCCTCCACCTCTCCTGTATCTCCCCCACCTGCAGAGTGAGTTCCTGGAGAGAGGAGACCTGCAAGCTGTAACAGCCTCCCCCACCAGTTGAAGAGCCCCTCAGGTGGCTCAATGCACTGGTGGCATCCCGCGCCAGTATTATTGTATTATTGTACTCACACAAGTACAATAATACAAACATCACAAAGAACTAAAAACGCTGGGTCAGGAGACCCAGGACCGTGACAAAAATAATGTGATTAATACATAAATAAAAGAAATTCCTATACAAGCCCTCCAAGGAAGATGCTCCTGGGGAACCACCCGATGCCCCAAGCCTGTCCCTACCCCCACACCAATCACAACAACGAAGGCGGGACCAAACTAAGACCCCCCCCACCCCCACTAGGTGATGGAGCTGATCAAAGGAGCCCAGAGCAACTGATCTGATGTGGTGGCAGAGGCTGTATCAAGACTAATGTAATCTAATAGATAATTTCTATATTGGTTAGAATTAAGATTATTTTTATTTTTCCAGTTCATGAGGACTGTTTTCTTGGCTATGCATAGGGCAGTGAAAACCATATGGGCTATATCTTATCTGTAGTGACATTATCTAAGCTGCCCAACAAACACACTAAGGGGGAAGTTGGAATGTTACATTTCAGACACTTCGATAAGTCTTCACATATCTCGCGCCAAAACTTCTGAACTGGTGGACAGAACCAAAGAGCGTGGATATAATTGTCCGGTGAATTGGTTTGGCAGTGTGAGCAGTTGTTGGTAGACGTAAAGCCCATCTTGAACATCCGATGACCTGTATCGTGCACTCTATGTAATATTTTGTATTGAATTAATTGAAGACTGGGATTTCTAATTAGATGAAAGGTTTTTAAGCAAATCTGAGACCAGAAGTTTTGGTCTAAGTTAACTGATAAATCCGCTTCCCATTTTGCAATAGGAAGTGATATTGATTCATCTGTTTTAGAAAGCATTCTGTATATTTTGGAAAGTAATTTGGGGGTTTTAAGAGTAAGAAATTGAACCACACTTGGTGGTGTTTGTAGTTCAACTTGACCCGGTTTAAATTTCTTTTTTACTATGGATTTAATTTGTTGATATTCTAAAAAAGAGACATATTAAAAAGATGTTTAAATGCCATCAGCCCGCCTTCCTCTTTGGGTTTTATATAGTATAATAATATAATTAAAAAAACAACAACTTAGAATTAAATATAGATTTGAAGAGAAAATTTTTTTTCACAATTTTGTAAATAATTCTGTCATGTTTCGACTTCAAAGTGCTCATTTACACTGAGCACACTATAGCAACATCCTGCTTCACTTTGTCAGGCATTCTGCCCTCATTACTTTTATGTGTCATTTGACAACATTACATTTTGAATAGATCCTGTTTGCAGTGTTGCTTATCCAAAATACATAGCTATAAAAAATTTTGATGTGATTTTACTCACTTTTTCATAACCTGGATTACTTTGTAGTATCATGTGTATTGCTTTAATGGGTGGTGATGTGTGCACACTGCCTTTCACAGTAACAGGAAATAGTGGCGTATGCAGTGTCTTGCCAAGTTTAAATGCCAGTGCTAAAAATATCCAGCTGGAATGCAGAACGTAGTAGCAGGGACAGGTTGATGGCTCAGCCTTTGTCACCACATTCAGGACCTATTTTAATAGAAGAAGACTGTCAGACTGAAACCTGAAGCTGACTCCTTGGTTCAGCTGTGCTTTTATCTTCTAGTCTGTTTAGGAAGAAACTTCAGGGGATGCTTGCAGAGGTTCCAAGAGCAGATGAAAGAGTGATTTGGGGGCCACTATTCCTGGGGTCCTTAGGGAGGGTGTTCTGAACCTTTTTTTGTTGTTGTTGTTGTTCTTACTAGACATCGCTGCTTAGCTATCTAGTGGCTATAAATATTTCACATAAGTATTCATCCCTGGCCTGCCCGGAAGATCCGCCTGTTCTGCCCACATACCTCTGAGGTAGCTCCTGTGACTGAAGTGTAACTCCTAATAAGAACCACGGCATTAGTCATCTCATTTGTCATGTGTCATCTCATTTCTTTAAAAATTTGGACATTCTGATATTTATTTAAAGTACTGAAAATACATAGCACTTAGCCAAGCCAGCTCACTCTCTGTGCAGTATTAACTTTTAAGAGAATAGTTCTGTATTTTGTATATATTTATCTTGTTTTCATTTTTCTTTTTAAACATACTTTAAGTAGAAGTGCAGTAAAAGTCAGAAAAGGCTAACATAACAGAAGTTTACTTGCACAAACATTATAGAGGAGCAGGTAATGGATATCTATCCATCCATCCATCAATTTTCTTCCACTTATCCGGGGCCATGTCATGGGGGCAGCAGCCTAATCTGGGGACGCAGATCCACCAGTAAATCCAGAGCTTCGCTTTTATGCTCAGCTCTCTGTTCAACATGCCAGACCAGTACAGCATCCACTTCACTGCAGCCAATAAACCAACCGTCTATCAATCTCCTGCTCCCCTTACCCCTCAGTCATCAACAAGACCCTCAGATTTGTCCCTGACCTGGAGTGGGCCGCTTCACACTCGGGTTCGAACTGCTTGCACTGCAGACAATGAACAGAATAAGGTATGAAGGGCAGTCCGGGTGGAGTCAAACCCCTCCACCACAGTAAGGCGGGGATTCCCAGAGGTATTATTTGTAATTAACTTGACATTGATAACTTTACTTTGGTCCTGTGCTGTGTATCTTAAAGTGCTATATAAATAAAGTTGGGTTGGATTGGAACTTGATATGGCAATATATTTGTAACTACCTAGAGAGCTTATTCCTTTTCTCTTGACAATACTTTCTGTAAACACATAATCCATTTTGGGGTCAGCTGGAAAGAAACGCACATGTAAAATGTACAAGTAAGACCAGAGGTTAAATGTGCCATGACATTTGGCTGCAAGCTATACTGTGATATTTTGAATCCTCATATACATGTATCATTTCCTAAACGTTGGCAATACAAACAAAGGCAGTAAGAAATATAGTTTTAAAAGCTCTTGCTCCTCTCCGGCCCGCCCGCTACTGAAATAGGGAAGGCATGATTAGAAGATGCTCCCCAGCTGCGAAGCTCTGCCTTCCCTGCCACCACGCCCTGAACCCACAGCTCCAGTCCTCCTCTGCAGCCAGGCCACCAACTTCACCCCACCACAGTGTTGTAAGGATCACGTTTAAGGATCATAGTTTTTAAGTTATAAGGCTTTTTTATTTATTCATTTGTTTTTGTTTTACCAATAAATCATTAAGCTGACCTTTAAGACACTGCATTGATAACATGACTACTACATCCATTTGTCTGTAATTAGGAGGGTGGGGTTAATACTTTATGCAATTTTTCTTTGTGTGTGTGTGTGTGTGTGTGTGTGTGTGTGTGTGTGTGTGTGTGTGTGTGTGTGTGTGTGTGTGTGTGTGTACACACCCTTGGCCCAGAGCTTGTCCTTGGGTGGCCACTGGCAGGGTTGCATCTGTTTCTCTGGGGCAGTTAACCTTGCTGTGGGCACTCAGTCTGGGGTGTCCCTCTTAGGCATCCAGTGTCATCAAAATGTTTGACCTCGGGTGTTCAGCACTCCTGTGGGACTGCAGGACAGGCCAGATCTGCTGAACCTTTCTCTAGCTGCTTCTTGCTTCACGGAGGAGGGGTTTCTGCCACTTCTCACCTTCATTATCGAGTGTGTTTCATGACAAACTTAGATACACAGACACTCATAAACGCACAAGCGCACACACCAGCAAGACTTGCTTTTTTTGCTTTTTTTGAGTGTGTTTTATTACAGATGCAGTAATTGGAGACCCAGGGTCTTTCTCAATATACATACTTGTGTGTTCTTGTGGCCTCGTGTCAAAGCGGTCACAGCCCAAGTAAGTCAAATATCTGCTTCATTCATCAAGAAATTTCAACAGTTTACCATTACTGTTGGTCCTAAAAGCTCCCTGAAAAGCCTTCAGTTAATCCGAAATGCTGCAGGAAGAGTCCTGACAGTGTTTTTACCGCCTCCTCTCAACCACTAAACACAACCCAACATTACATTGTGCTGCAATAGGTGTACGCTGCTGGGGGATTCCCATGATGCTCTGTGTGTTTCTTCTTCACTCACTATGTGTTAATAGACCTCTCTGCACTGAATCCATCCATCCATCCATCCATCCATCTTCATCCGCTTATCCGAGGTCGGGTCGCGGGGGTAGCAGCCTAAGCAAAGAGGTCCAGACCTCCCTCTCCCCAGCCACCTCCTCCAGCTTGTCCGGGGGAATACCAAGGCGTTCCCAGGCCAGCCGAGAGATATAATCTCTCCAGCGTGTCCTGGGTCTGCCCCGGGGCCTCCTCCCGGTGGGACATGCCTGGAACACCTCGCCCAGGAGGCGCCCAGGGGGCATCCTTACCAGATGCCCGAACCACCTCAGCTGGCTCCTTTCGATGTGGAGCAGCAGCTGCTCTACTCTAAGCCCCTCCCGGATGGCCGAACTTCTCACCCTATCTCTAAGGGAGAGGCCAGCCACCCTTCGGAGGAAGCTCATTTCCGCCGCTTGTATCCGCGATCTCGTTCTTTCGGTCACTACCCACAGCTCGTGGCCATAGGTGAGGGTAGGGACGTAGATCGACCGGTAAATTGAGAGCTTCGCTTTTACACTCAGCTCCCTCTTCACCACGACTGACCGGTGCAGCGTCCGCATTACTGCAGCCGCAGCCCCAATCCGTCTGTCGATCTCCAGCTCCCTTCTCCCATCACTCGCGAACAAGACCCCGAGATACTTGAACTCCTCCACTTGGGGCAGGAACTCATCCCCGACCCGGAGTGGGCACTCCACCCTTTTCCGGCTGAGAACCATGGCCTCAGATTTGGAGGTGCTGATCCTCATTCCCGCTGCGTTACACTCGGCTGCGAACCGCTCCAGTGCGAGCTGGAGGCCCTCACCCGATGAAGCCAACAGAACCACATCATCCGCAAAAATCAGAGATGAGATTCTGAGGCCACCAAAGCGAAAGCCCTCCGCCACTTGGCTGCGCCTAGAAATCCTGTCCATAAAAATTATGAACAGAACCGGAGACAAAGGGCAGCCTTGGCGGAGCCCATCACCCACCGGGAACGAGTCCGACTTATTGCCGGCAATGCGAACCAAGCTCTTGCAACGGTTGTATAGGGATTGAATGGCCCGTAGCAATGGGCCAGACACCCCATACTCGCGCAACACCTCCCACAGGACGCCCCGAGGGACACGGTCGAATGCCTTCTCCAGGTCCACAAAACACATGTAGACTGGTTGGGCAAACTCCCATGCACCCTCTAGTATCCTCGAGAGGACAAAGAGCTGGTCCAGTGTTCCGCGACCAGGACGAAAACCGCATTGTTCCTCCTGTATCCGAGGTTCGACTAGCGGACGAACCCTCCTCTCCAGCACCCTGGCATAGACTTTCCCGGGGAGGCTGAGGAGTGTGATCCCCCTGTAGTTGGAACACACCCTCCGGTCCCCCTTCTTGAAGATGGGGACCACCACCCCGGTCTGCCAGTCCACAGGTACTGCCCCTGATCTCCACGCAACATTGCAGAGACGTGTCAACCAAGACAGCCCTACAACGTCCAGAGCCTTCAGGAACTCGGGGCGGACCTCATCGACACCAGGGGCTCTGCCACCAAGGAGTTGTTTAACTGCCTCAGTGACCTCGCCCCCGGAAATCGGTGGGTCACACCCCTCATCCCCAGACTCTGCTTCCTCCCCGGAAGACGTGTCAGTGGGATTAAGGAGGTCCTCGAAGTATTCCTTCCACCGCCCAACAATTTTCTCAGTCGACGTCAACAGCGCTCCGCCAGCACTATACACAGTGCAGGTAGAGCACCGCTTTCCCCTCCTGAGACGCCTGACGGTTTGCCAGAATCTCTTCGAGGCAGTCCGAAAGTCTTTTTCCATGGCCTCTCCGAACTCCTCCTCCGAACTGGACTGAAAGGCAGCACAGAGGCACTAATCATAAAGCTGCCCCTGAGACAATCCAGCACATAACAGCAGGGCGCAAGATGCTAGCAGGCAGGGCGTACATGGAACGCCATAACCAAGTGGTCGGCATAGTGTACAGGAACATCTGTTTTTGTCATATTTTAACGCATGATCATATTTCATTGCAACATGTTTTCATATCATTTTTAACACTGATTTATTTTAATTGCTTTTCTTTTTGTTGTCTGTTTGGAGCAAAACATGCAATGTTCATAATACATGATTAATTAAAGAAGAATGTGATTAATGGTTTCAAACTGCTTTGTTTAAAGTTTTTTGACATTAAATGGTTCTCGAATTTAACTTGATATCTGAGTGCTTTTTAGTTTTAGACTAGTCAGTCTTATTGGCAGGAACATCCCTACTGTATGCATAACAGATAACATAGAACCAATTTTAATTTTTTGTTACTAGTAGCCAAAGTTCTAATTTCTCTAGGTGATTCTATAAAAATGCCACATATAATACAGTTTACTGTATACAGTTTATCTGTCCATTCAACTGTTCGCCAAGGTTTCATCAGGAAAAGGTTTTGTGGAGCGATGAATCTAAAAATAATTAAAGAAAACCAGAAACTAACTAAATTAAAGAATATTAATAATCAAAAAACACAAACATCGCAACAACAAACGCATGTGTACAAACACATTTAAAACCAATAAATGTGCTGGAAATTATATTTCTGCACAGCTAATTGCAACAGTAGAACATTTAGAATAAAGTCTCATTACTGGCTTTTATAGACAAAAATTTGTTTTCCTTTCTTTATTGTATATTGTGGGGTTTTTTTAGTTTACGAAGCCTGTTTGGTGCTGCTGACCAGTAAAAACACAACAGCACAAATAGACTAGTGATTAGTGCAAGGCATCTGAGAATTACATCTTCAGTAAAGGCCTGGTGTCCAATTCAAAGCTGGATGCATCATCTATTCTTTTGCACATAGTGTAGTTCCTTCAATCCTTGTTCCATAAAAGTGAGGCCGAACAGTGTGAACAGACCTATGAGCTATAAAGCTGGCTGACAATGAACCTGGTAAAAAGCACATTGAGAAAGGCGCTCTGTACAGCTGGGAACAGTTCTTCACATTAATAAAGAGTTCTTTGTGGTGTTTTTCACTGAAATACATTCATAGGTTTCTTGTGACTGAATTCTGCCGCATCACAGTTTAGTGACACTGAAGGCTCCTTCTAGTCATTTATATCATCTACACATGTTACTGATGATGCTTTATGTACAAAAGCAACGCAAAATAAGGTTTGACCATTACCCAAGGTGAGTCATGAGAAAAATGCACCAAACAGTCAGATAGCTTTTCCAGCTGCCTGTTAAGAGTGCCACCTGAGCATGGTTTGGAAAATGACTTTTCCGGGAGCTCCTGGGCTGGGAAACAGCTCTGAGTCCGCCTAACATGTTGCTGCCAACGGGGCTGTCACACAGACCTGGGTTAGCACATGGTGGATTATTAAATGGGCTCCATCTGACTTTAATTATGGTGAGCTTCTCAAAACCACAGGATGTTAGGAAGACCAAACACACAGTGAATTGGCTTCAGGAACTGTAAACGCATTTTAATATGAGCAAATACATGAAGTCACGTAACGGGAAAAGAGAAGAACAAATTGACTCATCACTTTTTACTGAATACCTCAGTAAAAGGATGGATTTACATCAATAAATCATTAGCACACTAATTTGCAAACATTAGCAGACAGCTGCAGTGAATGGTTATTTCCACATCAGGGGAGCAGGAGTGGCTTGCCTCTGCATTTGTTTACCCAGCTATCAAAATAGTGGAGTTTCCAGATGACTCGGCTCATTCGAACAATATGAAGACTTAAAGGGAAAAAGCAAGTGATTATAGATGGATTTTTAAATGGTGTTTTGAAAAATGAGAAACTATGGTTGAAAGACTGTAGACAGATTCATTTTACCTAAGACAGCACCTTTTCTGCTTTTCTGTGTTAAAACTGATGCATCCTGTGAGGAATCCCAAAAGTCTGTCTAGTTGATGCAAAACATAACTTAATGTGTCATGGCCCTAACAGTGCCCTGCAGTGCTTTGGTCACACGATTAGATTATGTTACTATTACTTAAAGGTCTAAAGAAAAGGGAGACTTATGTGTTTATTTTGGAGTCTGTTCATAAGCTGTTCATAAACTGTTACACTGTTCACAAAAACACATTTGCAGGAGGATAGTGGGCTTCAATTCAAACTAATGGAAAAATCCATTACGTCTGAGCCATATCCAACTGGAAAAGCTTTTGATTTTTAGGAGTAGATATCTTCCAAAATATAGTGTTGCAATGTGGCGTGTGCATCAGACCTACACTACCTCTAACATCAGTGAATGTTTACTTCTAAATGAAATGCATTTCCTTCTGTAAATTAATGCATCAAATATGAACAGTGTCACAGTTCATTAATGCTATCTGTAGTATGGATGCACTGAAGATAGCTGGATACACCAATCCAAGATGGAGTTACAACTCACGTAAATAAAAATTGATTCCCTGGACCATGAAGAAAAAAACAGCTTCCTAGCTTTCCGGTTTGCTTCACTGCTGAGAGTTATTCCCAGGGATTCGAGTGGGATTTGCCAGATGGTGGAACCATATGATTCGGTGCAGTGGTGCAGAAAAGAATTACTCATCAACCTTAGTCACAAAAGTTGATTTTTCCTTATGTACAGGCTGTGATCAGCTGACCTGTGCTGCTATGATCCTGACTGATGTGATGATACATAAATCAGGAGATGTTTTATGACCTATGATGCAGAACTATTGTTGCTGAAGATCAGCATACATTCATTCATCATTCATTCCACAGAATATAATAACAATATAATAAAACAGCAAGTATAAGAAAATAGCAAATATAAAAGTGTAAATACACATAAATTCGCTTCGCTGGTGACACATTGGGGATTTATTTAAATCTGAAGGCACACTGAACCAGCATGGCCCCCACAGCATCCTGCAGCGTCAGCATCTTTTATTTTTCGACAGGACAATGACCCCAAACACACCTCCAGCCTGTGTAAGGGCTATTTGACCAAGAAGGAGAGTGACGAGCTGTGTCCCAAAACCTAGGCCGCATCCTTCGAAAGACCCGGCACATGTAGACCGCGAAGGCCAGGTCCTTCGAAGACCGAGAGGCTATGAAATGTGACGGTTGAGCCTTTAGTTTTGCGTCGCCAGCTGTCTCGGTGGAGTTTAATAAACTCAGCCGTCTGTTCCTTGCTATCTAAAATATGACAGGACACTGGTGTAAACTCTCGACCGTCTCACAGTTCCGTTTAATCAGTTTTCTGTTTGACGTTTAAACTATAACTGTCAGCTGTACGATTATGGGATTGATTTGATCCCCCGGCGCTCAGTATAACTGGAGTATTGCACTAAGCCTGGTAGTATCTGCGAACCGATGGCGTTGTAAAGTGTTGTCAGCTCTATCTAGTGATTAACTGTTCGTGTGAGGCTAGGAAAAGGGATGGAGGAGATTCACGAGCATGAGGAGACACTTGGAGGAGGAACGGATACTCACTACCACGCACAGTGTGAGCACGGGAAGGATGACACGACTAACCACTGTTTGCACATTGAACTATTGCCAACCTTTGTTTTCACTGTAAATAAACACACTGCTATCTCCAACTGTGATAATAACTTTAATCTGAGCCAAACCGATTTACTCAGGAACAAATAAAACACTGAAAACAGCCAAATAATAACATTTTAAGTTCTCTGAGTGACTTATATATGTTTATCCTGAGTAGCCAAAGACCGTGGGGGGTTTGAAAATGATGTGCCGGGAGTGTGCTGTTCTCACCGGCTCTAGTGAGGCTGCACAGCGCTAAAGCGTTAACGAGCTAACCGCGCTAATGTGTTGATGCCGTGCAGCCCTATGCACAGGCGATCGGCGCAAACTCGCTAACAGAGATTTGCGGCATTAATGCGGTTATGGCGTTAATGTCATTTTAACGAGATTAAAGCTGACAGCACAAGTAATAAGAGTAATATTAAAACCTAAGTAGCTGCCACCATTGTTTGAAACTGGAATTGGCTGGTCCGCGCTATGAATTCTGCGATATGATGGGCCACGAAGGACACACCCCACCCATTCTTCAAATCTGGGGAAAAGGAGGATGCGTTTTTCAACCGCATTTGGAGGAGTCTACGAATTTGGACAGCCTTCGTTGCGTCGCTGTGACATAGTCGGTCTACAAATATGGCCTCAAATACTTCTTTTAACACACCAATGAGTTAAACTGCAGGAATGTCTTAAAGACATTAAGACCTGGATGGCCGCTAACTTTCTGCTTCTTACTTCAGATCAAACTGAGGTTATTGTACTCGGCCCTGAAAATCTTAGAAATATGGTATCTAAGCAGATTCTTACTCTGGATAATAATAATAATGGATTGCATTTTTATAGCGCTTTTCGAGACCCTCAAAGCGCTTTACATTTCCACTATTCATTCACTCTCGCATTCACACACACACAGTTGTAGCCACAGCTGCCCTGGGGCAGACTGACAGAAGCGAGGCTGCCATATCGCGCCATCGGCCCCTCTGACCATCACCAGTAGGTGAAGTGTCTTGCCCAAGGACACAACGACCGAGACTGTCCGAGCCGGGGCCTTCTGGTTACAAGACGAACTGCCAACTCTTTGAGCCACGATCGCCCCAATGGATGGGGCCATTACCTTGGCCTCCAGTAACGCTGTGAGGAACCTTGGAGTCATTTTTGACCAGGACATGTCCTTCAACGCACATATTAAACAAATATGTAAGACTGCTTTCTTCCATTTGTGCAACATCTCTAAAGTTAGAAATATCCTGTCTCAGAGTGACGCTGAAAAACTAGTTCATGCATTTATCTTCATCTTATCTTAATGACCTTGTAGTACCATATCACCTCATTATTGCACTTCGCTCTCACACTGCAGGCTTACTTGTGGAATTGAATTGAATTACAGCCGCCTCCCTTCTGCTAATGAGGCCTATGACTGTAGTGTTAACAGCAAATTTAATGATGGTGTTAGAGGGGCAGGGGTAGGAGAGGGCTCAGCACAGCCTGTGTACCAGCTCGAAGTTGGATACAAATTCAGTTCAAGGATTTGTTTCTACTGATCATCACGTGTACAATCACTGACACATGTTACACACATGTAATCCATCAGCACGTTCTGCTTAGTTACAGCAGAAAATGATTGTGGGTGCAGAACTAGATGAAGCACTTCATTGTATTTATACTGTTTAAATAAATAGTTATTCTACTGTTACTCAAACTCTAAATAAAATATTAGAATAATATCAAGTTGCAAATGACCATTTTTAAATAAAGTGTAAGAAAAAGATTTTTAAAACAATGTTATATTTTTCATATTAAATTATATTATGTAAAAAAACACAAACTGTAATGACTAAAATAAAAGCAGTTTGCACTTAAAATGTCCTGCTTACAGTTTTGCAGACAGCACTTACTGTGCTGGTCTATTGTGCAGCAGTACAGCGAGTACTACTTACTGCTGATGCTACATTCAAACATTAGTATGTTAGCAGGTTTCCATGGCAATGCTGAGGTGTAACATTCATATAAAAATGTAAATATGCAATAGCTGGCTGTCAAAAACAGATGAGTCTTTAATAATGTTAGCACTTGTGCTGAACTTACCTGGAGTTCAGTCGCTGTCAGTCTTATCTCTTCTCATTACTGTTGAAACAAACAATGGCACCAAGGAGGGACGGGACAAAAAGTCGTAACACACTTTCAAGGACACGGCGGACTTTGGAAAGGAAAGACTTCATTAATAATGGGTAATCGTAGCATTTGTAAATCAGGGTCTGGCTGCAGTACTTATCTCTAAAACTGTTAAGACCTAGGAGGACACAAATACTCCAAGATAAATATTCCAGCAGAAGGAAAAGCCAGCAGTGACAATAGTTGAACCCCATAGCTGAAAGTGAAACAAATTAGCTTGAGCCACAGCAGGAAATAACAAGTATGAGGATGTCATACATCAACACTGCCCATTAGAATCTGAGCTAAGAAGTCTTTGTTGTCCTCCAATCACAATACCTCATAGTATTGTGGTACTATGAGGTATCACGTGAGACCTGACATGCTTACTCTCACAGGTCACACAGCAAAATACAAAGGGATTAAAATAAACAGCGACCCCTAAATCTGTCACGATATTTGTCTATAAAGAGTCAGGGGAGGAAAGGCTGGGTTTCCCTCTTATGTGTAGGTGATGAGATAGTCAAGGGAAAAGGACAGTAGGAAGTCCCACCCGGCCAGCAAATAGGGTCATTTTCCCAGGGTGAGATAAACAAGGGTCAGCATGAAATGTAAAGGAATCACGCAAGAACAGCAATAAATGCAATCCTGGTGCCTAAATGACAGCAGGCTCGGTGACTCCCTCAGTGCTTTCACGGATGGCACCTCCTTTACTGACTGATAGGACTGCTGCTGTTGTTGTCCTACTGCAGATGCCCTCATTCAAGAACAAATAAACGACAAATTGACTTACAAAACACAAAAACACAAAGACAACCCAGTTTTACAGTCAACAAGATATGATCCTAAAAAGATCTTTAAAAGAAAGATTGTTTGATAACCAGTTTAGACCTGGCCTTCAGTCTTTGCCCTGCAAACAGCCACCGTCTGCCTGCCTCTCCTCCCTAACTGTCTGTCCATGCGTGTGTGTGTGTGTGTGTGTGTGTGTGTGTGTGTGTGTTGGTTTTGGTGCACTAACACGACGCCACTGAAATCCCTGCCTTCTGGTCTCTCCACACCTGTTAGGGATCACACCCTTGCCACTGACGACCTTGTTGTAGCTGCTTCTTAAGGACCTGGCTGAGTGTTATAGTGCTGCAAGTGGTCCACGCCACAAGTCGCGTACTGCCACGTTAAAACAACAAGCCACCCCTGCCAAGTTCATCCCTATGTTTCAATCGTGTAAACAAAGTTTGTGTGATGGCTCTTTGCCATTGTCAGTGTTTTTCTCTTGTGTGCAAAAAGCTGCTGTTTCTGAAGTGAAACATTCAGATTAGAAATGTTTTGGATTCTGTGAGGAACCTGAAAGGAGACTGGGAGCGTCACTGCTGTTGTTTATTTGGATATTGTTGTTGAAAATTCCCTGTAAATAAAGGAAGTCTGAAATTGAGTCCTGATTACATGGTAAAAAAAAAAAAGAACTGATTACATTTTGAATTAGATGGCAGCAAAAAAGCTGCTTATATATTTCTGAACTCAAGAACAAATTGCTGTAGTTTTGTGAGCGCAGAGAAAATAAAGAGACCATGCAGAAAATGGCTAATTTAACTGAAAGTCATGAAACGGAGAGTTGATCTAAAATAAAGTTTACCAAAAGCAAACAAACCAAACACACTTCAAAAGAAAGGGAAATATGACGGTCAAGTGCTGATGTGTACGTTTCCTACAGGACCCTCCTCACTCTTCACAGACATTTAGGAGCAAACGGGTCGAGTTCGAGAGGATCGCTAAAAAAATGCTGCCACCATGTCAGATTGAATGGCTGGTAGTCAACATAGCTGAGACACGGCCAACTGCAACCAAATGATGGTGACACATTACAAAAAGGCTGAGAGAATGCTGATCTGACATGTAAGGAGACAAACTGCTTTCACTCCAGGATCAGGTTCTAACTCAGGGCTACTTTTAGATTTCACTGCTCAAGCACCGCCTGCCTGCTTTATGCCTGCTCATGCTTCACAGAGTGTTTCTGTGTCACACCTTACTGGTCCCAATATAGAGGACCAGTACAGTGATCACAATGAATCAGTAATGAATGTGCAATAAAATATGCCTTAGTAAATTCATATATGAATCTTCTATTTCTTTAGACATTACTAAAGTAATTTATTCTTTGATTAGTTTAAAATAAAATTGCTAATTATACATATTTCAAAATGAATTATTAATCCAATACTAAATAATTTAAATTGAAAATGGATTCCTCAATAAAAACTTCATTTCAGAAACATTTTGAATTACAAATTACAAAACAAATCTTCAAAACCTTTTTAAAAAAAATAAAGTTTCAAAAGCAGAAATAAATAAATGGACTCAAAGACGTCTATCTGATATTTTAAATGTTAATTGCACGTTGTCCCTGTGTTTATGTTCTCTCCGGGTACTCTAGCTTCCTCCCGCAGACCACAGACATGCAGTTACTGGGGTTAACTGGTGATTCTAAACAGCCATAGGTGTGAGTGTGAATGGTATGGAGTGAATGGTGAATGGCCCTGTAATAAACTACTGACTGGACAGGGTACACCCTGGACACGGTAAGGGTCTTATTGCAGTGCAATTTTTTAAATTTTATATGCTCTATGTTAAGGGAGAAATCAAGATATTGTTAAATGTGTAATTTGTGGGAATCTTGGAAATGTATTGTAGAGTAACTTCCAATAAACCAAGTTCATAGAGGGAGTCTATGGCTGACGCGCGTTCCTGGGTTTCCAAAAGAAATGCCTCCAGTTTAATTTTGACTTGAGGATTATTTATTTATTACAAATTCCTTCCAAAATAAGCATTAAAGTTCCGAAAATAAGACATTTAACCAGTACCCCGTGTGCACACGCTCAGAAACCGTGAGACTCCTGAGCGTCCATGCTCCTGCTCGTTCCCTCACACAGGCTTTCATGCTGCTATTGCACTTACATACTTAAAGTGATAGCACCTCTTTTAGACTCTAATCCCACACAGTCACATAACCTTACATAAACATAAATGTTCAAATGTATTAATCCTGGAAAGATCAACTACGTAACGAATCTATGGATTATAAAACAAACATGAACTTAATCGCAAATTAAAATCTAAAGCAGATGTCTGGCGCCTATGTGTATGTTTAGGGAAGCTTCGTCTTGCCTTCAAATGTTTGTTGAGATGTCTCTACTTTTATAATATATTTCTTCTTTTAATAGTAGATGTATGTTTTTATCACACAGAACACAGACATGGAGGCTAAAAGCATGATGAAGGAAATATTTATGGGGCAGAGGAGATACGCAGCGAGAATATGCCCGACTGGAGTCTTCATTCAAGCTGTGGTGGTCCTCACTGGTTTGGCCAGCACTGTACGGGCATGGGGTTTGCCACAGCGCTGTTGGAAGTTTAGCAGACGATATTTGGGAATCTTCATTGACACAAATTGTCATCCAAGGCTTGCCTCTCTAAAGCAAGTTTTTAGGGTGAGTTGAACAAGACTAACAGGAGGCAGTTCCCCTTAATGTCAGCTTTAAGATAAAAACAGAAGTAACTTATTTTGCTTGGAATTTTAAAATGTGTTTAGTCTTTTACAAAGTGTTGTGCAAAAGACAGATAGTGGAGGAAAAGAGCTGAGTAAACAAGAAACAGTGCATCATGGGAAGCCACACAGGCTAGTTTAAAATTATGTTTTTATGTCCTCCTTATAAGGATAAGGATTTATGGAGATATGTGTACACATGAAAAGTTAAGTGTTACTGTATTTACAGGGGCCGTGATGTGGGTTAACACTAAAGTAATGCAAAGAGCATTTAATGAATAATTTAATCTCTACAGGGACACTATCTCTACTTTCAAGATTAGGCTTCAAACTTTCCTTTTTGCTAAAGCATATAGTTAGGGCTGGACCAGGTGACCCTGAATCCTCCCTTAGTTATGCTGCAATAGACGTAGGCTGCCGGGGATTCCCATTATGCACTGGGTGTTTCTTCTTCACTCATCTTTTTCACTCACTGTGACTTTATACACCAACACCAACTGGTTGCAGCAGATGGCCCCGCCCATCCCTGAGCCTGGTTCTGCCGGAGGTTTCTTCCTGTTAAAAGGGAGTTTTTCCTTCCCACTGTCGCCAAAGTGCTGCTCATAGGGGGTCATATCTATTATTGTACGATCTACTGTGCAATATAAAGCACCTTGAGGCGACTGTTGTTGTGGTTTGGTGCTATACAAATAAAAAAATTAAAAATTAAATTGAATTGAAATCGAATTGATCTAGAATGTTGTGATGCTGTTCTCTGTTTTGTAGCTCATTGTCAGTAGTGTCAGTAGTGTTTCTACTGTTTAACTTGGTCTTATTTACAGAGGTCACCAAACAACTCTGTGTACATGCATTCATTTTACATCAATCTAGGAGCAACTGGAGAGTGGTGCTGAAGATACCAGCTTTACAATATTGGCCACCAGGCAGGCAGAGAAGTGTGGGCTTACATGGACTGGGCAAATGACCCTCACTATGCAGTCATGAATACCTGGCTTCCAATTGCCCAGTCTTCACTCCAGAGATGTGGGCCAGCTCATGCAGTTCAGACACCGGCAGGTCAACATTTGGTTGATGAGATATAACAGTAACAATGTTTCCCAAAAACAAAAGAGGGAGAAGCAAAGCCTGGGGATGCTTAAGTAGCCTTTTCTTCAAAACCCAGGATTTTACATCTGCCCCTGTCTGCCCACCAGACCCACACCCTTCATGTCACTAGTGGCTAAATCACTGGGTGCTGTGACAGTCATTGTGGTTCATTTATTTGTGTACTGTGTAATAACAACAGATACGTTGGTTTTATGCTACTTCTACTACTAGCAGGAGTTAAAGGGGGATTTTATAGGTGGAGAACCCTAAGACTGGCTGCAAAGGGAAAAGCATCGCTTAGAAATAAAACTAAATGAGCTCCAGTTGATTCTGGGTACATGCTGTGATGAGCTAACTTGTACTTCTACTTTGCGATTCATTGATTCTTTGTGGTTTTGCAAGATACAATTAGCATAGAGCAGAGCTGAGATGAGCTCATTGGAACAGCTCTTCCAGTGACAGTTCCAGTTACTCATGTGGCCCTTTGGGAAGATGAATTTCCCACCTTTGCCTTTCATGTTTATTAAGCATCCCACTTTCACTCACACTCTGATGGATGCATCAGGGCAATTTCAATGCCAGCATATGGCCCAGGGGTACCTTAATACAACCCACTGACCTAGCTGTACACCTTAAGCCACAGCTGGAAGGTGCACAGCTGGAAGGTGCACAGCTGTGGGCGCTTACTTTGGGCAAAAAACAAAAACACTTGACTAAAGAATTTGTCTACATAAGCGAAGTCATCTAAAGAGGGTTTTGTAAAAATAACACTATACTGCTAGCCTTTCAACACAAATTGTTTTGAGACAGCAGTGAGTCCATAACCGAAGATGAAGGGCAGAGCTTTAAGCAGTCTTCTCTCTACGTTGTTGAACCATTTCATAAATGACACTATTGCAGCACGCCCAACTTTATCCATTTTGAAGACAGGAAGCTTGTCATGAGACAATATTAAATCACTGTTTTCTGCAATCCTCATCATCTGTAACCTGGTGAACCCAGAGAAACGTTTGTTGTCTGAGTCATTAGAGATCCTGCACTGACCCCTGGTGGTAGAAGTCAAATAGAGTTTCAGCAACAGCCTATTGTGACAGAAACAATCTTACGCTGTTCTCGGGACCCTGTAAGCTAAAATTACTGTTCCTAGCTTGTCCTTTGTCCTTTCAGGAAGCAATGTCTCACAATCTCACTAACATTTTGAATCAACTTTATTTTTAAAAATCACTGATGTGCAGAGGGGGTTTGTTAAGCCACTTACCTATTGTTCAAGCATAAACGTTCACTTAACTGCAGGGATGAGCCACTGTTGTGTCTACATAAACAGTTTAGTAAAGAGCCAATCTTAAATTGTTACTAGCCTGTCGTAAACCCACGTAATCTGTTCCCAGTTTTTTGTCTATGAAAAACCTGAAGTATGTTGGAATCGTGTACAATGTGACATTAAAAACTGAGCAAAGTGGACGAAGATGTGGCAGACCTGAAAAACTATCTACAGCAGTCCAGCGGTGATTTCCTCCAGAAACAGTAAAACACTGAAACATGGACTGGGAGTGATATAAAGCTTTACGCTCAGCACTCACTTTTACAGTCCACATTCATAGATGTGCTTTTTTCCTATGCATAAGGATTTTTATGTGTTATTCACAAATATCCTAAAACTCACCAACTCAGACTTCAGTATCTTCCCCAAGGGCATTTCAACAAGCAGACCTCATGAGCTACAGACCCAACTACAGACCTTCCACCTGGCAGATGATCCACTCTATACTGTGGGTTGGGTGGACAGGTTTGGGTTTTGGGGCGGAGCTGTGGGAAGTCTCCCACATGTTCATACCTGCAGCACATTGCCATCACCTGAACTGCGTATTTAAGGACCAGCTGTGGCACTGCTTCTAAGACTTATCATCCCATCCCCATCGGTAGTAAATGAAACTGTTTCCAGTGTGCACTTTGCTTATGTTGGATCCGGCTATTCTCTTGCATTTGTCTCCCAGTCACCTGTCTGGATAACTCAAGTGTCTCACAGCTACATCTCGCCTGGAGCACAATGCTGCCGGTTTGTCCAAGCCCGGAGTCCGCTGTGGACCTGGCCACTCTCCACCGTTTTGATGTACATCACTCCCAAAAGCCACCTACTGGTTCCCCTCACAGCTATCCTGTCTACTAAGCCAAGTAAGAATACTTCCATTATCTCCAAAGTCTTTGCTCATTTCCTCCCTACCAGTCACTGCTTATACTTCTCTGATGTCATCTTAAGAACACAGCAGTGGAAAAATACTCTTAATGAAGGGATTAAGTAAAAACAACACACACACACACAAAGACAGATGACCCTGTGGGTGGTCTATCCTTCAAGCTCCTCTACCAGAGGCCTGGGAGCTTGAGGGTCCTGTGCAGTATCTTAGCTGTTCCCAGGACTGCGCTCTTCTGGACAGAGCTCTCCGATGTTGTTTCTGGGATCTGCTGGAGCCACTCGCCTAGCTTGGGAGTCACTGCACAGAGTGCTTCGATTACCACTGGGACCAGTTACCTTCACCCTCCACATTTTCTCGAGCTCGAGGTCATTCTCCACCACCCTTGGGGGCGTCTCCCAGTTTGACCTCAGGACTTCCAGGTTATACTCGGCACAGATGTTCCTGTACACTATGCCGGCCACTTGGTTATGGCGTTCCATGTATGCCTTGCCTGCTAGCATCTTACACCCTGCTGTTATGTGCTGGATTGTCTAAGGGGCATCTTTACACAGCCTGCACCTGGGGTCTTACCTGGTGTGATAGACCCCAGCCTCTATGGATCTTGTGCTCTGAGCTTGCTCCTGTGCTGCCATATATATATGGCAGCATATATGGGGCTTCCATGGTGATACTGAACACCAGTCCCACCTCAAAACCTCCACCACTCCTCCCAGGGATCTGAGGAGATGAAGCAGGGAGAAACAAGCTAGTTGGGTCTTCCTGGTAAATGCTCTGCAGTTGGTGGCTGCACTAGAGGGGAGCAGAGGAGGCTCCTTCTCAGGGACAGAACAGGCCACTCAGCCATTTGGTCCTCTGACAATGCAACTGTCACCTCATTGCTCATCCATAATCATTTTGAGGATATCTCTGAAAGTGGATGCAAAGGTTTTATGGATTGATGTATCCAAATTTGAAATTTATGGTTATATGTGTATGTATGTATGTATGGAGCACATCAGGACAGAGGTACAAGCTATCTATCTGTAAAACACACTGGAGGCTCTGTTGTGGTGGGATCATCCTTATTCCCATCCCATTGAACATGATCACCGTAAAAATAAAAATAAATCAACTGAAATGTAAAAAAAAAAACTGTGCAAACAACCACAGTAATGTGAAACAATGTGACAGAGAGAGGGAGACAGTTTTTCTGAACCCAATTCAGGTTTAACGTACACGAAAAACAGCTATTTCCAATCATGCGAGGGAAGAGGGGAGTTGCAGGATGTGCCACTAACACAGTGATTAGCACAACAGAGAAGCTCACATCCTAAGATGTAATGTTTGTGAAATTCAACACTGTGTAGTGATGTTAGGAAGAATCAAGGGCAAACACGTTATAACAGATGCAGATCTTCAGTAGGTGGATGTAGCTGTGCCTGCATCTATTGGCTCTGGTCAATTAAAGATGGACTCAAATGATGGTAAATGAACTGATTCTTATACAGCGCTTTTCTACTCTCCCAGAGTACTCAAAGCACTGTATACAACATTCACCCAATCACACCCATTCTCACTGACTCTAAACTGATTTCTAACGACATTCACACTCCGATGGATGCAGCAGAGAGCAACTTGGAGTTAGTATCTTGGCCAGGGATACTTGGCATGCAGACTGGAGGAGCCAGGGATCAAACCACCAACCTTCCAATCAGTAGGTGACCTGCTCTACTTCCTGAGCTACAGCTAAATGATCTGACTGTTGTGATGTCTCTAGGATTATCAGCCCGAGTCTCACACCCCCAGTCTGGATGCTTAAGGACAGATGTCCACTTCCTGTTTCATTCCACTTTGGACTCTATTCACAGCCTTCACTCTTTAGCTAACAAACGCCAGGGATATGCAGTGAAATACACTCACAGGCCTATTGTGGTGCCGTTTTAGGCTGTAAGCTATTTATTTGGGCTAATGTGGATTTTACCAGCAGTTACTTTGCCGTAGGATTGTGTTGCGTTGATCTCCGTTAGAGCTGTCGGGGGCGTTTTTGCAGGATTTTCCCTCCGCTGAATTTTTCCCCTTTGCAGCATCAGTAGCACAGAGCCAGCCTCCGACCAACTACGCTGTTCCTGCTTGCAGTGTGGGATTTTTTTTCTTGAGGTCTGGAACCAGGATTATTAGGCACAAGGACGGCAAAACACAACGGCCCGTCTGTTGCTGCACAGGAGCGTCACGAGTTCGCGCAGATTCACGTTAGAAAAACAGGTAGAAACTTGGGCTTTATTTGATGTTTCGAAGCGCAGCGCATATCCGGATCGACGGGGACGCGTTACTTTCCGTGTGTTGGAGCCTCCGTGGAAAACGAAGGGGCGGGTGGGTCTGCTGTGGAGAAAAGGCTCGTTCAGGTTCATGTCTGTGTGGTACGGTAACGGATGTGCGCGGAGCCGTTAAACGTTGAAGCTGCTACATGGTGCCGACCCGACCTAGCTAACGTCCGCTCGTAGCTTCGTGTCCACGCTGACTTCGTGTCCGTGAAGGAATAAAAACACTTCTCAGTGGGAGCGAAGCCGGCTCCGACACTTTCCGTGAGCCAGCCGTCAAAGCGAGGCTTTTGTGGCGACGCCGTAAAGGTGTCGCTCGCCTGGCTCCGACCTAGCTCGGTACAGTAACGTTAGCTTACATGCTGAGGTCGCGTTCCCCTTTTCTCCGTTTACACTACACGCACGTACACTATCCACACTATTAACACTAGCGACGTGATGCTGTTTGTACATACGTGGGGACGATGTGCGTGAACTCCAGCGGCGCGGATGCAGGCCGCAGCATATCAATAACCTTTCCGAATAGCGCGGCGTGGAAAACAAACACCGTGCCCTTCATTATGACACCACGCACACACACAGCCACACGTGTAAAAGAATGTGCAATGAAAGCACACGCAGCTAGTGTGTTCACGCCGGGACTGCGTCTCCCACCAGCACCTGGCTGACGTCAGAAACCATGTTCTCACCTGAGCGTCACGTATGTGGGGACAGCTGTGAACACATGATGCTTGAAAAGCTGTCAAATAATAACTCGCTGTTTCTGATTGAATTTGTTTAATATACATTAATGTACAGTTTCCATTGAACTCTGTATTTAATTCAATTAGTTTTATTTGTACAGCATCAAATCACTGCAACAGGCGCCTCAAGGTGCTTTGTGTAAGGGCGACCCTACAATCATATGACCCCCTATGAGCAAGCAGTTTGGCGACAGTGGGAAGGAAAAACTCCCTTTTAACAGGAAGAAACCTCCGGCAGAACCAGGCTCAGGGAGGGGCGGGGCCATCTGCCTATACACGGGTGGAGTTTTCATGTTCTCTCTGTTCCCCTGTGTTTCTGCTGGGCCTCCAGCTTTCTCCCCAAAGTCATGCTAATTAATTTGTGATTCTAAATTGGCAGTGGCTGTGAGCTCCATATAAAACAGTGCATTCATTTACAGTTAAAACATGTCATCAGGATGATGGGAAAGGGGTTATTTACATGCCACTGCATTGATCTGGTTTCACTGCGGCTGAGTGTTGTGGAAATTGTGAGGACACACGTATTTATTTAGTACAGTTTAGAGGAACAGAGCATCCTGCTAACGAGAGTTTCATTATTGTTAGCATGTGTTTGTGTCAGTCACTGGCTGTTGTCGCACTGTGTCCAGACAAACATGTCAGCCAGAGGAGGAAAGAAGAAGGCCACCAAGCTGTCCCGTTCAGCCAGGGCAGGTGTCATCTTCCCAGTGGGGCGCATGATGCGGTATCTGCGCATTGGCACGCACAAATATCGCATTGGCATGGGGGCTCCGGTGTACATGGCAGCTGTAATTGAGTACCTGGCAGGTAAGTTTGATACATGAGAGCATGTGAGTGTGTGAGTGTGTTCAGTGTGCTGTGGCATATCTAAGGGACATAATTCAAAGTTGAATTTCTGCAACACTCAAAGCTCAGAGTACTTTGATAATCCTTTATGTGGGTATATATATATATATGTGATTGACATTTAACCTGTGAAACTTTGTCACATACAGAGGCAGACTGACTCCAAAGAGCAGCTCACAGTTCTGATACATTTCTGACTCAACATTAATGAACGTACTGTTAACTAAAGCTAAACCTTTTTAACCTCACTGGGTCTGGATGAGGTCAAAGACAGTCCTTCTGTGACCTGTAAACAACTAATGTAATTATGCATCTTTACAGCCTGTTCAGTCGTTTGTTGCCCGTCTCAGCTTCTTCGAAACATGCTGCTAGCTTTAAATGTGCCACGTTTGTTGGATGAAATCCCGGAGGAGGCCTGGGATGAAACTTTGTCAGATCAAATGTGTGACGCTACCTGCTGTGGTGACTCACTGCTGAATACGGGAGTAGCCTGTGAAACGAGCAGCGAGCAGACTTGTGCACAAGTTGGGAAGGAGCCATACACAGAGCCTCACGGAGCCATTTCTAAACACCTGCAGACTCCAAGATAAGCAGTTCAGACAGTTATTCTGATGTGTAACCACTTTGCCAGGGTAACTGTCGCTCTCAGATGAGAGTAACTAGGTTAGGGTGTTCGGGAACAACCCAGGAAACATCAAGCCTGCCATGACCAGGAGCCACGTGCCTCCTGAAAAACGTTTTGCCTCAGTGAGAGAGGCCATCCTGCAGGAGTCGAGGCTTTGCAAACCTAAGAACACCAAAGGTCAAGCATGGTGGTGGCATCATGCTCTGGGGCTGTTTGGCTGTCAGTGGTACAGGCACAAAATGGATAGCATAGTAAAGACGGAGAGGGACATCCATATTCTTCAACTTCTCCTCGAATCACAGCTCGATGGCTGAAACATGGACATAATAGTTTCAACACAGCAGGGATCCCAAACATAGGAGCAGGAATGGATAAAGCAAGCTAACAGTAAGCTCCAGGGTTGGGCTGATGAGGTCCAGCCTGCTAATGGACATATATCTAAACATCAGTGGGTGTGTAACTATAATAATATTACATTTTATTACAGCAACAGTAAAAACAGCAAAATAAAATGTAAACATAAGGTAACTCTAGATTATATCTCAACATCAGCAAAACTAGAGAGATGATAGTGGACTACCGGAAACGACCAGTCAGGGAACACCAGCCCATCCACATCAACGGTGTCAAGGTCGAAAGGGTCAGCAGCTTCAAGTTCCTTGGAGTCAACATCACCGAGGACTTCTCCTGGACCCTTCACACAGACACTGTTATCAGGAAAGCTCGCCGACGGCTTTACTTCCTGAGGAGGCTGAGGAAGTTTGGCATGAACGCCAACATCACCTCAAATTTCTACAGGTGTGCAGTCGAGCGCTTGCTGACGAGCTGCATCACAGTTTGGTACGGAAGCTGCTCTGCCAGCAGCCGTAAATCACTACAGAGGGTGAAGGCAGCAGAGCACATCACTGGCACGAGGCTTCCTGCCATTCAGGACATTTATCTCCAGCCTCCGTAAAGCACACAGCATCATCAAGGACCACAGCCACCCAGCACATCAGCTGTTCTTGTTACCATCTGGCAGACGTTACAGGAGTCTGTCTGCTCGGACTACAAGACTTAAAAACAGTTTTTACCACCAACCATACGACACCTCAACCACAACACTTAAACACACACACAGTCCACAGGACGCGCTCAGAAGCTACCTGCAGCTTCACAAGTACTCTGCTTAATCTGCACTGGTCACTCCACTTTATTGTCATTGATATTTATATTTAAAAGTGCAATACTGTAAATTTCTGCTGCTCATTCCTGTGCAATATCCCATCTGCCCCCCGTCATATTTCTCTTCAAGATTTTCTTATTCAATCACTAGTGTACATATATTTATATTTATAGATACATATATATTTAGTCATCTTTTCTCTTTTACCATGTCTCTCTAATATTTTGCTCTATACTGTTTTTCTATTTATTTTTTTATTATATTTCTTCTACTGTACTATGCTGCTGAGTGACTGCTGCTCGTCAAACACATTTCATTGCAATGTCGACGCTGTGCTAACTTGCATATGACAAATAAAACTGAAACTATATATATATATATATATATATGTATATGTGTGTGTGTGTGTGTGTGTGTGTGTGTGTGTGTGTGTGTATGTATGTATGTATGTATGTATGTATGTATGTATGTATGTATATATATATATATATATATATATATATATATATATATAACCTCCAGTAAACTGGAGGTTATTGTCATGAAGAATATATAGTTTATAAAGTGTTATAGATCCACAAATGCTGCTGACAGCTCATTTGACCGGTTATTGGCTATGAATATGCTGTTTTTAGCATATAGGAACAAAATGAAGGAGTTTAATCAGTCAGTGTTAGACACAGACTCACTGCTGCAGCCGTGTAGTTTCACACCAGTACAATCTGTTACATGCTGAGTGAAGGAAAATACAATAAACATGTTTAAATGCTGCCTAATGAGTGTGCACCATGTGTTTCCTCTCTTGTAAGCTGAGATTTTGGAGTTGGCAGGAAACGCAGCACGGGACAACAAGAAAGGCCGAATAACTCCGAGGCATATCAAGCTGGCTGTGGCCAATGACGAGGAGCTGAACCAGGTAACACAGTGCTCTATACGTGACACATACGTGACGCATACGTGTATGCTAACACATCAAACTGGCCAGCGTGTTTTACACCTTTCGCCAAAGTTTATTGAAGGTTTGATCTTAAAGGTTGTTTAAACATTGATGCATGTTTTCAGGACTGCTCATAAGAAGACAAACAAGGAGAAGCGTAAATACTTGCTGATGTAACCAACCCCTGGTTGGTTGAGTTGCACGTAAATGTTTAAAACAAATGTTAATATTAGAAAAAGATGACCCGTCTAAGTACAAACTTCAGTTTGTAATGATGAGCTATCCACACCCAGCTGGCCTGTGTGGAAAAAGTCACCTTAACATTTGAACTGGTTTTGCCACCTTTGGCCACAGCAGCTGAGGTCGTTCAGCCCCACTGGACGGTTCAGAGTATGAAGCCTGTTGACGGTCGTGCCTCAGTCTGGTTTCAGTCTGGCCTTTCACATCATTTCGTTTGTTGTCTTTGTAGAGGTTTACTTGCTGCTGCGCATGCTTGAACTTCAGGCCATAAACTTACGGCGACCGTGAAATGGGACGGTCAGGTTTGCGTCAGCGCTGTCTCGGTGGAGTTTAATAAACTTGGCCGTCTGCTCCTTGCTGTCTGAAATGTAACAGGACACTGCTGTAAATTCTCGACCGTCTCACACGTCTGTTTAATCAGTTTTTGTTTGTTTTTTTGTCTCACCTGTTGGTTCTTTTGCCATCAGAATTATTGACTAAAGGCCAAGAAAGATGCCTGACGGATTTACTTTACCAATCATTTTTCTGTTTGACGTTTAGCTGTGTGAAAACCCCAGAGGAACCCACCCGATGGATTAATGAAGTTTTATTTAATATAATCTAATGACTTTAATCTCAGCCAAACCGATTTACTCACGAACAAATCAAACACTGAAAAAAGCCAAACAATAACATTTTTTAGTTATCCGAGTGACGTATATCATGTTTAACCTGAGTAGCGAAAGAGCGCGGTGGGTCTGAAAACGATGAAGCGGGAGTCCGCTGCTCTCGCCGGCTCAGTGACCATTGAACCCGCCGGCTCGCTATCGAGCTGGTGGGTAACAGACGTCTCCGAAAACGTCGGAGCACTTTTGCAAATATGCGATGTCTTGATAAACAGCAGATATTTGAAGTTTACTCAGCTACATTCTCGCCTGAAAATATCTTAAAGGTTTATTTTGTGACCCAGAAAGATTAATAAGAGTAATATTAAAACTTAGGTAGTGGCCGCCATTGTTGAAAACTGGAATTGGCTAGGCCGCGCTATGAATTCTGGGATAGGTTGGGCCACGAAGGACACACCCGACCCATCCTTCAAACCTGGGGAAATGGAGGACGCATTTGTCTATGAATTGGGACAGTCGCTGTGACGTAATCAGTCTACAAATGCGGCCTCAGGAGGAAGCAGCCGACGTTTTGGGACACAGCTCATGTTTCACTGTTGCTATGATGTATCTGAGTTCAGATATTGCAGGACTCCAGTTCATTTTCCACATAGCTGGTAGGTTTGGATTGCTATGTTAACATTAAAATTAGTTTGATGATCAGAAACGTTGAAGTGTGACGTAAATGCTAAAGAATAAGAAATCGGTAAGGAGCCAAATAAATGAGCCATTCAGAGCTTTGACCAGCTGGTTCGTCACCTGTCTCTCAGGTGCCGTCTCTCAGCACACCGGTCGTGGGATCTCGGGGTTTTTCGTGTGTCTGTGTGGATTTTTCTCTGTCTGCTGTAGTAGTTGGACAGAAAACACGCTGCATGAAGGTTACGGCTTGATTTGGATGTCGGTGAGTGAAATCATCATTTGTCCCCGGCAGCCCGACCAATCGCAGCTCCCACAGACTACAGTGAATCTAATTATTCTGAATAAGATGTGAAATAAGCATCAGCCGCTCTCAGTCTGGAGCTGCACAACATCCTCCTTCACAGGCTGAGGATGATGCTGCTAAATTGTGTCCTGAATGTTATGTAGCTATTTGCCACCAGATGGCGCTGCAGTTGTTGATCCAGGCCAACCTTTTAGTTGTTAGTTTGAATGTGGCTTCCTTCAAAAGGCGGCCGACCTCGTTGGAGAGGGGCTCCTGCTCCTCAGCAGAGGGGGTCACAGCCTGGGCGAGGTGTTCGGGCCACGCTGCCCCAGGGCTGACCTGGGACACGGGGAGATTACAGCATCGGCCTGGAAAGCCTCCGGCTGCTCAGACCGAGCGTGCACAATGCTCCACACTGACTTATATGAGCTTCTCATATTTTACTAACAAGTGAACATCTTTTTATATCTTATTTGACATCAGTTCTTCTTCTCAGCTGTCTGTTTGGAGGGTAATGTTCATGATAATTGCATTTAAATGATGATGATGAACCTTTTTGTCACCATGGGCACACGCATATTAAAAAAACCTCTATATACATGAATCTGTCTCACAGTGCAGCCGTCACTACAGTGTGGTAAACAGCATTCACCTGTCGGCTGTGGAGCGATTTTTGTATCATCCTCAAACAAAGACGGAGGTCACCACATGGTCACGTGTGTGCACAGACAACGTTTCTTCACAGACATGAGTTCATTTATCAAAATGCTTCTTCCATCAGCTTCTGCGAGGAGTGACCATATCAAACGGAGGGGTTCTACCTCGTATCCACCCAGAGCTGCTCTCCAAGAAGAGGGGAGGCCGAGTGAAAGTGGACAGCCAGGCGTCTGTCACGGACAAGCAGGAGGAACGCTTGAAGAGCAAGAAGCCCACCAAAACCTTCAAAAAGGTTAAAGGCAAACGAGGGCGCAAGCCAAAGGTCAGTGTGCCCAGCAAAGCCATCTGTGATGATGGCGATGAGTCTCTAACCCTTCTTCTGTTAACAGCCGTGTGTTCTGTACATTTGTGTTTGATTTGTTCAATCAGAGAAGAGACAAACCAGAGCTGGTTTAATGCACTCGAGAAAGAACCAGAGTCATTATCATTTGGTAACTTAAATGCTGATTGAAGTGAACGTTTTTCTCTCCATCTGGCAAAGAGCACAGACAATGACAAAGAGGCTGTATCAAACTCCACAGTGGAAGACGGTCCCGGTGATGGATTCACCATCCTGTCAGCAAAGAGTCTCTTTCTCGGACAGAAAGTAAGCCGCGTTAAAAGCCCAGCTGAAAGTCACCGCGTTGTGTTACTGCTCAAAGCTGTTTGTCACTCTGTCTTTGTGAATCCACAGCTTTCATTAACAGAAAGTGAAATGAGTAAAATTGGAACAATCAAGGTGGAGGGAATAATTAACCCAACCAATGCAGAGCTGGACCTCAAAGATGGAGTGGGTAAGCAGCACCGGTTCATGTAACGTGTCTGGTTTCTTTCATGCGTCCTCATGCTGAGCGGCTGCTGTGCTGGTCTTCCAGGCAACGCCCTGGAAAAAGCTGGAGGTCGAGAGTTCCTGGAAGGAGTTAAGGAGCTGAGGAAAGCACAAGGGCCTTTGGAGGTAGCATCAGGTACGCAGCTGCGTCGTCACAGCCACTGAATCACATCCATGTCCACAGTAGGATGTAGCTGATGAGACAGCGTGATACATGCAAATCCGGGCCTAGTAAATAGAGTGCACAGAGATCAGCTGTTAGACTGGGCGCAGACACGTTTTTGTCTGAGGCGACGGTGGTCACCCTAACATGCTTTCATCCTGCAGTGGCAGTGAGCCAGGCCAGTGGCATGGCAGCCCGCTTCATCATCCACTGTAACATCCCACAGTGGGGCTCAGAGAAGTGTGAGGACCAGCTCGAGAAGACTGTGAAGAACTGCCTCTCAGCAGCAGAGGAGAAGAAGCTCAAGTCTGTGGCTTTCCCCTCGCTGCCTGCTGGACGGTGAGCTCCATCACACACAGTGTGTCGCCTCATAGACGCGTCTCTTTGGTCCCCGACCGCGACGCCTTTTGTGCGTTAGACATGAGTGTAAATGAGCATGTAGCTGTCGACCTCGCCGTGACCGTTACAGTAAGATTGAGTGCAGATCTGCTGATCTCAGCTTGTATTCTGTGTGTATAAATGGGAGGACACACTCACCCAGGGCCTCAGCTAACAGTGTGGATCTGCACCTGGTCCAGTGTACGTCCAGCTCCACTGATCTGTGTAGCAAAGTGACCGTCAGCCTGCAGACCGAACACGTTTGCAGACAGATTTTTAGCCGTAGCTCTGCCATTTGTTCAGCTACTCTTCATCACAAACAGCTTTGTCGTTTGTCTTCCTCAGTCTCATTTGTCCAACCGTTTCCCACAGGAACGGATTCCCAAAGCAAACAGCCGCTCAGCTCATCCTCAAGGCCATCTCCAACCACTTTGTGTCCTGCACCAGCTCCTCTCTGAAAAACATTTACTTTGTGCTGTTTGACAGCGAGAGCATCGGAATATACCTTCAGGAAATGGCCAAGCTGGAGGCCAAATGAAGATTGCCGGTTTGTGCGTGTGTGTGTGCGTGTGTTTGGGGGCTATTTTTTAACTGTTGTTTGTCACTGTTGGTATAGGTAGGTGGTCCCACAGTAGGGTTTTCCATGTGGAATGTGTTAAAGAAGAAATCTATCTGTGTGTGGAGTGCTGTTCACATTTCTGTTCCACTGTTCCTTCAAAGATCGTATTCTTTCTAGAGTAGATAATTTAAGTGGGTAGAGTTTGCTCTCTTGGCTCCTCATTTCACTGTTTTTATATCCATGTACAAATGTAACAGTTCTTTCGCAGCATCGGTATTTTCTGATATATTTAGTTTACTAATTCAAACCTGTGGTTGGCATTCTGCTATGAAATAAAACCGTTTTACACCAGAGGTCTGCTCAGTGTCAGCACCTCTTCTTACCATCTCCTCTCCTTTTTCACAATATTGTTTTAAAGTAGAACAAAGCACAGCTGGAGGCACGGTACACCCTGTGTATATAAGAGGCTTTTTTGGATTTTAGAAATGCCATTTGATAGAAAACTTCATCTGTGATTCTACCGAAATTCTGTTTCTAACTGATCTGGGTTGCTTTGGCTTCATTCTTGAATGACCTTTAAATTTTGTTACTAGTGCACACTGCAAAGACTCTGTGTTTGTTACAGTTACAACAAATATTGGTTGTATATGTCTTTGTCTCTGTAGTATTTTTTTCCTCAGTTGAACAGTTTGACTCAAAAATAAATTAGCATCATTTCATTTTGTTGTGCAGAGTAGTCCATCCAACTGTCAAACCTGCTGTGGTCACAGGTGTAACCACCAGTACGAATACTGGAAAATGTACAGGGCTCAGCGCAAATGACAACTGTGAGAAGCTGCTAAGATGAAACATGTTGTGGTGCCACAGCGATCGATCAGGGATGAAGATAAAAGGGACAAAAAAGTTATTTTGCACATACATATACGTATATACACACTAGGGCTGCCACGATTGGTCGACTAATCACGATTACGTCGACTATCAAAATCATCGACGACTGATTTAATAGTCGACGCGTCGTTTTAAGCTTTGTAAGATCCTGAAAGACGCAGGAATAAGTAGCAGGATTTAAGAGTGTAATAACGGACTGAAACAGAAGATGGGAGCACTGCATGTACAAGGATGCCAGCTGCCGTTAAACCCCGAAGAAGAAGAAGAAGCTATGTCAGGGGCTGTGTCCCAATTCAGGGTCTGCACGCTTCTTCTTTTTTTTAATTTTTTTTTATCACATTTTAGACATACAGTCAAGTAAAACAGGGATCACGTAAAAGGTGACATTGTGGTAGTACAATGAAGAACAGAAAGAGTGACAAGGACAGTGAGACAAAAGTGAGTACAAAAAATAAAATAAATTAAGGGGAACATAAATAAACAAAAGTTTGCAAGAGCCAAAATCAAGTTAGCAGTTTCAATCGGTTACAGATGTTAACAGTCTTGAGAGCCTTAGTGTTTTTTGATGAGGAGATTGTCCTTATATATTGTGCAAGTTCCATTTTTAATACAAGAAGTTCAGGCTTTCTGCTGAGGACTTTCCTTTTGTGTATATGAAATTTTGCCAAAAATAAAACCAAATTTATAAAGAAGAAAGCATCATTGTCCTTGTCTTTAAAATAATAATAGCCAAAGATAACATCCTTATAGTATAGTTGAAGATTAGGGAGAACAAAGTCAGTAATAAACTTGTGGAAATCCTTCCAGAATTTACACGTAAATTTACATGACCAAAGCAGATGAGAAACTGTTTCAGGTTGCTCTTGACAGAAGGTACACACCTTACATTTATTGAGGGTCTGCACGCTTGAAGTACGCATTTTAAGTGCGGTTACGTCACCGCCACGCGACGACGGCTGTCCCAATTCGAAGTGTACTCCAAATGCGCCGTTGATTTCCCCAAATATCAAGCGTGGTCCGGTGCACGCTTCGTGGTCCCATAGATCCCATAATTCATAGCGCGGCGGTGGGTGTGGATAATTTTGATGCAAATTACGGCAGAAGGGAGCGGCCGAAGAGTGAACTGTCAAAAGTACTGAATATGACGTCACTTATTTATGTGCGAATGTTTAATAATTACAGTCAGTCATATATCCACAAACACAACAAGCTGAAAGTCAGTGATTTTATAGATAGATCTATAGATATAGATCATAATCTGACAATACTATAATATTGGCCATATTATATTTACATTACCACAGTGAGATGACTTTAGTCTCATGAACAACATGAACTAATTGTTATTTACTAACTAATCTTAAATGACTGTTCAGCACAGAAATGAAGCCCAACAATCATGTTTTACAGTCCTGTGGTCTCAGCCTCAGATACTCAACTAATCAAAGTGATGTCATGACAAAAATGAATGAACAAAAATGCTTCATTTCTGTCAAACAAAGCTGTATGTAACGTGTATCGCGGTTAGTATCATGGTTGCTAGGCAACCTGAACAGCGCGACGAAGCGTATACCGTCCCATTTCACAAGCCTCTCACTTCCGCACTTCTCGTACTTCGCGAACTAACCCTAACCCTACGCACCGTACGTAGTACGCGTAGTGCGTGTCACTACCCGATCCGTACCGGAAACCCGATCGGTACCCCGCATGCGCGAAAGGTTTCTACTTCCGGTCGTAGCGTTTTACGATAGTTATGGGTCAGAGTATCTGTTAAGATGTTAAGAATAACAAGTATATCTTAAAATGTTTGCAATAATGAAGCATTTCAGTACAATGTAGACAAAAACGAAAAATAAAAAGAAAGTTACGGATAGGGTTGCCAACTCCCTGGAAAATAAATAAGGGACACCTCGTGGCCAGGGCCGGGCGACCCAGTTGTCTTCACCCTTCCCAGTGTGGTGAATTTTCTAGCTCTTTTTTGTGTGTGAAATTATTTTTTTAACCATTTGACTTGAAGTTGATTTAAGTAGATGCATATTCTATTCTTTGTGATATGAACACATGTGAAACAAATGATCATTTAGCCATTTATTTTTAGCTCAAAATGACAACATTAACACAGTAAAACAGGTCTCTTTCTTAAACAGAAGCCTGTCATGCTTAACTTTTGAGAATATAAGTAAATCTTTCTTTAAAAGAACTCTGTCCTGCTTAACTTAAAATAATAGAAAATAATAGAAAAAAAAACATTCTTGTAACAGTGCACATTTAGTGCATTTAGTACAATTGAGTTCAGTTGAGGTATTATTTCAGCTTTTCTAATGCTAATCAGCTGCTCCTGTTTGTAAACCCGCTTGTTCCCATGATTACGCATCTTAACTCATCATCATTATTCATCTATGAGGTTCTCACCACAGCCGCTCACACTGCTCGCGCGCAAACACGTAAACGTCGGTGATAAAGACGGAGCAGCACGGCTGTGCAGCGTGTGATCTGGACACAAGCGATGGAGGCACAACTTGTAGAACTTTGGAAAGCTCATCCGAGCCTTTTCGATGTGGCATCACAAAATTATCACGACCACAACAACCGTGAAAATAGTTGGATCTACACTGCTGCTCAATCACAGCTGCCTGATCAATGTTTTTCATTAGCAATTTAGCAAAGTTGATGGTGGTGGTGTGTCTGTGTGAGTGAAAGACAGAGAGAGCGAGCGACAGATTTTCTGTTATAACCTTCATTTTATGGAGGCACAGTGTGAGCACTCAGGTCGCATCAGAGCATCGGGCGTATAGTGTGAGACCTGCATCGTGACCTACCAACTTCTAACCCCTGCGAGTCAATCGTGCAGTTTGAGCAGGAGCTGAATATCGTGACTGAAAAAATCGCACAGTGTCTGCTCAGCTTTAGGTGTACTGTCGTCCGAGACTTGCACCGCAGTGTCGGCGTTTGTTTCCCTGTTGGCCATGCTTCTTGTTGTGGTCATCTGTTGTCTTCCGGAGCATGTGAGGAAGAAGATATAGAAGAGATGGAACTTCAGAAAGAGATCGGAAGACCCATAGGTGACCACACTCCGTTACCAAGTCCCAATCCCAAAAAAATGAAAAGCAAAATAACTGAGAAGCAGGTGAGCATCGAGAATGTATATGAAGTTTTACTTGGCTTCACAAAGAGATGCGAGGAAAGGTTTGATTCGCTTGAAAAGAAGTTGGAAGCCTTCGAACAACGCATTGAAGTAAATACACAGGCGACCCAAAAAAACAGAGAGGAAATTGACAAGCTGACGACGAAGGTGGAGTCGCTGATGAAGGAAAACAAAGAATTAAAGGAGAGCTGTCGGGAGAGTGCACGTTACCGCAGAAGATGGGACCTCAGAATTTTGGGTCTGACAGAGAAGGACAACGAGAATACACGTGAAACAGTGATCGGCATTCTAACAAGAGTGGTTCCTGTATCAGTGGAAAAACTGCAGCTCATGGTTGATACAGTACACCGACTGGGGAAGAAAGACAATGCAGTGAGCAACAAGGTGCCAAGACCAATCATCATACAGTTCAGCATGAGGACGGCAAGGGATGAAGTATGGAGGAAATCCAAAGAGGCCAGGGTCTGCAAAGAACTGAACATAAAATTTAAAGAAGACTTCTCCAAAGAAGACCGTGAAGCTCGGATCAAGCTGTGGCCCAAGGTGCAGGAAGCTCGAAACAACGGCAAAAGAGCATTCCTAAAGGAGGGTTATGCAATAATAGACGGTAAAAGGATCGATCTGTGAGATGCACTTGAAGAAGTCACTACAAGTTAACCATAAAATGTGGGTATGTGTGTATATATATGTTTATATATACATATCTGTTAAAAATACACAAATAAAAAATAGGAGAGGGTCAATAAGCAAAGTCGTAGTTAAATGTGAGCTATACAGAGCTAAAATTGCCGCATATATAAAGGGGTAGTACTGTGATAGGGTCGGAGTACTGTTATGATTACATAGGTAGGACACTAGGCTTATTCCTGCTTCAAGCACTTTTTTTTCTTCTAGTAAGTGCCAAGGAAGCCGTTACTGTTCTTGTTTTGTATTTTGTTCTTGCGTTTTTGTTTTTGTTTTTTCTTTATCTTATAGATGGCTGTTCTATTAAGTTCCTTAAATGTTCGAGGCTTAAAAAACAATGTCAAACGTAAGGCCATGTTCTTATTCTGCAAGGAAATTAAGGCAAACATTTTGTTTTTACAAGAAACACATTCTGGTAAGGAAGAGGAAACATTTTGGAAACATCAATGGGGAGATAGTATTCTTTATTCACATGGTACTACTCACTCAGCAGGAGTTATGATCTTATTCAACAAATTTGCAGGGAGAGTTATTGATCATAAAAGCGACGGAATGGGGCATTGGATCATGGTGTTGGTAGAAGTCTGTGAACAGAAAATTATTCTTATTAACGTGTATGGATACAATAACAGGTCGCTAAATAGAAATATGATGTCTAACTTAAGTAAATTAATTGCAAAGTGGAGTACTACATATGGTTCTACCCAGGTGATAACTGGAGGCGATTTTAACCTGGCTCCTAACTCATGGCTTGACAGACAACCACAAAGAGGAAATCAACCAGAACACGATAGCATTATTTGTGACTTTTGTACGACAACCAATATGATCGATTATTGGAGGATGACAAACCCAAATACGAAGAAATATACTTGGTTTAGTCCATCAAATAAAAACTTATGTTCAAGATTAGATTATTGGCTTGTCTCCCAAACAGTATCATCATATGTTACGAAATGTGAGACCCAGTCAACCCCACTTACTGATCATTGTCTGATAAGTCTCTTATTATCGCTACGTAAACAACAAAGATCTGACAACATATGGAAATTTAACAATAGTTTATTACAAAACGAAGACTTCTGTAAACAGGTTAAAGAACTTAAATCAGAAATTAACAATATGAGCATGACTAATGTCAGTAAATGGGAATGGTTTAAATATAGTGTGAAACAATTAGCTATAGAAACGGGAAAGAAAGTGTCTGCCCTACGCGTATGTGAACAGAAAAATCTAATTGAACAAATTCATTTATTATGTGGTAAACCCTGTATGACTGCGGAAGAGTCAGAACGCTTACAATCTTTACAAAATAAGCTAGATGAGGTGTACTTGATTAAAGCTAAAGGAGCATATGTAAGGTCTAGAGCCAAGTGGATTGAACATGGAGAAAAAAATTCATCTTATTTCTATAGTCTAGAGAAGCGTAGACAAACAAAGAAAAAAATTACTAAATTGAGTAAGGATGGTACTATAATTGAGGAACCAAACAAAATAAGTGAGGAAATTAACATGTTCTATAGTAATCTGTATAAATCAAGAACTGAAAAAGAAAATGCAGATATCTTTTTTGATATGATTAAAGATCAGGTTAAAAAATTGGAAGAGGATGATAAAACATGGTTAGAAGAAGATTTGAAAATATCCGAATTAGATACAGCTCTAAAACAAATGAAAAATGGAAAATCGCCTGGAATTGATGGTTTAACGATTGAATTTTATAAAACCTTTTGGCAAGACATTAAAGATTTGTTATTTAATGGCTTTTTGGATTGTTTAAAAAATGAAGAACTATCCCCAACAATGAAAACAGGATTAATAACCTTATTACCCAAACCAAACAAAGATTTACAAATGCTAGACAATTGGAGACCCATAACACTTTTATGTAACGACTACAAATTATTAGCCTTAGTATATGCAAATAGGCTTAAAAGCGTCTTAACCAAATTGATTGATGAGTGCCAATCAGCGTTTATTAAAGGAAGGCAGATTCATAATAACATAAGATTAATATTAGATATGATTGACTATCGATCCTTTATTAATTCAGAAAGTTTAATACTATTTATTGACTTTTTTAAAGCATTTGATTCAATAGACCATAATTTTTTATTTAGATCTTTAGAACTTTTTGGATTTGGAAACAAATTTTGCAAAGTGATCAAACTGTTCTACAAGCAAATTTATAGTTATGTTTCGCTCAATCCAGGCATAACATCTAGGATAGACATATTCTGTGGAATTCGACAGGGTTGCCCAATTTCTCCAAAACTATTTATTCTTTGCACTCAATTAATGGCTTACCTCATTGTGAACCATTCAGACATCGAAGGAATAAACATTTTTGATATTGAACTGAAAATAAGTCAGTTTGCAGATGACACAGTAATATTTTTAAAGGATAAATCAATACTCGAGAAAGCATTGAATGTCATTTCAATTTTTTCTAAAGCTTCAGGCTTGTGTCTGAACCTAAAGAAGTGTGAACTTTTGCCACTTTATGATTGTTTGGAAAATAGCATGAGGACGATTCCAGTGAAAAATGAAGTTAAGTATCTAGGCATCTATTTAGACAAAGACATCAGCACTAGAGAATCAAAAAACCTAAAAGACAAAATTGATGGCATGTCCAAAACACTAAATCATTGGTTGACGAGAGATATTACAATTTTTGGACGCAATCTATTATCCAAATCAGAGGGCGTATCAAAGATGGTTTATCCAGCATACTCACTATACATTACCCCGAAAAGCATTAAAAAGATTAACTCTATAATCTATCAATTCATTTGGCGCAATAAAACACATTACATTAAAAAATCACAACTTGTCAAAGATTACGCTAAAGGTGGTATAAAGTCAATTGATTTTCAATCAATGGTTGGAGTATTTAAAATAAACTGGATAAAAGCCTTCCTCTTGAAACCTGACTCCATATGGTTCCATATCCCAAAAAATATTTTCAAAAAGGTGGGAGGGTTGGATTTTCTCCTGAAATGTGATTTTGATATATTGAAGTTGCCTGTGAAACTGTCAGAATATCATAAGCAGGTCTTGTCTTATTGGAAGATGGTGTTTGCCCATAACTTTTCACCACATTGCTCCACCTTGTGGAATAACAGAACAATTACAATTAATAAGAAGTCATTGTTTATTAAAGAGTGGTTTGAAAAAAACATAATCTTTATAACAGACTTACTTGATGAAAGGGGTCAGTTTCTCTCAGTGGGTGTTTTTAATGCTAAGTTTAACATTCAGTGTTCCCTTAGAGAATATGACAAGGTTTGTAAGGCAATCCCCTTACCTCTGTTGAGTTTAATTCAAGGTTATTTGTATTACTCTAAGGCACAAATTAGTCTACCTTCTTTACATCTAAACCAGATTCCTTTGACGGATAAAAACTGTAATAATAAAACCATGAACAAGATATTTAAAAACAAATTATTTCACGACTTTAACAGTAACACAAAACTAAAAGGGAGTAATGTTAAAATAACGAACAAATATACGCACTTTTTAAAATGGCCTATCCCCCCCAAAGTCAAAGAAATGCAATTTAAAATAATTAATGGATATTACCCAGCAGCTGAAATGCTTAAAAAAAGGTTTGGGTTTGAGGTAGAGCCATGTGGATTTTGTTCACAAAATGCGGAAAGTATTGATCATTTGTTTTTTTCCTGCTCAGTAACAACTGACTTTTGGCAAGATCTAGTAGACTGGTTGAGTATAAGAATAGATGGGATGACCCCACTGACTCTAACACAAGTTTTATATAATAATGGTGATCCATCTAAGGAACTGTCCATGCTACACAAGGTGGTGATAATTATGGGCAAATACCACATACACAAATGCAAATGGAAAAGTAAAAGACCTTCCCTAACTGTATTGAAAATTGAATTAAAATCTTTTTTGTCATCTTTAGAATTACTGAGGGATTCATGTAAAGAGGCTGCTTTGATATGCGACAATGGGACTCAATCTCTATCCTTTTAATGATTGTTTTTTGGTGTACTAAGTAAGCCACATGTATGTTAAAGTGTTCGCAGAAAGGAAACTGTTATATGTCATAAAAATGGCCTTCATATATTTATGTATATGTATATATGTGTTTTGTTTTGTTTTGTTTTGGTTTTTTTTGTTTGTTTTGTTTTTTTTCGTTTGATTTCTTATTCAACCTTTTCAAGATGTTGTTGCACAAATGTTGTCTCCCAACGAGAGATTGTAATATGTGCATATATTTAATTAAAGTATTTAAAAAAAAAAAAAAAAAAAACACGTAAAAAAAAAAAAAAAAAAAAAAAAAATCTGTTGTCTTCCGGTATTTTCTCCGCAAGCGACCTTTCCTCGACCAATGAGATGAGCGGTAATCTGAATTGTCATACTCGAATTGTCATAAGTGTGCTGTCAGCTCATTGGTCACAAAGCAGGAGAGGGGCTGGGAATTATGTTTTCAAACAAAGCGTTAATTCCATTAACATTTATAGACTACTTTTGATTCTCACTGTATTACGGGACAAAGTGCGTCCCTTATTAGCTCAATATGGGACGTGTGCTTTTGTTTCGAAATACGGGACGATTCCGTTTTTTAAGGGACGGTTGGCAACCCTAGTTACGGATCAGGACTCTCCGATCCTTACTGCGCATGTGTAAAGTCTGACCGTACAAATCGGGTCTACCCGATCCGTACCACGCATGTGCAGGGGTTTTCTTCTTCTGTTCGTTTAATGGCAGTTTACTCCCCAGTGTACGAGGATACCGCCACCTGCTGACCACGCGAATGAACCCTATTATACACTGAATTAGCGTCATTACAAACGTGTGTTAAATTTGATTTAGCGATAGTCGAGTGTGTTTATGCTTGTCTGTGAAGAGAGGATTGCTGGAATAGTGATGATGATGTGCGCTATCACTGCCAATTGTCAGTAAACACTTCATCTGGCTGATGAATCTACACGTGAGATATTACAAAGTCTGCATTATTAACTCTGTAATTCGGCGCCATTCTTCTTATTTTACGGCGCTGTTGCTCAATCGGGGGACGCTCTCTGTTGAGGAGAAAAGCATGAATTTCTTTGTATACGGATTATCCATTGTTTAAATGTCCCGGGCAGTCGAAAAGGAGGCAGAGCTGTTGAGAAATGCTAGGAGCTAACTGGGCGCTAACGGTATCATTCAAATATATTGAATGTCGCAAAGTTGGCAAAGAGAGGAAGTGACGTAAGATTTGCGCATGCGGGGTACCGATCGGGTTTCCGGTACGGATCGGGTAGTGACAGTGCGCGTACTTCAAGCGTGCAGACCCTGAATTGAGACGCAGCCCCAGAATTCATAGCGCAGCCCAGCTCAGTTTCCAACAATGGCGGCAGCTAGTTAGTTTTAATGTTACTCTTATTATTCTTTTTGGGTCACAAAATAAACGTTTAACATATTTTCAGCCGAGAATGTAGCTGTGTAAACCTCAAATATCTGCTCAGTTTATCAAGACATCACATGTTTGCAAAAGCGCTCCGACGTTTTCGGAGACGTCTGTTACCCACTAGCTCGATAGCTAGCCGGGGGCTAGGCTCGCTAGAGCCGTGAGAACACCGGACTCCCGGCAAATCGTTTTCAAACCCACTGACGTCTTTCGCTACTCAGGTTAAACATGATATATGAGTCACTTAGATAACTTAAAATGTTATTGTTTGGCTTTTTTCAGTGTTTTATTTGTTCCTGAGTAAATCGGTTTGGCTGAGATTAAAGTTATAGTTTTTACACAGCTGAATAAACATCAAGCAGACAGCTGATTATCAGAAGTGTGAGATGCTCGAGAATTTACTCCGGTGTCCTGTTATATTTTAGATAGCAAGGAGTTTATTAAACTTCACCGAAACAATCTGAAAATTTCATTAAAACTTAATAAACTATCATCTTGTCTTTATTTTTAGTTAGCACCTTAAACACTTAAAGCTGTAAGCTAATGATAGTTATATGAGAGCAGATGCTGCTGGTGCAATAAGCTGTACGTTTTATGTCCAATGGATGATGATCTGATTAGTCGACTAATTGCAAAAATAATCGGTGACTAGTCGACTATCAAAATAATCGTTTGTGGCAGCCCTACTACACACACAATGTTATATGTTAGTTATCCCAGTTGTATTGCAACATATCAAAAATGTGAGACACACCACACCAGGTAAGTCCCCAGGTGCAGGCTGTGTAAAGATGCCCCTGAGACAATCCAGCACATAACAGCAGGGTGCAAGATGCTAGAAAGCAGGGCATACATGGAACGCCATAACCAAGTGACCGGCATAGTGTACAGGAACATCTGTGCCCAGTATAACCTGGAAGTCCTGAGGTCAAACTGGGAGACGCCCCCAAGGGTGGTGGAGAATGACCGAGCTAAGATCCTGTGGGACTTCCAGATACAGACGGACAAAATGGTGGTGGATAACCAACCGGACATAGTGGTGGTAGACAAACAGAAGAAGACGGCAGTAGTGATCGATGTAGTGATATCGAATGTGTTGTTGCTTTTGCTTAATCCCTTCATTAAGAGTATTTTTCCGTGTTCTTTCAGAATTAAAACATAAGCAGACACCAGGAGGAGCACTTTCTTACAACATATTTATTACATAGTAAAAAGTACATTACCTTTCATTTATATACATTAGACATTATATTCACGGAATTTCCTGTTCAAGTCACAATCAGCTTCTGATAAATCTACGATGCCATCCAACAAATAAACACTCAGCTTACATGTTGGTGGCTCTATAAGGCCGTAGTGTTACCTGACTGACACACATACACTGCATCTATGCCATCGTACTGCAGCAGCTCAGTCCACTTTCAATAAATAACACAAAACATCCGTGAGAGAAGCCCAGGACTGCTGTGAATGGTTTCCAGTCAATTTGACATCAGATGGTCATTTAACCAATGAGCCAGCACATGTATGGAAGCAAAGAGGAGCAGCTGACTCAAACTGAGGACGTGTTGTGGAAATGTTTTAACTTCTGTTGGCAACCTCTCTCTGGAAAAGAGACTGTAATCTCAGTGAGCCTTTTACCTGGATAAATAAAGGAGAACAACAAGAAAACCACCGGTCTACATGTGTGATTCCTCTCTGGCACGATGCTGCAAACTTCAGATGTTTCGTACGAGTCTGTCAAATCAAAGATGCAAGTCAGGAGAAGGTGACGTGACGGCGTGGCGAGCTCCTGTACCAGAGCAGTTCCTGTGCAGAGCGTGCTCACTACAGACTGACACTGGAATGTTTACGCCTCCATTTGCTGCTTGTTGAAGGTTATGAGATGCAAGCTTGGGGCAAAACGATGAATCGAACTTGGCCATTTTACACATGCTGATGTTGTCATGCCTTCTGCAACATCAGACTGTAGCCAAGGCTCTGGGAATCTTAAAACATGCAGATCATATAATCCTCACAACTCACTGTCCTTCTTATCTTTAGGTTGTTGTGAAGCATAGACATATATGAGCAAAGCTATGAGTTCAGCCTGGGGCGAAGAGAGGACTCCTGCAGGTGTTTCTGATGTAAAAACACAACAGTGCTCAGTCTAGATGAAATGTTTTCATCACTCCCAACATGAAGCTAATCCTGACGATGAGGTGGGGCAATGAAAACACTTCACTCAGAAGCTATTTACAAGACGGAGCTCTGTTTGCTGATATCCAGAGCCAAACGACACAGTCTGGCACTGAATAAGCAGTGTGTGTGTCAAATATACAGGATGTGCAGTGTGTTTTCGTCTGTACGGCTCCATTCTTATGTAAAAACTGTTAAAACAAAGCAGTGAGGCACAGTCTGACCCCTGGACAGCCACTGTGTGCATCACGACTCAAGCAGACGATCATCATTGGCACTACAAACCTCTTAGAAACAGTCCTTAACACATCTGTACTATTTATTTTAAAAACAATAAATAGTAATCAAAGTCAGCTTTCTGAACCCATCACCCACCGAGTTCAAAGAGAACAACTAACACGCTGTGTTGTTCATCCGTTTACAGACTTACAACAGTAAAAAACACAAATATAAATCAATGGGGATAAGTTCGATCTGTGGGTTTAAAATTACTGCCTGACTTAAAATATATGCACGGTGAACACTGCTGAAAATTGTGGAATCAGTAAATTGCTCTCAGTGGGTCGCACTAACCTCTCAAAGACTGCGCGTGGCTTCTAAACCAACCTTAACCTGTTGGGTTTTTCCTACAATAACATCAGTGCTGAGTTTTTATCGGTGTCACCAGGTTTCCATTCTGGAGGATTTCTCCTTTAAATGCGGTACTACTCCATGTCCCATCTTAAGCTGCAGCTCTTCCAGTTGTTAAGGAGAGAACAGCATGGCTGGGGGGCAGCTGGACTTTACTGGACCTCGTCGGAAGGAGTTGTCGATCTGGGAGCAGGAAGCAGTGGTACAGGGGATGTGGCCTCTATGAGGGCGGGATTAAGAATGATTGGCAGGGACATGGGTGGGACTCCCACCTGCAGAGGAGAAGCAAGGGGCTGCAGAATGAGGGGGGACTGGCCTAAAGGTGAAGGACCCTGGACAGGAGAGGTTGTTAATGGCACTGGCATGGGAGGAATCAAGGGGGGGGCCGGAGATGATCGGCCTGATCCTGGAACACGAAACGAGAGAACACAGTGATTCAGTCTCTGCTCTACATCAGTTATCAGTGTGATATGCCTGAACATGAGGCCTACACAGTCTCACTTGGAGCAGTTTGCTATTTTCCTTGCAGTCTTTTGAGCATGCATGCTCTGACCTCGGGATGAATGTGCTGATCCACAGCTACAAAAACTGACAACAGTCCTGAATGTTTCTGATGGAAATGACTTAATATGGCCCATGAATCTGTGATGGGCCGTAACAACTACTTCTTTAAGACTCATATATACTTGGCATTGGGTTACCACAAGCATGAATACTGCAGACTGCAACATTTCTGACTACTTGGATACGAGATGGTCAGTTAATCAAAGTGCAACTAATTACCAGCACCTGGCTGCTAATTACCCACCTGCAGAAGCAGCAAGGATTCCCCTCAGGTTTCACACACTACTATTAACACTGACGGTGTGTAACATGCCACGTTGTTTCCATCCAGACTGCTTTTACAACCATGTGTGTAAGAATGGGTGATAGGATGCTATTCGTGCAACGAGTCCAGCCATCCAGTAGTTTCCTCACTGCTAAATATTCCACAGTTAGTGGTAGGCCACTCATGACCATGACCTCAGCTGAACAGTGGCTGAGCCATTCGGCCCCCTGGGTTTTCTAACATCAGGTTTCAACTTACACACAGACGGTCATTTAGACCATTTAAAAGTTTTGCCATTTTATCCATCTGCCGTTAAAACAAATGAATATCCTACATGTATTTGTACCCTGACGGAGATCATACTGTGCTATAATAGAGGAAAGTTTCAGACATTTACCGTTGGCACTGGTTGGTGGAGGCTCCAGTGGTGAGGCCGGCCTGCTGGAGCTTTGAGCCACTGTAGAGTTTACTGGGGCTTGGGCGGGTGTTTGCATGGGAGGTGGAGACACCTGAGGCGATGGGGGCCGGCCTGCTGGGGTTGTCAGCTGCACAGACTCTGCTTGAGGATTGGGTACTGCATCTAAAATGAAAGATGATACAACGGGGTAAAACTGGTGACGGTACAAGCTCAAATTTACAGGTTGTCATGTCAGTGTGTCACACCTGGTATGATAGTCTGTTTGAAGAGCTCCTCCCTCAATAAAGGCAGGAAACAGACAATTCTTTCCCAAGTTATTTCCCACAGGTCAGAGTATCCTGTCCTAGAGTCAGCACTGTGGAAGATGCCTGCTGTGTCCATAACCAGCAGCATGTTCTTCAAAGACTCAGGGATGGCTTCCAACTACACGAACACACACAGGCAACACAGTCTACACACACCTTTCTCTCATAGTGACAGTCATAACTACCATGGTATTTTGGTAATGTGGACATAAGAATTATATTCTCCTTACCAACAAGTCACTTGATCCAGCATGCATGTACTTATCCATGAAGTCCAAAATGGTGAGCCAGAGGGCAGCAAAGGTAGGCAGGGACAGCAGAGGAGAGAGGTGCTGTAGGAAAACCTAGAAGACAATCACACGTCAGAAGAAAATGTTCTGTTTGACCACCTAAACTCAAACTACGGCAAAGAGATGTAGACAAAATGAACCAATGACAGAGCGACTTTTATTAACATTGATTAGCCACAACATTAAAGGCACTGACAGGTGAAGGGAATACAATTCAGGATCTTGTTGGAATGTAATGTTCTTCTGAGCAACCCATGTGGTGAGCCTTAACTTTGACACGTGGCACCACCTGGAAACTGCTACAGGCAGTGTTTATGTGAACTGTATCTTCACAAGAACAGGCCAAATCAGGGGAGCTGCCCTGCATGTCATGTGTGCCCTGCATGTCCTGTGTGCCCTGCATGTGCCCTGCATGTGCCCTGCATGTACCCTCATGCCCTGCATGTGCCCTGCATGTGCCCTGCATGTGCCCTGCATGTGCCCTGCATGTGCCCTGCATGTGCCCTCTGCCCTGCATGTGCCCTCTGCCCTGCATGTGCCCTGCATGCCCCGTGTGCCCTGCATGCCCCGTGTGCCCTGCATGCCCACAGAACTCGACTGATCAATTGCTTATGTTTCAGTGCCAGATACCACAGGAAACATTCTAGGCACTATATCCATCTCTGTCATATATATCTAGGTCAGGGCTGTTTTGGTGGGAACTTAAACAATATTAAGCTTGATTTAAACTTCTGCAGGAAATGTATCACCTAAAATGTATCACACTGCAACCTTCCATGCCATTCAAATTGTTGTGGTATGCATGTAGTTTACCCGACATGTAGTTAATATTTCTCAGGTTCACGTCAGCATAGGGTTAAAATGGGGTTCCAGTTACGACATAGATCTGACGCAGGTTGGAATGTTGGTTTAACTTGTGTAACTGTGGTTGTGTGCAGTGCAATATGTGATGCTTTCAACCTTTGACAACAGCGTGCAGGCTCTCATTCTGGTCTCCTCCATACCACCAACATCTGCTGGGCTAATGTTGTCAAGCAGCTTAGTCAGCAGGGGGAAAAGCACCTGACAGCCAACAAAGAAACACGAATGAAAAACGAGTGAACAAAGGTGTCTTCACAGTCCTGAAATAACGCAGACATTCAGCATTTACCTTGTTGAAACAGGACTCCCATTCAATTGCATCAAGTGTCTGCAGATCATGAACAAGCAGTGCCCTCTGGAGGTAGGTGAGGGCCTGCATGCGAACCGGTCGCCTGGCATCACAGCACAACCAAGCAATCCCTGTGGGAGTGACATTGAGTGGAGCTGTGACGAAGACACTGATATGAACATAAACTGCATTACAGAGCTGAAGCAGAACTGACATCTGAGAGAAAACTAAAAGTGTGGAAAAAAGAAAATGGCACCTAAAAAAGAAAAAGACTTCTCAACCTTGTACTAGAAACAGTAACACACATACACTGAAAGAGCAAGCGTGGTCTGAGATCCTTTATAACAACACAGATCTACCAGAAATTCAAATTCTTGTAAAAAGACATGTTGTAAGACAATATACAAGACTGTGCATTTGGTCTACATTAAGAACAGAAACAAAAAAAAGTTTATTCTATGACAAAAAATACACCAAGTACTTCAGACATGTTGTAGTATACACAACACAACACCTAAGATCAAGATTCAGGAATATCCACCACCAACCTATGAGACTGAGCTTCAGCTGAAGTCAAACCAGATTATCGAGGACTATCTCAGCTCCAGGATGGAGCACGTCAGTGATCCTGCTAAGAATTCCCTGAGTATCTGAACAGGGACTAGTTTTCCATGAGGGAAAACAAAGTCTGCTCACAATTCTTCACAAGACACATTTAAATAAATACATTTTCAAGTTTTGAGTTAAGACATTTTGCGCAATTGATAAATTTCAAATTTTTAAAACGTTAAATAAGACTTCTGAATTTCCTAAATGCTGATCTTTATTACCAAAATCCCTTTGTTAATTTAACTGCCAAGAAGACTTTGGAAACCTCTAGTTTTCAGCTCCAACCAGGCTTTTTACTACAAGCCATATTTACACACACACTGTGAATGTGTGCACGACAGTCAGAGAGCACAGAATAGTTTCCTACCTTGCAGCAGGGGGCACCAGCAGCTGGTCCACAAAGTCTGAGAATCAGCCTCAATCTTCCTGCTGGAGGCCTCCAGATGGCACTGCTCCTCTGCCCAGGAGTTGTAGATGCTGGCAGCCCGGGTGTGCAAGGTGTGCATCAGATCTAAGAGCTGCACCCCCCCACACACAAAAACCAGCATTAATAATAAGGAGATGTCCAGCTTTATGTCTGCAGTTCAAACTTGACGAATAAAACCATGTACAGACTATTTAGATGTTTACTCAGTTTCTACTAGCAGCAAGGATGCAGTAATGGTGTCTGTGACAGTAAACAGTTTGATCAATCACATAACAAGAGACAATGCTATATGTTATACAGACATTATATTATGAAGTCCTGCAATTCCACAGTGAATAATAGGGAGATTATTCATATTTATGCTTTAATATAAAAGCATTGCTCTTCTTGTTAATAGTTTATTTGGTCAATAAACCAGTTTATACAGAACTTTAGCTAATAATTAATTTCATCATGAACTAATACGCTGACTATTTTTTCCAGGAATTCACAGGAAAATATTTCAAAACTACTGGTGAACACAACAAAGTGGTTTAAATGTTTGTCTTTCATCTAATTTCATCGTAGATGAAGTTACATTTACGAAGTTCTTCACAAGCTGCTCTTTATGTGTCATTAGTTGGCAATGACATCAGTAAATGTGATCAAGGAAAACACCATGTTTGTCTGAGAGGAGGTGGAGTGTCATTATACAAAGAAACGACTTGAATGAAACAAAATAAACTCAAATTTGTACGTAAGTATTGTAGTTACAATCTCCCACTGGGTACAAAACAAGGCTCTTTAAAATAAGAGAAGAATTTTAAGCCATGTTAGTTTAACAGCCATAGTAGCAGGTACAGGAAGCAGTGAAGATGGTTTTGTGTAGGAAGAAAAGACGGAGACGGGTCAAAGCACTGACATCTACATCCACGACACAAACTGCACTTTGGTTTGTAATGTTTACTTCCTGTGTGTGTGTGTGTGTAATACATTAATTGGATGTTAAATCCAGACCAACAACACAAAAATGTTCAAACGTCCATCCAACTCTGAACATGCTGACTTAAAAGCTCCACCGCTCTGATCTGCACTGAAGGATGAGATCAGGCACTGAAACAGCTCTCAACTCTCTGTTTAACGTGTAAACACTCTAAACACAGCATGTTCCACCTACTTACACTTACAATAAGTCTGTGACTGTGCCGAGAACACAAGTGAAATGGTCTTTGAAATTAGCTGGAAACTCTGGTGAACACTGACCGTAACAATGAGCATAAACAGGTAACATCCTTCAACCCAGTGTTGTGACCCATCACCACATCAGAAACAGAACAAATGGGACTCTGTCAGGAAGAGTGTGATGCTACATTTACAGCTGACGTGGATTTACAGCTGTAAGAGTCCTGATGCAACACATTATAAGCTGCACCTAAAACTAAAGTCGTGATTATTGATTTTAGGAAGTCCTCTTATAGCTCATCACCTACTATCATTGAAACTGCCGATATTGGGACTGTTGAGAGTTATAAATATCTAGGTGTGGTACTTGACCATAAACTGTGTTTTGAATCTCATGCTGATGCCACTACTAAAAAAGTCCAAAGACTGTTCTTTTTAAGGAAAATGAGATCTTTTAATGTCTCATCTGAGATGTTGTCCTTGTTTTATAGAAGCTTTATCGAATCTGTGATGTCTTTTTGTATCGCTGCCTGGTTTGGTAACCTGACGGTGAAGAATAAGAATCGGTTGGGACTTCTGGTAAAAACTGCTAGCAAAATTTCAGGGTGCTGGCAAGATGGACTTTTGGCCATTTACAATAGAAATGTGCTTAGAAAGGCTCATTCTATTATTAATTGTGTGAACCACCCACTTCACAGTGAGTTTGAGTTGTTGCCTTCCGGCCGCCGTTTTAGGGCACCTCCGAGGAGGACTAAAAGACTCCAGGTCTCTTTTATCCCTACTGCGTCTTGTCTCCTTAATGGCAAATAATTGTCCTTGAACTTTCTATCATTATTACTGTTATTATTATTTTATAGTATTGTTCTGTTTATTTTTGTCCTCCTGCTGCTAAACTAATTTGCCCTTGTGGGACAATAAAGAAATTGAATTGAATTGAATAAAACTCCATCTGTGACCCAAACCAGGCGTCTAACATGCTGACACTACAGTCAGTGGGAGGAGTCTCAGTGCTGCATTAAAATGCTCAACTGAATCAGAGATGTGTGGGTAAAACAAGATGCTTTTGGGACAGCTGGGTTCTCATCATTAGAAGGGTAAGGAAGGGTAAAGAGGGCTGTTGTACTTACGTCCTGACTAACCTGTAATGACACCGTGTGGTAACTGGCTGGGACACCCTCATCCTCCTCATCATCACTGTAGGAACGTGATGGGCGCTGGCTGAAGGTCCTGCTGCTGCTTCGCCTCACGCTGCCTCCGCTGTCCTTCTCCCTGCCGCCTGCCTTCTTCCTCATCCGAGACTTGGAGGTGTCATATTTGTGGCTCTTCTTCTTGTCGTGGTTGCGGTAACCTGGACAAGTATGAGGAAACAGAGAGGCGATCTAATCTCATCTGAAATCTACCAGAAGCATGGCTGTTTGAAACATTTGCCCTTCCTGCTTAAAGGGTTTAAAACATGCTATAATAATGGGACCAATTAAAGCCACAAGCAGCTAAAAGAGAGCCCTCGCAGCTCGGTGCACATCCAGCATGCTGCTGCTTGGGTGTGCTGGAGATGTGGCCGTGTGGATGCAGTGCAGTTTACCTCCTCGTCTCAGTAAGTGGCGATGGAAAGTACACAGTAATTACACCGTTTTATATCATCCATGAAACCACTAATTAAAACCAGCTCATTTCTGCTGCTTGAATCCACAGCTCTAAGCTTTTGACCACATGTGAGGCACGGATGTTTCATTCATCATTTCTTGGTACTTTCCCACGGACACTGGAGAGAAACTGGAATGTGAATATATTATCTGGCTTCATAGATCTGCGTGTCATCTGCATAGCAGTGTAAATGTATGCTATGCCTTCTAATGAATAATATAAACAGAATTGGTCCTAGCACTGAACCCTGTGGAGCTCCATAATTAACCTCAGCGTGTGAAGAGGACTCATGAACGTGTTCCAATATTAAATCATAACTTCATTTATGGACATCTGTGGTTTGATGTGTTTGGATGAGTGGACTGAATGTGTTGTTATCAACATCTGGTGAGACTTTCATGCCAGTCACACCTTTAGAAATAAACTGGTGATGTGTTCAGTACTGACCTGCTATATTTAACTCAGTGTGTTTAGTACTAAGTGAACAAAGTTTAATAGTTCTTCTGATAAAACCAACCAGACGTTAGTGTCTCACCTCCATTGAGGCTGGCCTCCACAAACACTCGTATCGCTCTGACACACAGCTCAAAGTTGTCAGGCGTGACGTGGGCGGCGTCTCGAACGATGAAAGAAAGCGTCTCCACACACTTGATGAGAGACTTTGTGTCGTGCTGGCCAAGGTCCTGACCCAGTGTCAGACTGTACTGGTTGACCAGTGGGTGATTCAGCTGAGCCTTTGACCCGACTGTGGGGGTCTTACTTATCTCAAAGTCATCTTTCCCAACCTGTGTGGGGGTAAAGAAACATCTGAAATAAAACAAGCATCCCATGTTCTTTCCATAAATTAAGCTTTCAAATAAAATCAGGAAAAGAAACATGTCCTTGGCTGTATATATGATACTGTTACAGTTTCAGTGTCATATGCAACATACTGTTACTCATGAAGCAGGTGTGAGTGTGAGTGTATGTGCTAACCACGAGCCATCCACTGCTGGCTACATCCACATCAGTGGCTGAGCGTGGGATCCTGGTCTTGCTGTGCTCAGTGTAGACCTCCGAGTCCGATGTGTAGCCTCGGTCTAAGCTCACTTCACTGGGATGATGAGACGACAGCTCACTGTCTGACTGGGCACCTGCAGTAAATGCCAACAAAGACATGTTCATGTAAACTCCTAACATGATGTTTTTATGTATTTCTATTTGCTCTTAGACGCTTGTTCAGCTGAACCTGTGTCAGTGTCAGCTGTGGCCGAGGTAAGCTGGAAGGCGACAGGAGGTTTCACTCCAGCTCCGATGCACTCCAGCAGTGAAAAGAGCGTGTACCAGTCATCTGTACAGTGGATATTGGCTGCATTAGTCTTCAGCAGCTCATGAAGGCCATAAGCCACCTCCCTGCTGACCCGGGAGAGGACATGGGGCTTCATCATCAGCAAGAGGCGGAGGGAGAGAAGAACCTGTGGGCGCACAGCGAGAGAGCACTGTGGTAATCTGTTCAAATCGTTTAAGTCAGGGGTCGGCAACCCTGGGCACGAACGGTTAACTGATGGCACGACCATAGCTGGACTGGCCATCGGCCATTTTTCATCCATTTTTAATGGGCCGATGATTTTTTTATTTTTTTTTTGTAACGGTATAAACAATGAAAGGTGGTGGATTGTCCCGATGCTGGCCGATGTGTAAAAATAACTCAGTGGTTTGGTGGTGGCGGAGCTCCAACAGAGGCCAGCAGGTGGATGAGGGAAGGGGAGTGTGTGGTTTTTCCCATATTTCTAGCATGTCAGTTTATTTTGTTGTTATCAGCCAGACCCATATTTGCTTTAAATGACAAATGTATTTAAGACGGAGTGATTTATGTCAGTCTGGGATGGTACGTGTTAACAGCCATAGTTCCTACCTGCCGGATCTTCTTTTCATTGATATTGCTGTTATGACTGATGAAGCCGAGCTGGTGAGTTGTTGATAAATAACGTGTTAAAGCTACAAATATGACTATTACCAAACTGTACTGTCACTAATAGGGTTGCTTTGTTGATGTTGTTTTATTTTGTGTCTTTCAGTTTTGTAAAGGCACGGTTACTGTACTGGTGTTAGCTTATGCGACAAAGGCAGCAATCAGGCGTCCGAGCCTGAGTACCACACAGTTTCATCAGTTAAAACACACCCTTACGGTGGGAGTTAAATTAAATTTAAATTAAATTGTATTTTCTGTTGTACAGTTCATTTGCTGTTATGGATAAAAAGTCTTTTTTTGTTTCTAAATAGCTGATAACTATTCGCTGACAGCTGCCAACATCTGCAAACAAATATAATCCTATGAAGTTGATCTATATAGTGAGTAACTGTTCATATAGAGCGTTATTAAATTCATTGCTAATGCAGTCATATTGCACACTGACCTCTGAGGGAATTTTAGAGGCACTCATCATCAGAAAGGTTGCCGACCCTGGTTTAAGCACATCAGACATTTCCAGTCTTATTTTATTGGTAAATTCTAACGAAATAGTAAACTCAACAACATTATGCAGAAACAGGAAACAAACCTTTAGATCTAACATGCACTTGGCCCAAAGTGCTTGCTGGATCTAAATGATTTACTCTTCCTGCTTTCTTTGCATCCTTCTGAAATTCTCACTAATCTGCCGTTTGACTCAACGCATCGAGTAACAAATACTCGAAAGATTGTGTTGTGGTGGATAAATACTTTGTCTTTTTAAAGAACAACAATATTCAAAATAGAACAACACAGGTATTTTAAAATGACATGCTAATCTGTATCCATGTCCAACATGCCACATTCACACCAGCACGTTCTTCTATGCTTTTCAGTGCTTTCTGACACTCACACATGTTCATACTCTGATGGACGCATCAGAGAGCACGGTCATCGTGCTGGTCAAAGAGACCACCAGCACAGGTGGCTTTGCACCAACAGCATCCAGCTACCTGGGTTTAAGCTGCCCTAAAACTGAGACTGTCTGCTAACTTGATGATGATCCGAGTCTGCAAGACCACATCTGTGTGCCGGGGTCAGGAAGCATCTTTGTATACCTGCGAGCTGATGTCTTCTCGTCGTAGCAGGCGAATTGCAAGTCGAAGGAGTCCCACCACAGCTCGTTCCACCAGGAAGCAGCTCTCATTAGCATGAACGCAGAGCTGGCAAAGGTGGTCGCGCACCGTCTGCCACACACAGGACACACGGTCTCTGCTCACAAACGCAGAGAAACAGCTCGTTATTGTGCTCAAAATCACTGACAACACAAACGATGTCACAAGAGTCATTCCCACCGGTTCTCAAGAACAATGCGCAGCAGCATCTCCAGGCAGAAGGCAGCATCCTCTTCATCATACGTCTCTTCATCTGGGGTGACTGATATCAGAGCCTTGACAGGAGAATCCAGGTCATTTAGTGTGCTTATGTTGAACCATGAGGTGAATGGTAAGGGAAACACTAAGCTAACACTTAGACTGTTAAAGTATGTGCTGAACAACAATAACCTTCATGAGCTCTTGTAGAGACTCCAGCTTCAGGAACTTGCTCTCGGTGATCAGCTTTTCTGGGTCACATTGCTGGAAGACAAACAGCAAACCTACTGATGGTGATCTGATACAGTGTCAGCTGTCCGAACAGTGTTGGTCAAAGTGCACAGCTCAATAAGGCCAAATGTGTAAAAATAAACTATGAAGCAGGCTAACGTTGTTCCCATTTTCACAGCTTTAAATCCAGTTTGTTAAATATCACGGCTGTAACGTTCATATTATAACAAACCAAAACAATCACCGGTGCTGTCGTCATTTAACTGAATAAAAGTCAGACACTGCAACATGGGGCTGGTTTTAATTAGGCACCAATTACTGTAACTACAAGTAGTCTGATTACTCGGAGCATTGGCTCTGTGTCATTGTTGCTACGATATGCCTTCACTTGAACTGTATTTGAAATAAAGCTGAGGATGGCAGCTGGTGTTTGGACTGTGTTCAGAGATTGCGGTGAGTCCAGTACCTTGATGCAGTGGACAGCAGCCTGTTTGGCTTCCTGGTTTTCTGTGGACGGTCCTCTGAGTCCTGACTGCTCGGCTCCACTAAGCGTCAGCCAGTTGAAAACACTTAGCACTGCTGACTCGCCACTGAATGTAACACATGAGGAGAAAACGTCCTTTTACTCCATGGCCTCTTAGCTAGCACATGCCTTTGTACTGGTTTTAAAGATCCGGTCTGTTCTACGGGGAATTAAACGTGAAGCTGGTATTTCACAAACATGCAGAGCTAACCGCTGAGCATGGGAGCAGCTGAAAGCAGTTCTAGCAGGTAAAAAAAAAGTTCACCAGTATTTGGGAAAAAGTCACTGTGTGGTGACACTTATTGGTCTAAAAGATGGAGGATGAGATTGGTGTGTACCGATTTGAAGGGGTTTCCTCTCTCTGAAGAGAAATCTTCCCATTGGGCTCTACAAAGTCTTCCACCTGAGGGCACAGGCAGGTAGGTGTTAGCACAACTTTATGTCTCTCTTTACAAAAGACAAACAAACAAACAGTAGATGCCACAGATGATCTATGCAGTACTATCAGAAAGCGAGGACGGAACAACGACCTCAACCATGGCTTTGGGCAGCAGTTCAGCTCTGAACAGCTGCAGCAGCGAGTCCACGATGTTCTTCCAGCCCTCCCTCAGGATGTTGCCATGCCGATGAGCGAGGTCGAACACCGTCTTGGCGGCTGTCTGGGCCTTACTGTTACTGCCAAACACGGTGGGAAGATTCTCCACAGACTGTGTGTGGGGGGACACACAAACACTATTTACACATCTGAATACATTACTGTTACTGAACAACATGCAGGACAACACAATTAGATCATTCACAAACTCTGTTGTTTCTGTAGATGTTTAAGAAGCTGAGAGCTGTGAGGAAGGCTTCTTTTAAACAAAGGTCGTTTTAAGGTGCTGACAGTGGGGACTCTCTGCTGACATCAACAGGTGGAGGAGTGGTACTGACCCAGCCACGTGTGAAAACATCCTCTCAGTGCATCAGCAGGAACATTGAATGAAATCTGGATCAATTCATTAGTGACAACAAACGTGTGTCTGTACAAGTTTAAACTGCTGCGTTCACTCATCCTCACTACAGTTGTGTGTGGCACGGCTCAGTGTTTGCTGTGGAGCACAACTGATACAACAGTACATATTCTCACAATCACAGTTCAGTTCACGGCACTATTTATGTGTTAGCAGTATTTATACATTAGCAGATGCTACATTTTGTACACATGTTTTAATGTGGGGTGTGTATCAGAGGTGTCAGTTTTTCTTCAGAAACCACCAAACGATGATTGTGTGAACCAGAACGCCAAACTAACCAGTGACAGTGGACACAGTCAGGAACTGTGTTCTTTAATCAGCTGATCCCCAAAACACGTGATTGGACTAAGCAGTGTCACATGTGCACTTACTGTGTGTCAAAGGTACGGCAGTGTCTTTGGCTGTGAACAGAAGCGATTTAAGCTGTGGACCCACCTCGCTGCTCAGAGTGGTGAACTTGCAGAGGGAGATGATCAAATTGTCAAACACGTCATTGAAGCCATAGTGAGCTGCAATCATCGCACATTTCCTGCCAAACACAGACGATTGCACACTTTAACAGCTGACAAACACAAAGTGTTTACACTTCATTCTTTACTTCAACTGAACGCCTGACAAAACTACGCCTGTTTTAAAACGTGCATTTTTTCTCCTACAGTAGTCACACGATTTGTCCGTCCACAGTCAATAACAGTAACTTGTGTGTGGGTGGACCGTGCTTCTCCTGCAGGCTAACCCGTGGATGTGGACATCTAAAGGCCGCTTCCAGCCGGCAGCCTGCACTACAACTCGCAGCGTCTCGTAGCATTTACCACCGAGTGCATCTGAGTGCTGTATACCTGAAGCCAGTGATGGCCTTCTGGATGATGACATCATCGAGGCTCTTGTCAAAGACATAGGAGAGTGCAGCGATAGTGGGGCCCCATGTCATGGTGAACAAGTCATTGTCGTAGCTGCCGGGCGGCAGGTGGAGAAAGACGCCTTCGGACGAGGCGCCGCGGTGCAGTAAGACGCTCCACACATAATTCTCCTTCACTAAACCCGTCTGCTCGTCCGGCATCACAATCTCCTCGTTTCTGCAAAGGAAAGAACATCAGTCTATTCATGAGCCTCGGACAGCTGCCCGCCTTCTTTAATCACATCAATATGGAAACAGCTGGAAGCTCTTTAGATCTGTGTTGATGCAGGTAAGGAAACCCCAGAAGCCTTATTCTGTTCATCCGGATGTGGCGTTTCAGCAGGAGAAACATTAAACGCTACATGCAGATGAACAGAATCAGCCTTTTGCTTTTAAATGAGGTGAATGAAGCAGCGTGATGGGCATTTTTAACAAGATATCCTGAACCAGGATGAGCACAGAGATGAGGCTCAGGTCTGGCTGCTGATAGCAGATGCTAACACATCAGGGGAGTTGTGCTGTGCGCCTTACTTGATAGCATTGTAGATATCCTCCAACATGTCCTGGTCAAAGTCTTTGTTTCCGTTGACTCCCTTTAGATTTTTCTTGAATTGCTGTTTTAAAGTGAAACATCGTGTTAGCAGTTAGCAGCATTGGTTTCACTCTACAAACTCTATTCAAACATGTGACCAGTAGACTTTTATTTCCACTCACACGTCGGTGAGAGCACCGATGTGTGATCCTTTGGCATCTAGTGCTTTGTTCAGAGCATCACACCAACAGTTAAAAGGCCTTGGTTGGACACGCACTCATGTGTCATTTAATATATTTTAGGTGCATCATTAGGAAAACAGCGATGCCACAGAGAGACGCAGAAACAGGATCCTGCTAAGGATCAGGAACATGCCATCTGAAACGCACAGTGGTCAGTATCAGCGCTGGTCTGGGAGCAGCTGCTGGAAACAGCACGCTGGGTTTCATGGACACAGTACCTACCATCCCACCGCCCTCAGCTGAACCGCACTCGTGTCATGTTATTGTCGGGGAACACGATCTGATGTGCACACAGCCATAGTTTTCCCATTCCAAAAATAACTGGTGCCAACACATGCTGTGATGAATGTTACATACTGCAACAAGCTCCTAAGTAAGCGAAGTGCCAGGCGCCACTTTTATTGGCCCTGTCCAAACTATTGTGTGGACGTCTGTGTGCTGGCTGACCCCGAGCTCGGTGAGTTTGTCCCCAGACTACAGCTGAAAGCGCATAGAAATGATTTTAATACACAACAACAGACGATGAGGTCAGACCAGCTTTTATTAACTATGTGAACATAAGAAGAGAGAAAGCAAGTGTGTGTTCGTCAGTGAGTGCCACACACAGTTTAGGCTTCGACACCGTCAACCAAAGGCAGAGAGCACCGACATCCACCCCCCTCCATGACTGTGTGGAGCCACTGACTACAGCTGTGGGCTCTGAACCAGCAGCTTCACCAGTGCAAACACCAGCTTTGTTAGAGGAATGTCAAACCACCACATGTGTCATGTTTAACAAAAATAAAATGACATGACTGAGACAAAAACGCTGGCCTTTTGTAAATATAATAATAGCAGCGTCCTCCTATTGAGAGTAACATCCTCCCCTCTTAATGCTCTCTGGCTGCTATGGTATCGCGTAAATATTTCTTTCAAAATAAGACGCACAACTACAACACGGGAAAGACCCAGGGAAACAGTTAACAATAAAAACCCTGAAGACCATAAATTTCACACCCGAGCCTCAACTCTCAGGGCCCGGTACCAAACGACTAACGGACCGGTACTGGGCCGTGGACCGGGGGTTTGGGACCGCTGGTCTAAACTCTTTGATGTACTTCTCTTTAATTTGCTGTTTTGCTGAATGGGTTCGTTTGTGTTTATGGGTTTCTCACACATGCATGTCAGAACCAGTGCTGTGGTTTTACTCTCAGCCTCACCAACATCTGACTGCATTCTGCTAGAATACACAGGTCAACAACATTATTATCATTATCATTAGTAGTATTATAATCATATTTACAACATTTATGGCAGGCTTCAGTGACAGTGTTGTGTTATTTTCGTGCTGATGTGGTATCACGGGAGGGATACTCTGTAACAGCAGCTGTAACAAACGAGCTTTGCAACTAGCTTCAGTTTAAACGTCTCTATTAACTCGTGCACTGAACTTTAAATGAAACAACCTAACCTAACCTAACATGTGAAGTACAACAGCTCACCATTTTCATTTAGCTCGGTATATCGTTATTTAAGAGAGAGCTGCAAACTTTACAATAATCAAACATAGTGTGTAGATAATCAGGATGTTGACTTTGTTAAAGAAATGATAATGAAGGTATAAGAAACAGACTCATGCTAATGCATTTGACTTTTCATTTCTTATCACTGAAACAACCTTAATAGTCTTCACAGTGTTTCCATGGACAGTCTCTCTACTCAACATGTTTGTGCTTTAAAACACTGCATAGAAGTAACTCAGCATCAGGACTTTTCTCTGTTAACGAGCTCCCTGCTGACCACCGAGTATTTACTCGATTACTGTGGGAAACAGGGCGGACGTTTTACGCTTCATTCAGCCATTATTACTCATGCACAACAGGCTGGTGAATGAGAACCACAACAACGACTTTAATATCTTTGTTATTAGATTGTGAGCCCAACAAGGGACAATTGTTGAAAATCAGCAGCAGCTATAAACCTGTGTGCGGTACATCAGTGTCATGTCTTGCACTTGAACTGTGTTAAACTGCACTGTCCCTTTTAAATAAATAAATTCAACCATCAATGTTTCCTATGATGTCTGCAGCTGTAAGAGCTTCAGTTCTTCTGAAGGACCCACATATGTGAGGCACATACTGGTGTTGGGCTACAGGACCACTACAGGACCAGTCAAACTTCTTCCACACCAAACTTGTTTATTCACGTCTTTATGGTGCACAGTCAGGTTGGACGTGAAAGGGGCCACACCTGAACTATTCTCAAAAGGTTGGGAGCATGAGATGATCCAAAATATCTCAGCACGCTGACACATGAAGTTCACTGAACCTAAGGAGCTGAGCCTGAACATCAGCCCCACACCCTGAGCCACTAGCCCTGGTCAGATAGTTCTGTTCTCCTGCCTGCTGCTAGGACTCGTCCACTGGGTAAGAAGACGGTGAATGCTGATTCCTCCAGAGAGCGCGTGCACTGCTCCTGAGTCCAGAGGTGGCATACTGACTCATGGGATACTGATGTGCACATCACTGCAGCTGATGCTGTGCCTCACACTTGGAGTGCAGCAGTACATGAAGTTTGTCAGTGTGTAGTAACTGATCCTGCAGAAAGCCGTCTGCACACTACACGCCTCAGGTGTGATTCTACCTGGCCTACCTCTCTGATAATAATAGCATTAACAGCTCACTGTGGACTATTTAGTAGTGAGGAAATTTCCCGACTGCAGTTTGCAGCTGTTTGCAGCTGCACAGGTGGTATCCTATCAATATGACCCAGCAGCTAGAGGCTCGACTTCATGCACCTGTGGCCATGAAGTGATTGGGACACCTGGATTTTGACAATATAATGTAAACAGATGCATAGCTGTAATCATTCAGGTTAGGTAATTATCATTAGTAGACCATATGAATATATCTTCCCATCACATTGGTAGTTCATCCCAGTGTTACCATTGTTGCTTGGTTACATTTTGGCAGTTGAGTCTGGTTTGATGAGGTTCAAACTACCATCCCTGTGACACTCCAACACAACCATCATGTTAGATTCAAGCTTCTTACTGAGCTCTTTGTTTTTATGTCCTGTTCGACGCTCCTGTTGCAGCGGTGTTGTCCGGTGACATTTGCCATGTTTGGGCTTGCACAATAATAAATCTCAAACGCTTCTTATACGTGTTATCTTATTTCAAAGCTCCGTTCTTGGTGCTACGGGGGCATATCCTTTCAGACCAGTGTTGGGGGAATGACTGCTGTCCATTTACACAAACTGGCACGACTAGTTCATGCTTCACAACCGCACACAGGTGTGTGATCACTTACCTCTACGGTCATGGGGATGTTCTGCTTGCGGACATTGTGGTTATGCTGGTCAGTGTTCAACATGATGACAGCGTAGGCCAGGGCGAAGCCAGCATCGTTGCTCATGAAAGGAAAGCCGTTGACTTTCTACAAACACAGAGCATGGACCAGATATCACACAACAAACAGAGGCTGCTGTGCCTCTATGGCACACTACAACTACTCCCCGTGTTCTGACCTCCAGATTCACCTCTCAGCTGATACCACACTGACCCCACACAGTGGAAAACCCATTTACAGTGTCACTGCCTAGAATGAATCATCTTCTCTTTCAAAGCCTACTCCTGTGTGCGGCTGGCCTAAAAAAAAAAAAAAAGGGACATTACTAGGAATAGTTTCCAGGTCACATGGCTCCTCCTGCTATTTTGAGGCGTCACATGTTTCCCCTGTGGAGTTTGTCCTTTGCCTGTCACACTCTATACGTGACTCTGTCTTGACACTTATGTCATCCCACTGCTATAATCTAAACAATCTGCAGGGTTGACCACAATACTGAGGGCCGCCTCTTACAAGTGGAGTTACCTTGTGATGAACACGCTTGGTTGTGACCAGACTGTGAAACGTGAATGTGACCGAGTTTGTTTCCAGGTATGTTGGAACGAGTAAAAGCATTAAATTATAAATGCACTGCACTATTAGGGTCTATTAGGGGACACTAGATAATTACATAATCCAAGTCTTCCCAGTGGTAACATTATTAGCCAAAGAACAATAGAATAAAAGAGTATATGCACATTTATCAGTCTTTTGTTTGATGCCACTGGCGAGCTGTTCGGCTGCATGCCTGCGTTTGCCCTGTGACAGCTGGCACAGGCTCCATAGGCTGCCTCCTCTTTCTGCAGCACCGTGCTGCCACTTAACAGCTCAGTTCTTGGAAGACCATTGTAGGAACTCCCTCCATAGCTGCTTTCAGACACATGCACCATCCTTCCAGTGACTGAAGCACACTGTTCAGACAAGCTGTGATGGACACATCAAACTACACAGCATCCATCTGTCCATTTTCTGCCACTTACAGTGGGTCAGATATCAGGCGGAGCAGCCTAAGCAGAGACATCCTGAGGCAAGATGTGCCCAAAACACTCAAACTGGGGGCATCCCAGTCAGATGAGTGACTCTACACTGGCGCTTTCAGAACAACCAAGGGAGAGCCGAGACATGACAGAGGAGGATGATACCTATGAAGCGCCTTGAGGCGACTTTTGTTGTGATTATATATATATATAACTAAAATTGAATTGAGATCTCACTCTTTCAGTCAGTCTCCACTGTGGCCATATGTGAGGGCAGGAACATACACTGACCACAGAATCAACAGCTTCGTTTTCAGGCTTTTCACCGTAACAGTGTAGTGTCCACATCACTGCAGACACGGCGTCAACCTCTGATCAACAATCTGTCACTGTTCCATTTCACTTGTCCTAACTGACTGCAACTACCTGCAGTTTACTGCCGTATCAGGCCAAGACAACCACATCAGCTGTGAACAGCAGAGATGTGATACTAAGGCCAGAGCCCCTCCACGACTTGGCTGTGCCGAGAGATCGTATCCATCAATGCTATGAACAGAACCGATGACAAAGAGCAGCACAGGCCAACTTTCACCAGGAGCAATGACTCCAATGGTAATGCACACCAAGCTCTTAGGGAGTGCCTGCAGCAAAGGGCCAGTCATACCAGAGACACTGTCCCAGTCTTCCATGCAAAACTAAGACAGCCCTACAAGATCCAGAGAACCTCAGGGCGAACCCCGTCCACCCAGGGGTGAGGTCCAGCGGACCACCCAGGCGACATGACGTCTCCAGCCTCATTGTTAAAGCTTTTTTATTTGTGGGACCTGAAGTGGTGCATCGGTGCAAATGACGCTCAGTACCTGCTTCCCTGACCTGGAGGAAAGCAACCCCCTCGTCCACTGGGAAAAGTCCCAGTATACAGACGCCAAACTGGGGGAAACCAGTATACCAGGCTCTGTATCCTAGGCTCAGGCTCCTTCTCCACACAAGCGCTGACCTTCAGATCACCACCCAATCCACAAACCCCTGAACCCCTATTGGCCCTAAAGTGAGAGGTTGATAGGAATCTAAACCTCAGTGGGATCATCACATTATTACTGTTGTGCCTGATCCTGCTACAGCAGTCAGCTGATGCTCATTCTCAGGTCTGTTTCATCTCTGATCACGCTCTTATTATGACCTTTGCAGGTGTCCAGACTTCTTTTAGCTTTAGTATTCAAACTAAGAGTGAAATGACTTAGTCTCTGACTCAAGCGCAGCCTAGACCACGTGTGGCCCGATATCCTGCTGTGTCCTGCAGTAATGATGAATTGTAGGACGTGTCCCTTACATGCCAGTTGTCTGTGAACGTTTCCAGGAGTCTCTGAATGACAGGAGCCTCTCCAGGTAATCTGAAGGCCTCCAGGTAGAGCCGCAGGGCCTCGTCAATACGAAGCCCCTGGAAGGTAAATGTGCTGGAAAAGAAACCAGTCAGATTATTGTTTGCTCACACGGTGCATTACTGGTTATTGTTCCTGAACACACACGGCTCTGCCTGTGAAGAGCACACGTTGAAATGAAAGGATGCTAAGCCTACTTCACAAAGCTGTCCAGGAGTTCCGGGTTCTTCCGATCGCTGACGTACTCGCCAATCATTTTCTTGTCCAGTCGGGGGTTTTCTCTCAGCCACTGGGCCACCTGGTTGTTGTCTATGGGGCTGCTGAGGAGGCCTTTCTCCTGGAGGAACTGGATGCCTTTCTTGGGCTTCTGGTTAAACTGCTCCGTGCCTGTGATCAGCAGCTTGACACACAGCAAGAAACGCTGCAGATGTTATTCTTTACGTTACTCTCATTAAATGAATTCCACATACCTTTTTCTTTGTTCTAATTTCCATTAGCTCGTGTGAATCAGGTAAACAGGACAAGAAACGCTGAGGCTTTTTCAGACTTCTCTTCTCAGCTGGAGAAAAGAATTTCTGTTAGTCTCAGCTGAACAGTTTCCACGCAGCGCTTAGACAAACTTTAAAGAAGACGGAGGCCTCACAAAGGTCGCCGTCTCCCTGATCCTGTCTGCCCAGCCTCATCTTCTCAGCCATTAGATGTCCACTGGTTGGAGGATACACTGGTGCTTTTTCAGGCTGCGAGGGACTCAAACCATTGGTACTGCCAAGTCTACTAACATCTGTAAACAGAAGGGAAATGTTTTTACTGAAGCCGTCCGTGTCCAACGTGTGTGTTATTCAATCACATGACAAAGGTGAAAAAGACAGTAAAATGACACCCAAGCTGCATCTATGAGGTGTGAAGTTATCTGTGCTTATACCAGCTGCAGAGTCTGTTTCAGCTTTGGCTGCACCCTCTCCGTCTGCCAGCGCAGTCTCTGCTTGGTCTTGCTGAGCTATGCTGCTTAGCACCCTGGCCTGGCAGTGAGCTTCGATGCTGTCGATCACTGTGAGCAGCGCCTCCAGTGACAGGAGGTGGGTGGTGTACAGCTGCCCCGACACGGGAAACGCGTTCTATCGCCACAGAAGAAAAAACACTTTCACATAATACTCACATCATAATCTACAGAATATTAGCCTGCAAACGGTCTATTGTCCAGGTACATAATACTACCTGTGAATACAGTGTTATAATTATCGTTCCTACGACTGGACATGTTTGGCTCTGTTCTGACTGATCTTTTGTTTCTGTCTGCTTCGCTTGGATCAGCTTCGTCTGAGGTCATTTTGAAGTTGATGGACTATTTGACCACATGTGTACCACTGTGCAGCATCCTCTCTTCTTTTAAATGCCTGCAAGCTGAGGAGCCTGGCCGGAGGACTCCTCCTCCTGTTGGGAGACAGCTCTCTGCAGTCCTGACTCACACAAAACATGGTTCTCATGTGAATAACATGAGTTTATGTGATTAGTGCATGTTGTTTTTATTTACATTTTACACAGCCCAAGTTTTCGAGACTGTGTTTATACATTGATTCAACATCACTGTTGCACGGCAACCAAAACAGCTGACATGTGCAGTGGACGATGGGGAACAGGACGGTGGTGCAGTGAAACGGCTGGTTTGGAGATCAATGCAAATCTGCTTTCTGTTATCACCTGTATGTTGTTCCTATCACCTAAAACACTAATATTTTACAAGTGGTGACCAGTGTGTAAACAGAGCCAAACGTCCTCTGCAGAAAACACTCAGGAGTAGAAGAAATGGAGGACGCTCTAAACCTCTTCTAACAGAAAACTGGTTTCCATTATTTTGCCATTGAAATACATGGAAACAGAACAACTGCAGCAGTCTGCTCTCAGTACAAAAAGGTAATCAGGGCCTGTTCATCACTAGCAAGCCTTTCAGGGCGAGTTACCTTAGACAGCAGCTTGGTGAGGTCTTCAAAGAGGTTGGAGCAGTAAAAGTCACAGTCATAGTTAATGTAGAGCTCAGTGACAAAACTGGGGATCCTCCATAACTGGACCAGTGCCTCCAGAGCCACCTCCTTCATCTCGTAGGGCATCTTAATGTTCTCTGAAGTGATGATGTCTATGAGCTTCTTCAGGTACATCTGAGCAAACAGAGACATGGCCATCAGGTCCTCAGGGACTAACGCTATGAAAGCTGAATGACAGGAGTGTGGATCAATGAGAACAGCTACCTCCAGCTGAAACTTCAGGTGCACTCTCATGCTTTCAAAGAGCAAGAAGCAAACCCGTATGGATGAAGCATACAGGTTCATACGGTCCACACTCAGCAGCTGGAACACAGATGAGGTACTTCATCAGCAAGGCCTCATAACTACACCAGCGTACTGCCCTGCAGAGGACTCAGGCCTCGACAAAGAGAACCAATCAGTCCATCTGAGGTCAGATAAATCAGTCGAGAAGGTTAAGAGTAGATCTCTGGGTTTATAACCTAAAAACACTCCGGTCATGTCTGTCATTAGCAGTGAAACACAAATATATGGTGCTACACTTTTAGCCGTCTCAGTAAGGAACCTGGACCAGATGCTTTAGTTCAATAAAAAGCCAATAATCGCTAAAAAGACTCCGATCAGCACAGAGTTACCAAAATAAGACCGCGGCTTTGACGAGGACTGCTCCTCACTGTCAGCAATGACATCATCTACATTTAATTTACCTGGAACAGGTGTCGACAGAGCTCGTCTTTGACCAGCACTAACAAGGACTGGTAGTTAGGGATGTGTGCTGATTCCAGGGCTACAGTCAGCAGCTGCAGCCCCATGTGCATCATAGCATCAGTGTTGTGGCGGTCATGAGGGTTGGTCAGTGAAATCAGGAAACGAAACAGCTCTCTGAGACACGGCAGGCCATACGGGATGAGGGATGCTCCTACAGACAAGAGGCAAAAGGACAAGAGGTTAGAGAGAACCACTCTACAGCTGTCTTTATACATCACAGAAACGTGGAACTCTCAGATCATCTTCTGCCCTTCTTGCTAAATTCAGCTGGATCCTACCATCTCTTTGCGTGGACTGTGTGAAGCGGACGCCTCTGGGGTTGACGTAATCCATATCATGGACAGAGGCACTGTCTGACTGCTCTGTAATGGAGTCTTTGTCCTCCAGAACCTCAGGGATGGACTCCACTGAGGCTGACGGTGCTGGTTCAGCCTGCTGGCCCTCAAACTAGACAGAAAGAGGCGCAGCACAAGAGATTAGAGAAGGACAGGGAGAAGCGAGGAAATACAATGTCTCTCACGGAGCCGAAAATGTAAACAAGAGCCATTAGAAACATGTTCACCTGTGCATCTGTAGAGCCAGACTCAGTCCCTGTGAGTGCAATGGCTGCACCAGCGGTTGATGCAGAGCTGCACTGATCCAGGTCAGAAAGGTCTTCCCTGGAAGTAGTTTTTGAGCAGGTGTCCAGGCCGCTGTCAGTGGCTGTTGGGCTGCAGATAGATGAGGCAGAGCTGTCTGAGACAGGAAGGCTGGGATTGGACAAGCCCTCCTCCATGAACGGGACACCACCTGAGAACACAGGATCCAGTCATACAGCGCTCCACCAAAGACCTGAAAGCCAAGCTCTGCTTACAGACGGCTGTGAGTCCATTATTACGACAGCGCGTCCTACCCGAGAGGTTGTTGTTGAGCGTGCTGGGCTGGCTTGGTTCCATCTGACCGGAGGAACTACGGACCATGTGCCGAGGCGGCCGCGGAGAACGTTTCTGTTTCTTCCATTTAGATGACTCGCTCATGCCACCGGCACGCATCTTCAGCTGGAGGAAACACAGTGGTTCAGTGAGTCAGCTGGTCCATCATCATTGAGCAATGACAATGTTTCACTTCTCTTTATATCCAGATCATTTACACACTCGTAATACACAAGAGGCACCGGGACTCGTGTGGCATGTCTTCAGCCGGCGCTGTGTACCTGGAGTGGAGTGCTTTGAAACCAGATTTATATATGCTTGTATATATGCTCGTTATTGTATTAGTGACTCTTTATGACATGGCGTGCTGCGGGGAGAAGGTCATTCTAACGTCTCAGGTTTATCTGAGCACTTGACGACGTCTCGTTGGTAAACTGTCTCCATACTCTCGCACGTTACTCTCGCTTAGCTAGTGCAGCTTTGTTGTGTTGGCGTCTACTTGCCACATAGTTTGCACAGCACGGTTTTCTGCTGTTTTCATGCTACAGTTTAGAAACGAGCTCCTTGACTTGTCTGGCTGATTCTCCTGTGGCGCACTATTACAAACCATCATCTAAAGCAATGAAAATGATTGCACTGAACAGAATATGAAACGATCCCTGTATGCAGATCGCATAGCCCTGCCCCACTATGAGAAAGAGTCAAAAAAGAACAGGAAGAGACTTCTGCTGGAAGAATATTCCCTAAGGTTTTCATCCTCTAACTATTTATTTATTTATTTAACACTTGGGATAGTTGGAAGTCTGTTTTAAATAAAGAAAAACACACATACAAAAAAAAAAAAAGCTATCTGCTAACAGCTGGGACACATATTGGCAAATGAAATCCAACAGCTGTGTAGCCCAAATGAATTCAATCATTTAAAGTGTGATAATCCAGATGTGAGTATTACACAGTCATACACTGCTATGTGTCACACAATGACCAGCAGGATCTGCAGGCCTGCTTCCTGTTTGTGTCATGTCATGCCTCCATCTTGCCAAGGTCACAGGTAAAGGAAAAGAGGTTAAGGTAGCGAGGGTAAGTCAAAGGTTATTGGGAGAGAATCTATATACTGCCCTAGCCTAAATACTGAGAGTAATCTTCCTTACCTGCACACGTTTGTTTTTCCACAAGATATTGTAAGCCTCAGAAGAGAAGGGGAGCAGGCAAGGCCCGTGATTAGTGATGGATAACATTATCAGCAGATAAGTGGGACCAACACATAACACAACTGAGCATACACATCTATGCACGATGGGAAGAGTGCAAACAGTGCTCCGGATCAGAGTGCACAGTCACTGTAGGCTGTAACCAAGAGCAGCCAGCACAGATGTGTCAGTGGACAGGCAGACCATGCAAGAAGCAACAAGCGCTAAAACTCTGGGAACACCCCAATCTGCATCGAATACACATATGTGACGTGACACGTAACCAGCAGCTCAAAGGACAAACAAGGGTCATTGTTGTGTTGTGGTGTACAGTGCTGTACCAGTCAGTGCTTCAGAGGCAGGGACATCCACAGAAAGTCCAGACTGAACCACAACAGGCTTTCATAGAGGTGAGCACAGCTGACTGGATGAAGCCGTTTACTTTAACCTGCATCTGACTTATGTTTGCAGGGATTGAATTTACCTGTAAGCTCAAAGCGTCTTCATATTTAGTCATGTGATAGATCTTCTAATTACACTAAATATGTAAAAGATTTACACATTTAAAGCTGTAAAGTGATTTTGCCCATAAAGCCGGTGCAATGTAAGAATGAGCTTCAGATAAAAACTGCCATTAGAAGCTGCAGGAGCAGTCAGCAGCAGGCGAACAGAGCACCACAGTCACGGCTTGAACACCTCTCAGGGGCTCAAGGAGAAAACTCACCTAATTATTTTTGCATATACAGTACAAAGGACTCACAAATGTCATCTCTAACAGTGCAATAAAAGAGCAGCATCTGATAGATAAAGCCAGAGTGTAGCTGTTAACTCTTCTTGTTATCACTTAGTGCAACTACAACATGTAATTGCAGTCTACACCACAGCACCACTGTGCTGCTCACTGGTGGATACTGCAGAAATGTTGAGATGCTGATGTTTGATTCAACTACATCCTTAAAACCACCGATGTTTAACGCTCATGCGCTCATGCACTCCCACCAAGAAGCCATGCTAACCCTGCCAGTTAAGTACCCTGTCTACCCCACTCTGACTTGTGTTTCTATGCTGCTCTGCACAAATAACATCCTCAGAGTCCAGTATGACAGGTAGGGTCTGTGGGAAGGAGAACAGGGACACATCCAAGTACAGGAAACTTGAAAAGAAAACTAATGGTTACAAATAATAAAGTGGATCCAAGCACAGGGGGAGGACACAGACTCAGACGGAAGATTAACAAAGAATAAGAGAAAGCACGATGACAGCAAGCAGCACACATTCACAATCTCAGCCATGTTACCTTCTTCATGTTAGCACCAACATAACTCTTGGCCTCCTCTTTGAACTGGGGGAGTCTGTAAAGAGACATGAACATGTTACAACATCCCATCTACAGTCTAGGACATAAATCACCAACCTCGCCCACGCTGTGCATCTTAGATGATGTAAGTGAATTAGAAATGGAAGCAAACACACCAACAGTCAAAAGACTGGACACACATTCTCATTTAATGGGTTTTCTTTATTTTCATGACAATTTCTATTGTAATCTACGGAGCTCATCTAATCCAGGTTTAAGGTCCCGTCCCAGACGGCTTGATGTCCACTCACGTCTTGGGTCATTTGATATCGATAAATCACGTGATAGGGTGGGGCAAGGTCTCCCAATGGGTTCATCCAAAACCTTGGCTGATACTGACCCACACCTGTTTTCACATCTTGGCTCATGTGATTGGGCAGATGATCAATGGCTCTCTTAAAGAACAGCTTCAATCTCTCCACCAGTTCCTCTTAGAACTGAAGAAGCTTCTCAGATGAAACCTCGTCAAGAAACTCAAAGAAGTCCAGTCACTGTTCCTCCCAAGCTCTTTCGATTATCATGACCTGGCTGACCGAGGCCCTACACAGACATGATAGCCTGAGCTCTGACTACCTTCCCTCTTTGTTATCATCCAATTACACGTCTCCAGTCCAAATGCCACTCCAGTATCTTTGCTGTTTCACTGAGAGGGTTCAGGCTTGCACAGGACAGACGCATCCCACGCTTGATAGCGTTGTGTGCTTGAAGTAGGCCTCTAGTGTTGCTCGCCATCAGGGTCCTGTTGATGTTGTGGTGTTCTAGGAATTCCAGGATCTACGAGGCATTTGTAGACTTTCTTGTACTGACGTATTCATGTACTGAGCCATGTGCCTGTGCATTATGTACTCTGCCACTGAGAGCACACCTTGGATGGCTGAGTGGAGAACAGCTGGTTTATTCTCATGACTTCCTTCTCTGGTGTACCTGTTCAGGCAGTAAGCCGAGGCCATGCTTTGCTTGGCAGTTTCTAAGGCCTAAGGCATGCAAGGTAAGGTATTCTTCATCACACCTTTCTCCAGCTCTAACAGTTCCCCAGCTTGGTAAATGGCCTGCATTTGTATAGCGCTTTTCTAGTCCATAGGACCCCAAAGCGCTTTACACTACATTCAGTCATTCACCCATTCACACACACATTCACACACTGGCGATAGCAAGCTACATTGTAGCCACAGCTGCCCTGGGGCGCACTGACAGAGGCGAGGCTGCCGGACACAGGCGCCACCGGGCCCTCTGACCACCACCAGTAGGCAAACACGGGGTTAGTATCTTGCCCAAGGACATTTGGCATGCAGCCAGGATGCAGCCTGGGATCGAACCACCGACCTTCTGATTAGTGGCTGACCTGCTCTGCCACCTGAGCTACAGCCACCCCAGTTCCCCAGCTTCCCTCCACACCGCCTTGATCTTGGACCAATCTTGGAGGGTGAGGATGATGACATCTCCCCCCTGATGTCCTGGCTCCTCTTCGCCGTAGCATTTATATGGTACATTGTTAATCTCTAGTTGTGTTAGCAGTTGCTTCTTCCGAATATTGGAATGCTGACCTACTGGTTGTTTCGCCGTCAGTCTGGATGTTGGCTGTCGAATAAGGCTGCCACGATTACGTCGACTATCAAAATCATCGATGACTAATTAACAGCTCATTACAGCAAATGTAATGTGTCTGCATGACAGAGCCAAAGAAAAACAAATTAAAGTTGTTTTTAAATCAAATTGGACTGGTAGTCTTTGAAAAGTGTCCAGTGACTGATTTGTTGAAGTCACAGCAGTAATTCTGTGCCATTCCTTTATTAGCGTGTAAACCAAAAGTTCACGCCTCCCTGTTTATTTAGGCAGAGGCTTTAAATAACTGCTGTATACTGGCCCAGAGGTGGTAACTGGCTCCTGCACGGACACTGCTTTAAAGTTATTTAGTGCATCCTTTAGCCCTGAACCAAAAGCCAAAACACTAACAACGACTTTTTGATTAAAACTCTACAAAAGTACAATAATAAATAATAAAAAAAACCCAAAAGAAAAAACATATAGCACTAAACACAGAGCCTGTCATAAGCTGCTTAAGAGGAAATATTACTGTAAGAGTGTCAGCACATTCAGTGAAGCCACAAACGTAAGGCATCACACAGAGTATGTTAGTGTGTGTCACCAGGTTTCTGTGAAGCTAAAGCTTCGCTAGAAAATGATGAGATTAGAGCTCATCAACATCCAAGCACGCACGCACGCACACACTGTGCGAGCCAGCAGCCTTCTCCTGACATTAGCTCAGCGTTAATAGAGTGTTGTTCTGTAAGCACGATTATTGGATGATCTGTGGGTCCAACAGATTAACATGCTTAATACGTTCAGCAGCCAATCTAAGACTGAGCTGCTGCTCATTACTCTCTGATGGAGGTGGGTGAGGGTGGAGGGCATCCCAGACTCACATCTCTATTATCTGGGGTCTGTGGACAAGCGGGGGGCTGGGGCTGAACACGAAGGAAATGAGCTGCGAGTCGTATGTGTGTCTGTGTGTGCGAGAGTGCAGGATGAGAACAATAGAGTAAAAGTCCAGACTCCTTCATTGCACCTGCTCGTGTGCTGAAATGTCTGTTAGTGAGATTTATGCTAACACAGTCAAGTCTTGTAAGAGGACTTGATAACAAGAATCCAGGCAGCAAATAACAACTGGACTGCTCGGAGGAACTGGCAGCAAACGGCAACAACCTCGGCAAAAACTAATTCTGGACTTCACTGAAAGGACGATAAGCTAGTGCTTTGTGACAAACCCCATGTCAAATAGTCTTAGTTAAGAATGCACAACATCAGGGAGGAGGTGAAGCAAATCACACCTTTAATTTAAGCTCTGTTTGTTATCCAGCTGCAGTCGGTTTCACTCACATCAGCAGACATGCTTTTGCTGATTGCTTCTATGTGGCGTTGCTGGCAATGCTAACTCAGTGCGTGATGTGTGTGTGCTTAATATTTATGGGGGCTGGAACATTGCTGCTGAATCAGAGAGCAGCTTTATCTATATGCAGATCATACAGCATGCAGCTCAAGTGGCTCATCCCTTTGTCTGTGACCACATGTGCCTGGCACTCCTGAACACATGGTGTGGACGATGGTGCTGTGAGTGAGTGAGAGAGCGGTTTGATTAGACCAGACCTTCCCAAAGTGGGGGGGTGGAGAGCCAATGCAGGGGGGGAGCGGAATGAAAATGGGGGGAAAAAAACAAAACGCTTGGACGCTGCTAGCATGGGCGCCCACAGAAACACAAAGCATCGCTGAATATGTTTCCAAACCAACTTCATTCTAAGCCAAAGACTAGAAAATATGGTGAAGCAAATCTGCCCTTTGGCTTCACAAGTGCCGAGGTAGGTCTCCCTGCAGGATTGGTTTTCCCTTTGTCGGGAGCAGCGCTGTTCAAATATCAGAATAAACTTGGCAAACTTCATATACAGAATCTTACATTGGAAGAAACAGACTGAGGTAACAACAGCTTGTGGTGAGTGTTCTGGTCAAAAGACAAACATTTAAGACACAATAAGCATTTCTCTCACAGATCTTACTGAACGTGTGATCATGTATTTAATGTGGACACAAAGCCTGTCAGTGAGCCCACAGCTCACAAAGCTCTGCCTCCACTTTTCAGGCTCTTCTGAATATCCTGCCATGAGGCGCTAACCTGTATCTCTGGCAAACTTACTATGGACATTTATTTTAAGTTCCAAAACGAGAGTGTTTGTCTTACAACCTTCCTCATTTATATTAAAGACTGTCAACTTGCCATCTGCAACAAACCACCAACACAACCCCGTCATTTATTTACCTGGAGAATAACAGCTGCACCATGTCGACCAGTGTATGTTCAGCCGTCTTCCTGAGGAGCTCTGCACACACAGACATTAGAGACATGAGAACCAAAAACTGCGTGAGAGAGGAGACGCCTCTGGGTGGAGACAGTTTAAGACATAATTTGATATTTTTATGTAAATAACAGGACTGGACTAGAACCTCACAGAAGACGGCGGTACAGCCGAAGAACAGGTCGTCCAATAAGATGAATAAGATGTGAAAATGTCTTCTGTTATCAGTGTGAGGCTAATCTCACACAAACACTGTACCTAATGTCGAGTCCTCAGGGTCAGAATGATTTAATATTCTTATTATTTCAGCTTTATTCTTCACTCCCAGCCTGTCTGAGTACCATTTCACAGGCATTAAATGATAAACACTGCATCACAGGAGCCGTGTTGTGAAGGAGCTGCTGGAATGTGCCAGTAAAACTTGATCAAACTGTTTCCAATAAGGATGCAATGCTTCCTTGAATTAGCTTCAAATAAACTTACCACTCAGACGCATCTCAAAGCAGATCCTGAAGCAGGACTGCATGATCTCACAAACAGACTCGTTGGTCAGGTGGGCTCCCACTGGTGTCAGCAACAAAGTCCTCAGGACCTGAAGCAGCAGGTACAACTGTACTAACATACATACTGTGGTTGGCAGTGACAGCGCTGACCAAACAAACGGGGCATACCTGTAGAATTTTCATAAGGACAACTTCATCACTGGCCGGGTCTGTTCCTACAAATCTAGCGTGCGTGACGGCGTCCGCCATGTTCTCAATGGCCTCCGCTGCTGCCTCGTGGCTAGCATCTGCCAACAGACAACAAACACAAGGTTCTCAGAGTCAGACTGTCGTCACTGAAGGGGCGCCGAAGAGAGACTGACTCTCAGACGCGTGTTCATTGATGAGGTCCAGCTCGACTGGACTTATGCTACATCGTCTTCATCTTGAGCTTTCGCACAGCTGGCTGAATAAAGGAAGACTTGATTCAGTCATCTCAAAACGTATGACGGCCAGTTTTGAGATTTCCTTCATTAATAATCAACTATTATTTTTGCTGCTGCAGAACATGTGGCATACACCACAAGCATATAAAATGATGTAGCACAGACAGTGTTGGGAAGGTTACTTTTAAAATGTATTCCATTACAGAATACGGAATACATGCCCCAAAACGTATTCTGTAACGTATTCCGTTACGTTACTCAATGACAGTAACATATTCTGAATACTTTGGATTACTAAATATATTATCATGTTTTTTACAACAACGTGAATGTACTATTGCTGTGTGATTTATTACTATTACTGAAGGTCCACGACTCCGAACTGTAGTAAAGGGACCTCTGACTAATACGGCGGGGTCCCTGTCGGCTCGTAGCCCAAAAATAGCTTTACTTTGTTGTGTGGGTCAACTTTTCTTGCGAGAGACAGAGAGAGGCGTTGAAAGGCTCCAACGGAACTTATTGTTTTCGGAGGAAAACACGAACACGGTGTACAGTCGAGTCTTAATAGCTTACTTACAACTACACTGCCCATGATGCTACATTCTTTAGAGCTATGCTTGTAGCATTCTGCCTGTTAGCTTAGCACAACAACAACGAAAAGGCGCTCTCTCACCCAGGAAACACACAGTCGCA